>NC_053027.1:254316988-254627461 GCF_003073215.2 Triticum urartu | reverse complement strand
GAAAGTACTCTCCATCAAGAAAAGGCACTCTATGCCTAAGACTCCCTAATGTAGACACATCCATCTTCCTCCAATGGTGATTAAACCAAGGCAATGGAGACCAAAGCTCTGATACCACTTGTAGGATCTAGAGGTAGATGTGTCTAGAGGGGGTGATTAGACACATAATGCTCAAGTTGCAATTTTTAAGCTTTTTCGGTTTAAGTGGAGTTTAGGCACAATTTCAACACACACAATACATATCAAGCAAGCATGCAAAGAGTATATGAGCAGCGGAATGTAAAGCATGCAACTTGCGAGAATGTAAAGAGAAGGGTTTGGAGAATTCAAACGCAATTGGAGACACGGATGTTTTTCCCGTGGTTCGGATAGGTGGTGCTATCCTACATCCACGTTGATGGAGACTTCAACCCACGAAGGGTAACGGTTGCGCGAGTCCACACAGGGCTCCACCCAAGGGTAACGGTTGCGCGAGTCCACACAGGGCTCCACCCATGAAGGGTCCATGAAGAAGCAACCACCCACAAAGGGTCCACGAAGAAGCAACCTTGTCTATCCCACCATCGCCATCGCCCACACAGGACTTGCCTCACTAGCGGTAGATCTTCACGAAGTAGGCGATCTCCTTGCCCTTACAAACTCCTTGGTTCAACTCCACAATCTTGTCGGAGGCTCCCAAGTGACACCTAGCCAATCTAGGAGACACCACTCTCCAAGAAGTAACAAATGGTGTGTAGGTAATGAACTCCTTGCTCTTGTGCTTCAAATGATAGTCTCCCCAACACTCAACTCTCTCTCATAGGATTTGGATTTGGTTGAAAGAGGATTTGAGTGGAAAGCAACTTGGGAAGGCTAGAGATCAAGATTCATATGGTAGGAATGGAATGTCTTGGTCTCAACACATGAGTAGGTGGTTCTCTCTCAGAACATATGAGTTGGAATGGTGTGTGTGTTCTGATGTCTCTCTCCTCGAATGAGAAGAAGGTGGAGGGGTATATATAGCCTCCACACAAAATCCAACCGTTACACGGTTTTCCATTCTCGGTGGGACCGAATCAATAAACTCGGTCGGACCGAAAATGTAAACCTAGTGACCGTTAGAGATTTCGGTGGGACCGTCTAGATCAACTCGGTGGGACCGATGTGCTGGGGTTAGGGTAAATCCAAAACTCGGTTTGACCGATTACTCAAACTCGGTGGGACCGATTTGGGTAATAAGTGAAACTAAGATTTGGCCAAGCAAACTTGGTGGAACCGATTGCATATTTCGGTGGGACCGAGAATATTGCAATGGGTAACAGAGAGTTTGCAAGCCCATCTAGGTGAGACCGAGATCCCATCGGTGAGACCGAAATGATTAGGGTTTGGCAGTGGCTTATGACAATTGGAACTCGGTGGCGCCGGATAGGAAAAATCGGTAGGACCGAGTTTGGCTTAGGGTTTAGATCATATGTGGAAGTGGGAAAGTAGCTGAGGGTTTTGGAGCATATCACTAAGCACATGAAGCAAGAGGCTCATTAAGCAACACCTCATCCCTCCTTAATAGTATTGGCTTTTCCTAAAGACTCAATGTGATCTTGGATCACTAAAATATAAAATGAAGAGTCTTGACCTTTTGAGCTTGAGCCAATCCTTTGTCCTTAGCATTTTGAGGGTTCCACTTTCACATCCATGCCATGCCACTCCATTGTTGAACTTATCTGAAACATGCTAGATTGAAATGTTAGTCCAACAAGAGATATGTTGTCATCAATTATCAAAACCACCTAGGGAGCACTTGTGCTTTCAGCTCTTGAAATACCATGGGCACAAGGGAAGGGGCACTATCACGGCACGCCCGAAATACGGCTTAAACCGCACCAGGGGCTACCGGATTCCTTTTTTTTCTTTTACTCTCAGGACTCCATACTTCGGACGACCTGTTCGGCAATTCAACTGCCGCACAAACGATGCAAGATCCAGGGAAGTAGACAAGCCATGCCGCATCATGGAACTCCCAGGTGGTCTCTATTGCGAGCAGTATACCTGTTTTTTAATACAATTCCGCGGCCTGCCCCTGGCCAGGACATGTTAAATAGTCCAATTTATTTTGCTTATCGCACTATTTGTATCGTTCCGCTTTCATAGCAGCCTTTCTATAAACAATGCATAGCTTTTTGTCTATTTTTTGCATTACCCTCTTTTTATATATATGTTTATTAATAACATGCTGCATCCGTACACTGTGGTATGGCAAAATACGCCAGAGGCTTCAGTACCCATCAATATGGCGTGAGAAGTCCGTCCACTTTCACAAGTGCGTCACCCCGAACTTATAGCACTATATGCATCGGCTCCGAATCATGATTTGGGTCAATAGTTGGGTTTGCCCGGCTCCTATGTTTTGGTGCCTTACGTTCCGCTATATCGGCTAAGGTAGCACTACGAGAACCACTGCGATTGTGCCCCAGTTAAGCTGAGCCGAGCACCTAAGTGGAGAAAGCTAAAACTGACTGTCATGATGAGGCGAGAGACCGGTCGCTGTTCGAGAGGTTTTTCGAGTCCTTAAAGGCTTATGCCGCTTCGAGCGAGGAACCGGCTTTGTCCGGCCAAGGCGTGGATAGCGCCCCGAACTTGGTCTTCCGAATACTAGGGGCTTCGCCAAAATTTAAAATTATAGAGTTCTATGGCTAAGTGAGAGTGTTCAAGCATTATAGTCTGATTGCCTTGTTCGTTGTGCTGACCGCCTCCCTCGACAGACCCAATCATGGGAAAAAGAGCGCTCAGGTTTATCCCGAACACCCCAGCACTAGTGGCATGGGGGCAGAAGCCGACGACTGGCCATCTCTCAATTTTTTGATAAACGGCCGCATAGAAAGTAATATTTTAAATTCAAGCTTTGCTTAGCGCATATGAACAAGTTTTCAGTGCACAGGATAACACGAGCGAGTTCATTCAAAAATTACATCCTTGGTACATTCATCCGCCACAAGGCGGGCACCAGCAAGAACATCCTTGTAATAGTTCTCGGGCTTGCGATGCTCCTTCCCCGGCGGCGGCCCGTCCTTCACAAGCTTCTCACCGTCCAGCTTACCCCAGTGCACCTTTGCACGGGTAAGGGCCCTACGGGCACCTTCGATGCAGACGTAGCGCTTGATGACCTCGAGCCTTGGACAAGCCTCCACCAGCCGCTGCACCAATCCGAAGTAGCTCCCAGGCAGGGCCTCTCCAGGCCACAGCCGAACTATGAAGCCCTTCAGGGCCTGTTCGGCCGCCTTGTGGAGCTCGACCAACTGCTTCAGCTGGTCGCTCATGGGCACAGGGTGTCCGGCCTCAGCGTACTGAGACCAGAACACCTTCTCCGTCGAGCTGCCTTCCTCGGCTCGGTAGAATGCGGCGGCATCGGATACGCTGCGGGGAAGATCTATGAATGCCCCTGGAGAGCTCCGGATTCGGGTAAGTAACAAGTAGTTTACTTTTATATGTCTGCTTTGCATATAGAATGCCTTACCCGCCGCTATCTTTTTCACCGCACCCAATTCCTGGAGGGCCTTCTGGGCTTCGGCCTTGGCAGATTTGGCAGTTTTAAGGGCCGTAGCAAGCTCGGACGCTCGCGTCTTCGAGTCGAGCTCCAAACTCTCATGCTTTTGCATGAGAACCTGAAGCTCTTGCCGCACCTCGCCGACCTGTGCCTCAAATTTCTCCCGCTCGGCGCGCTCCATGGCCGCTTTCTTCTCGGCCTCGGACAGCGCCTGCTTGAGGGTCGCCACCTCAGTTGTGGCCCCTACAATAAGTAGTATACTCCTGTCTTTTTTTGCAATTGCGCCTTCCTATAGGCATTTTTTCTATAAGGTATCTCTTACCTTCTTTCTCCTCGAGCTGCCATTTGGCAAGGCCGAGCTCTTGCTCGGTCCGCTCGAGGCCCTGCTTCAGGGCACCCACCTCCGCAGTCAGTGCGACGGTGGCCAGCAGTGAAGCCTGCATACGTATATTGACTCCGTTTTAGTTAGACTCCTACGATATTTAATAGATCCTCTATTCGGCTTTTCTTTCCGAACGCCAAACAGAGCATCAGGGGCTACTGTCTATACGGTAATATTTTTACATATTTTTACTTACCTCGAAGCCTGTTAGAAGGCTAGCACAAGCTTCATTCAGTCCGCTTTTGGCGGACCGAACCTTCTGGACCACCGTCCTCATGATGGCACGGTGCTCCTCGTCGATGGAGGCGCCCTTAAGCTCCTCCAGCAGATTGTCCGGCGCTTCCGGTTGGACGGAGGATGCGGGCTCAGTAGGCTTGCTCCTATTGGCAGGAGTTCGCCTACCGCGGTCCGGAACCGTTGATGATTCCGGCGCAGTGTCTGGCTTAAAGCCGGACTTGGAGCCCAGGGGGGTCTTGTCCCCTTCACTCCTGGAGTTCGGGAGGTCGCCTCGCGGCTCCTCCTGGACCACCTCCTCTCGGCCCGGAGCTTGTCGCGACGCCACTTCGGCGTCATCCGCAACACAGGGGGAAGCAGTGGGTGGAACTGAATTCACGTCCGATGAATCCAGGGAGCCGCTCGACGACTTGTCGAGCCCATCCTTGGGCGGACTGCATGATTATATCCGATGTTAGGGAAAGCTGTGCAACAAAAGGAATATAACGAGTTACTCTGGTATCCGAACACTTACGATCTCGCCGGACGCTTGGCCCTGTCCGGCCACTCCTCTTCGTCCTCGTCGGCGTCAGGGACGTAGTCCGGCGGAGGGGTTTTCCTCTTCTTGGACCCCTCGGCTTCCCCTACTGGGGCGGGCTTCCTCTTCTCTCCTCCCCCCGCTGGAGGGGGAGAGGTTTCTTCTTCCCCCTCCTCATTTTCACGGGAGGAGTGCGTCTCGGACTCGTCGGACGACGAGTCCGACACCACCATATGCCGGGAACTCTTTCGAGTCCCCGTGGCCTTCTTCTTCTTGGCCTTCTTCTCCGGCACCACATAAGGTGCCGGAACCAGCAGCTTCTCTAGGAGAGCAGGGGCTGGGTCTTCGGGCAAGGGAGCCGGACAGTTAATCTATCCGGACGTCTCCCGCCAATCCTGTCAAAGGTGAGGGAGTTTAGATCCCGCATAGAGTCAAACTATGAAAAAACTTAACATCCTGTAAAGGATGGAAATATCTTACCTCGCCAGCAGGACGCTGCGAGCTGAATCCGCGGTCTTCGGAGGCGGATGTGGGAGCCTCGGCGCCTTTGGTTAGCCCCCTCCAGACATCTTCGTACGTCGTGTCGAAGAGCCTGCTCAGAGTGCGGTGCTGCGCCGGGTTGAACTCCCACAAATTGAAGTCCCGTTCTTGAGACGGAAGGATCCGGCAGATGAGCATGACCTGGATTACGTTGACAAGCTTGAGCTGCTTGTTCACCAGGGACTGGATGCATTTTTGCAGTCCGGTCAACTCTTCTTCGTCGCCCCACGACAAGCTCGTCTCCTTCCAGGACGTGAGCCACGTAGGGGGTCCAGATCGGAATTCAGGGGCTGCGATCCACTTCGAATCGCCTGGCTCGGTGATGTAAAACCACCCTGACCGCCACCCCTTCAAGGTCTCCACAAAGGAGCCCTCGAGCCATAGGACGTCGGCAATTTTGCCCGCCATGGCACATCCGCACTCCGCCTGGTTGCCGCGCACCACCTTTGGCTTGACGTTGAAGGTCTTGAGCCAGAGGACGAAATAGGGGCGAATGCAGAGGAAAGCCTCGCACATGACGATAAACGCCGAGATATTGAGGATGAAGTTCGGGGCCAGATCGTGGAAATCTAGGCCATAGTAGAACATGAGCCCGCGGACAAATGGGTGGAGAGGAAAACCCAGTCCGCGGAGGAAGTGGGGAAGAAATACTACCCTCTCATGGGGCCTTGGGGTGGGGAGAAGCTGCCCCTCCTCAGGAAGCCGGTGCGTGATGTCTTTGGACAAGTATCCGGCCTTCCTTAACCTTTTGACATGGACCTCCCTGACGGAGGAGACCATCCACTTGCCTCCCGCTCCGGACATTGTTGGAGAGGGTTGAGGTAGGAAGTGCGGGCTTGGGCGCTGGAGCTCGGGTGCGCAGAAGATGGATAGGCAAAGGAGGAAGAAGGCGTAGGTAAAAAGGTGGATCCTTATCCCCTTATATGGGCGGATGCGACTATGCGTCCCCACCAGCCTAGTAAAACTCGCTTGCCTCCCAAGCGCCGTGATAAGTGGCGCGGTTGGGTTACCCACGTCCGTATTAACGAGAATCCCGTAAACAAAGGGGACACGATCTCTGCTTAGACAAGACGTGCCAAGGAAACCGCCTCGCAAAACACGCTGAGGTGGAGAAGTGAAAACGATTCGAATAAAGACTTGGCCGTAGTGTGATGTCACGCTGCGGAATACGTCAGCAGATTAGATTGGTGTTAATATTATTCTCTCTATGGCAATATGTGGAAGCTTATTTTGCAGAGCCGGACACTACTCTTGGTGTTTACAAAACTTTTATGAAGAATTTGGAGGAGTAACCCACCTTGCAATGTCGAAGACAATCTGCGTGCCGGACTCGTCGTCATTGAAGCCTGGTTCAGGGGCTACTGAGGGAGTCCTGGATTAGGGGGTGTTCGGGTAGCCGGACTATACCTTCAGCCGAACTCCAGGACTATGAAGATACAAGATTGAAGACTCTGTCCCATGTTCGGACGGGACTTTCCTTGGCGTGGAAGGCAAGCTTGGCGGTGCGGATATTCAAGATCTCCTACCATTGTAACCGACTTTGTGTAACCCTAACCCTCTCCGGTGTCTATATAAACCAGAGGGTTTTAGTCCGTAGGACAACTTCGTCATACAACAATCATACCATAGGCTAGCTTCTAGGGTTTAGCCTCCTTGATCTCATGGTAGATCTACTCTTGTACTACCCATATCATCAATATTAATCAAGCAGGACGTAGGGTTTTACCTCCATCAAGAGGGCCCGAACCTGGGTAAAATATTGTGTCCCTTGTCTCCTGTTACCATCCGGCCTAGACGCACAGTTCGGGACCCCCTACCCGAGATCCGTCAGTTTTGACACCGACAATGGTGCTTTTTCCCTACAAGGCACAGGGGCTGGTGTGCTTCTTGTTGCCCCTCTGAGGAGCACTTGAAGTACATCGTCCTTATGCACTTTGCCCGAGAAGAAGCCACCAACAATACAACAGAGTATGAAGGGCTCCTTGCCGGGCTCAGGATTGCAGCAGAATTGGGAATTAAGAAGCTGATCATTCGAGGAGATTCACAGCTCATGGTGAGACGAGTCAACAAAGATTACCAAAGCCCATTGATGGAAGCATACATTGAGGAAGTAAGGAGAATTTGACATGTTGCAAACATAGCATGTACCCCATGCGGAAAACGGCATAGCTGATCACCTGCCAAAGTGTGTTGCGCAGAAGCTTCCTGTGGAATCAGGAACTTTTGTTCTCCATCTCTCTCAACCCTTCGTATCACCAGCCACAATGGCCCGGAAAAGGAGAAAGATGGAGTACGACAAGCCTCTCATGGCAGAGCCATCCACTCCCAGCAAAGACCTTGCCGGAAACAACTCCTCACAGCCTGCCGGGCCAATGGACCCCGCGAACGAGGCTGGTGCTCCCACAGCCGAGGAGGTGCCGCTAGTCCTTGTTGTCGAGCCTCAGCCTCCAACTTGGACAAGGCACATTGTCCACATCCTCCAGACCAGAGAACTCCCTGGCAATCATGATGAAGCTGAAAGAGTAGCCCGGAGGGCCAGTATGTATCAGTTTATCGATGACACTCTGTATAGAAGGAGGCCCAACAGTGTGAAATTGAAGTGTGTTTGCCGGGAGGATCGAAAGGAACTATTGGCTGAGATTCACAGAGGAATGTGCGGCTCACACATTCGATCAAGGGCATTAGTTGGAAAAGCATTTTAACAAGGATTCTATTGGCCCACATCCCTCCAAGATGAAGTTGAGCTCATCACGAAATGTGAAACCTATCAGTTCCATTCCAAGAGAACACACCTGCCTGCCCAAGCCCTTCAGACAATCCCTCTATCATGGCCATTGAGGGAGTCCTGGATTACGGGGTGTTCGGGTAGCCGGACTATACCTTTAGCCGGACTCCTGGACTATGAAGATACAAGATTGAAGACTTCGTCCCATGTCCGGATGGGACTTTCCTTGGCATGGAAGGCAAGCCTGGCGATGCGGATATTCAAGATCTCCTACCATTGTAACCGACTCTATGTAACCCTAACCCTATCCGGTGTCTATATAAACCGGAGGGTTGTAGTCCGTAGGCAATCAACTCCATATACAACAATCATACCGTAGGCTAGCTTCTAGGGTTTAGCCTCTTGATCTCGTGGTAGATCTACTCTTGTACTACCCATATCATCAATATTAATCAAGCAGGACGTAGGGTTTTACCTCCATCAAGAGGGCCCGAACCTGGGTAAAACATCATGTTCCCTGCCTCCTGTTACCATCCGGCCTAGACGCACAGTTCGGGACCCACTACCCGAGATCCGCCGGTTTTGACACCGACATTGGTGCTTTCATTGAGAGTTCCTCTGTGTCGTCGCCTTCAGGCCCGATGACTCCTTTAATCATCAACAACGATGCGGTCCAGGGTGAGACTTTGCTCCCCGGACAGATCTTCGTCTTCGGCGGCTTCGCTCTGCGGGCCAATTCGCTCGGCCACCTGGAGCAGATCGAAAGCTACGCCCCTGGCCATCAAGTCAGGTTTGGAAGCTTCAACTACACGACTGACATCCGCGGAGACTTGATCTTCGACGAGCTCGAGCCACAGCCAAGTGCGCCGCACTATCTCGAGGGGCATGATCTAGCTCTGCCCCCGGACAGAATCCTGGAGGCCGCACACGCATTGGTTCCGACCCCTAACTCGGAGCCTATTGCGCCAATCGAGGATGAGCGGTTGGACGTCACCTCGGGGGCTGCGATCCCGAAAGCGATCGAGCCGAACGCTAGCCCCGCACTCTGCACGACCCGTGACTCTGAGGATCCGGACTCCTCCCCGGACTCCGAACCCCCCGCGCCCCTGCCAATTGAATCCGATTGGGCGCCGATAATGGAGTTCACCGCCACAGACATCTTTCAGCACTCGCCTTGTGGCGATATCCTGAACTCTCTCAAGTCTCTCTCCTTATCAGGAGAGCCCTGGCCGAACTATGGTCAGCGAGGATGGGATACGGAAGATGAAGAAATTCAAAGCTCACCCACCACCCACTTGGTAGCCATTGTCGACAATTTAAACGACGTGCTCAACTTCGACTCCGGAGACATCGACAGCATGGATGACGTTGCAGGAGATACCGACGAACCAACGCCCATAGGGTATCAGATAGCCACCTCATCTCACGATGTGTACATGGTGGATACCCCTAAAGGAAGCAACAACGAGGAAAAAGGGGATGGGATAGGAGATCGACCCCCCGAAAAGCAATCAAAGCGTCGGCGTAAACGCCGACCCAAGCCCCGCCTCGACAAAAACCCAGCCATAGAGCAGGACGAGCCAGTAGACGACAAGCAGGCCTTAGAGCAACCATCTGAACAGGGCAGCACGGATAGAGAAACCGAACATCCCTATGGAGCAGAAGAATCTCCACGAGAGGCTCGTTGCAACTGCATGCAGCCTAAAAAAGCAGAAGCGGAAGCTAAAAACAACGGAAGATGCACTCCGGATTAGATGGAGCAAAGTAATCAATACCACAGATAAGTACGGCAACAGTCGCTGCACTAAAAGCTATCCGAAAAGAAAGCTACTGCCTGAATTCGACGAAGAGGCCCTAGAGCCCTCGCATTCAAAAAATGAAAAAGCCACACGGTCGGATAGACGACCCCATAAAGCGGCAAGCGGCGCCGCACCTAAATCGGCATGCGACCCACTTAAGGATTCGCATCATGGCCCAGTCAGGTCCATTTATGGGCCAAGAAAGCAAGCTCTCGTAAGCAACGCTATGAAGCCATCATCAGAATCCGGCACACCCAAATACAGGGGCGCCGCACACCCCCTATGTTTCACCGATGAGGTCCTGGACTATGAATTCCCAGAGGGATTCAAACCCGTAAACATAGAGGCATATGATGGAACAACAGACCCTGGAGTTTGGATCGAGGATTATATCCTCCACATACACATGGCTAGAGGAGATGATCTCCACGCCATAAAATATCTACCCCTTAAGCTTAAAGGGCCAGCCCGGCATTGGCTTAAAAGCCTTCCCGAAAACACAATTGGAAGCTGGGAAGAGCTCGAGGATGCTTTTCGAGCAAACTTTCAAGGGACCTATGTCCGTCCTCCGGATGCAAACGATCTTAGTCACATAACTCAACAACCCGGAGAATCAGCTCGGCAGTTCTGGAATAGATTCCTCACTAAAAAGAATCAGATAGTCGACTGTCCGGACGCCGAAGCCTTAGCAGCTTTCAGGCATAACGTCCGAGACGAATGGCTCGCCAGACACCTCGGCCAAGAAAAGCCAAGAACAATGGCCGCACTAACAAGCCTCATGACCCGCTTTTGTGCAGGGGAGGACAACTGGTTGGCAAGATGCAGCCCCAGCGACCCAAGTACATCCAAAACTAGGGATGGAAACGGAAAACCGCGGCGCAATAAGGACCATCGCTGGACTAAGGACAAAAGTCCGAAGAGCACGGCAGTCAATGCCGGATTCAAAGGCTCACGACAAAATCAGGAAAAATCGCCCCCCCAGGATAACAGGGACGATCCATCCAACCTAAATAAAATCCTGGACATGATATGTCAGATACACAGTACTCCCGGGAAGCCTGCTAACCATACCCACAGAGATTGTTGGGTTTTCAAACAATCCGACAGACTCAATGCCGAACACAAGGGGCTCGACACACCAAGCGAAGACGAGGACGAACCCCAAAAGCAGAGCACCAGGAAACAAAAGAACTTCCCACAAGATGTAAAAACAGTGAACTCACTTCACATAACAAAACGTGCAGCGCCCATAAAGGTACGCACCACACGGCCCATCCCCAAAGGGTCCTGCCACTGGTTGTCAAAACCGATCATCTTCGATCAGCTAGATTATTCTAGGAATATAAAGAATGTAGGCTGGACTACCTTGATACTCGATCCAATAATTGGCGGACTCCAGTTTTCAAATGTCCTTATGGACGGCGGCAGTGGACTAAACCTGATATATCAGGATACAATCCAGCACATGGGGATAAACCCAGCAAGAATCTGCTGCAGCAAAACCTCCTTTCAAGGGGTAATACCTGGTCCGGACACCCATTGTATGGGCTTTCTCCGGCTCGAAGTCATATTCGGCTCTGCCGATAACCTCCGCCGCGAAAAGCTGACCTTCCATATCGTCCCGTTCTCAAGTCGCTATCAAGCACTATTGGGACGCGAAGCTTTCGCTCGCTTTAACGCAATACCGCATTATGCATCTCTTATGCTTAAGATGCCCGGTCCACGAGGCATCATCTCTTTGAAGGGGAAGCACTAAAGTGCACCTCCCCAAGCGGAGGACTGTGCGGCCGCTTTGACAGCCCCACAGCAAAATGGCCTCACCGGCCAAAAAAAACTCCGAAATAGGTCATTCAAGACCACGAACGCGGATAGACGAGTTCGGTGCAAAATCATCATTGATGCAGGCCTAGAAGCCATATACCCCCGCACTAGGGGCTCCACGCATATACAATAAGAGACAATAAAGCTCAATCTTATATATCTTACTTTATACTTTGCTTATTTTAAACTTTTTCGGCACGACCCGTTTTCAACTCAGTTCCTCTCTTTTACAGATGAACGCCGTGCGACGCCCGTCCAGGATACGGCACAACGGAGACACAGGCGCAGACGTGTAGTAGGGACCCGTCCTAAAGGATTCTTTTTAGATTAAGACCCTGCGTAAACCTTTTTTACTGTCTCTTGTTGCTACACATCCCCTAGTTTTTTCTTTCTGATATAACCAAGGAGGAGGCTGGCGTCTTGGCATGTGGCCACATCAGAATTTTTGCACGTACCTGGACACTAGGGGCTTTTTAAAATAAAGAGTGTTGTTTCGCCCGCACTCATAAACACCAAACACCTTAGGGAGTGTTCGGCGTCGCGAGTTTTGGCATTATATGCATCAGCTCCGAATCATGTCTTTGGTCAAATGTTGGGTTGCCCGGCTCCTGAGTTCGGCTACCTTACGTTCCGCTCTATCGGCTAAGGTAGCACCAGGAGAACTACCGCGATTGTGCCCCGGTTCGGCCGGGCGAGCACCTCAGTAGAGAAAGCCGAAAACTGACTGTCATGATGTAGCGTGAGACTGGTCAGCCACTCGATGACCTATCGGAATCTATCGGATTCCTCCACTTTAACGAAGAGCCGCTTCCCGGTCAGGCACATACGCGCCCTGAACTCGGACGAGCGCAGTTGCCACCAAGGAGCTACTTAAATAGTCTCACTGTCAAACTCCTACGGCTAAGTGAAAGTGTTAAAGCATTATAGTCCGGTTGCCTGGCCCGCTGCGCTATCACCTCCTTTGTAGGACCAAGACGTTGGGTTAAGTGTGAAAATGCATCTTCTGCGAGCACCCCCGCACTATGTGCGTGGGGGCTGAAGCCAACTACTGCCATCTTTCAGATTCTATATATATATATATCTTAAAACGGCCGCACAGGAGGTGTTCCCAATACTTGGAGGCACAAGTATAAAAAAGGCCACTACAGTTTATCAAAATATTATTTTATAATTACATATGCTATCATAACATAGCATCTTTCGGGCACTACGTCTCTCTTACATGAGCGCCTTCAAGAACTTCCTGAAAATAGTGCTCGGAGGGTACTCGACTTTTGTCCGAATCTCGGGACGCAACAACAGTGGTCTCCATCCCTGCCCAGTATGCCTTAACACGGGCAAGAGCCATCCTAGCGCCCTCTATGCATGCTGACCTCTTCATTGCATTTATACACGACACCGCGTCAAGGAATTGCTGCACCAAGCAGAAATAACTCTTCAGCTCCGATCTCCCCGGCCACAGGTGACCCATGACGTACTTCATGGCGAGTCCAGACAACCTATTCAGTTCGGCCCATTGAGCCAAACGATCATCCACTGCCAGTGGATGCTCTGGATTGTGAAACTGCGACCAGAAAAGCTTTTCCACTTCGCGATCTTTCTGATCTCGAAAGTGTTCGGTCGCATCAGCAGCACTGGCTGCCAAGTCCATATAGGTATCCTCCACACTCCACATCCGGTCCAACAGAGCAAACTTCGGATCACAAAATTTCCTTCGCAGCATAAAGGGCTTTCCAGCCGCAATCTGTTCGGCCTGACGCAGCTCCTCCTTCGCAGCTCTCATCGCAGAGCGCGCGTCCTTGGCATTGGCAACGGCCTTCTCTAAGTCCGTCTGTTTCGCCTGGTCTTCTTTTTCAAGAAGTCTGCAACGGTCTGTAGCGCTTTTTAACTTTTCGGCCATCTCGGCCATCTCTTCCTTGCTTCGGCAATGAGCAGCCTGTTCGGCTCTCAGCTCTTCAAGGGCTTTCCTGGTGGCCGCGTCACTTTCGCTGGCTTGTTCTTTAGCTCGGGCAAGTTCTGCCCTAAGACTCTCCACGGCGGCCGCACCATCTGCGTCAAGCACACACATCGTAAGACATAGGCATAAAACTGTTCTTACCTGATGCCGCCCGAGGAATTACATACCTTGAGCCTCATCAAGCCGCTTATTGACAAGCATGATGTCGGCATCTGCCACGACCAGTTGCCGCTTTAGTTCGGCAAAATCGTCAGTTCGGCTCGATTCTGGACACCCTGCCGCCTACATTCAAAGGCGACATCTTAGTCCTGGGATTATGATCCTCCGCGTGCCGTCATTTCTTGACGACGCGCAGAGTCTCAGGGGCTACTATCTACACATGGCGCATCTTACTCATGCGCAACTGACAAAAGTATACGTTATCTAATGTACATCAAAACCCGTCAGTAAACTTTTGACGGCCTCATACAATCCGCTCTCTACGGATGAAATCATTTCAATCACCGTTCCCATCAATGCGCGATGCTCCTCTGAGATAGAAGCTCGCCCCAGCAGAATCTTTAGCTCCTCCGGCTGAGCACCAGATGGTGCCGGGCTTGTCCCATGACCTCTTTCGAAGGCCAGACGCGGAGAACCTCGGGGGGCCGCATAGCCACCTTCCACCCCTGCCGGATTTGGAGAAACCCTCCGCGATGACACCTCAGGGTCGCCCGCCTCGCTAGGCGGCGTGGCAGGGGGAGGCATCCCGCTCTCCATCATCTCCGGAAGGAGATCCCCCGAAGACGAGCTCTGCTGAGAAGGGCTGAGGTCCGAGCTACAAGATAAAGGTTTGGTTAAATCTTCTCAGATATAAATCAAGGACTTCCCTCATCCCTCAAAAGGAAAATCTTTTCTCCACTTACGGCTCGCTGGAGGGCTGATCCCCTTGAGGGCGTAGTCCGGCCGAGGAACTCCCCGGCGTCGGACCCTCTAACGAGGATTTTCTCCCCCGTTTCGAGGCCATGGTTTCCGGGTCGTCAGAGGCGGCTCTCTTCTTCCCCTTAGGAGAGGAATTGTCGGTTCCTCCCTTCGGAGCAGCCTCCTTCGAGGAGGCCATAGCTTCCTTGTCCTCCCCCTCCAAAGGCATTATCTCCAGCATCCTGACCAACACAGGATCCGGCCTGGTTTCAGGAAGGGGAGCCGGACACCTGATCAGCTTAGCCTTCGCTATCCACTCCTGTTTAAAAGGACGGCTCTTTTAGGGGCAAGTTTATGAAAATTATACGGATAGAAGGTCCGGGCACAAGGTTGCTTACTTGAGTATCCGGGCGATTGCAGCTTAGGCCTGCGTCCTCGGTTAAATCCGGACACATCTCTGGTGATCCGAAGAACAGTCTATACATCTCCACGGGCGTTGCGCCCATAAAGTTTTGGAGAGCTCGCGGTCCCTCTGGATTAAACTCCCACAGGCGAAGGGGGCGACGTTTGCCGGGCAATATTCGGCGAATCAGCATGACCTGCGTCACCTTGACCAAGCTGAGGTTTCCTTCCAAGAGATCCTTAATTCGGCCCTGTAACAGGGGCACGTCTTTGGGCAAACCCCAATCTAACCCTCTGTTAACCCATGACGCTAGCCGTGGTGGGGGACCCGAGCGAAAGGCAGGAAGCGCCACCCACTTGGTGCTCCGGGAAGCGGTGATATAAAACCACTCTCGTTGCCACAAGCCTAGCTCCTCTTGAAAAAAGCCCTCAGGCCATGGAGCATCAGCATTTTTGCTTATAACAGGCGCCTCCGCACTCTGCGTGCCGTCCTTTGATCATCTTCGGCTCCACTTTGAAAGTCTTGAGCCATAATCCGAAGTGAGGGGTAACACGGAGGAACGCTTCACATACAAGGATAAACAAGGAGATATGGAGGATGGACTCCGGAGCTAAGTCGTGGAATTCCAGCCCGTAATAAAACAGCAGTCCCCTCACAAAGGGGTCCATTGGGAAGCCTAACCCCCGAAGGAAGTGAGACACGAACACTACGCTCTCACCAGGCCGGGGACTGGGGATAGCCTGCCTTTGAGCAGGCAACCTGTGCGAAATTTCGGCGGTCAAGAACTTAGCCTCTCTCAACTTTAGCACGTCCTCCTCCGTGACAGAGGAGGGCATCCATCGGCCTTGAAGGTCGGAACCGGACATTGTCGAAGGTCTGAGGCGCCCGAAATCTAGAGCCTAGGGTGTTGGAACTCGAGGCGATGGGCGAACTTGTTTTGGGATTGGAGAAAAGGAGTAAGGCCCTGGTCTCTTTATAAGAGGTTGAATACCAGGAGCCCTCCCCGTAACCGTTTGGGACTCACCTTTAATCGAGAAAATATGCTAATGGGCACGATTGGGTTACCCACGTCCGTATTGATGAGAATCCCATAAAAGGGGGGCACACGATCTCTGCTCTGACAAGACGTGCCAAGGGAACCGCCTCGCAAAACACGCTGAGGTGGAAAAGTGAAAACAATTCGAGTGAAGGACTTGGTTGTAGTGTGATGACGCACTGCGGAATACGTTAGCAAATTTGATTTGTGTTAATATTATTCTCTCTATGGCAATATGTGGAAGCTTATTTTGCGGAGCCGGACACTATTCTTGGTGTTTACAATCTTCTATGAAGGACTTGGAGGAGGAACCCGCCTTGCAATGCCGAAGACAATTTGCGCGCCAGACTCGTCATCATTGAAGCCTGGTTCAGGGGCTACTGAGGGAGTCCTGGATTAGGGGGTGTTCGGGTAGCCGGACTATACCTTCAGCCGGACTCCTGGACTATGAAGATACAAGATTGAAGACTTCGTCTCGTGTCCGGATGGGACTTTCCTTGGCGTGGAAGGCAAGCTTGGCGATGCGGATATTCAAGATCTCCTACCATTGTAACCGACTCTATGTAACCCTAACCCTATCCGGTGTCTATATAAACCGGAGGGTTGTAGTCCGTAGGCAATCAACTCCATATACAACAATCATACCGTAGGCTAGCTTCTAGGGTTTAGCCTCTTGATCTCGTGGTAGATCTACTCTTGTACTACCCATATCATCAATATTAATCAAGCAGGACGTAGGGTTTTACCTCCATCAAGAGGGCCCGAACCTGGGTAAAACATCATGTTCCCTGCCTCCTGTTACCATCCGGCCTAGACGCACAGTTCGGGACCCACTACCCGAGATCCGCCGGTTTTGACACCGAAATTTCGGTCTCGGGGCTCAATATCCTCGGCCCCTTCTCCCAAGCAATCGTGGGCTTTGAATTCTTGTTTGTTGCCATCGACAAGTTTACAAAGTGGCCGGAAGTGAGTGCCGTGAGAAAGGTAACTGCTCCGTCAGCTATCATGTTCTTGAAAGAATTGGTGTGTCGTTTCGGAGTTCCGGAAGGATCATCACAGACAACGGCACCCAGTTCACGAGCCACGCCTTCATGCAATATGTTCACACCCTCTGATGCAAAGCTCATTCGCTTCTGTGGCACACCCCCAGAGCAATGGACAAGCTGAGAGGGCGAATGCTGAAGTGCTCCGTGGACTCAAGACAAGAACTTTCGATACGCTGCAGAAGCACGGCAGGCGGTGGATCGTGGAGTTGCCTGTAGTTCTCTGGTCCCTCAGAATGCCACCTAACCGAACTACCGAGCAGACTCCCTTCTCCCTGGTCTACGGGGTAGAAGCAGTTATCCCCATGGAACTCATTTATGGGTCCCCTCGAGTGCTTGCCCACAATGAAGTAGCGCAAGGTCAGCACCGGCGTGATGACGCTGTACTACTTGAGGAGAACCGTCTCTAGGATGCTACACGTGTTGCACACTACCAGCAAGCCTTGCGTCACTATCATAGCCGCGGGGTTCATGCCTGGTGTTTTGAGGAAGGTGACCTTGTCCTTAGGCGTGTTCAGTCCGCCAAGGGTATAAACAAGTTATCACTGAAGTGGGAAGGCCCTTACCGGGTGGTACGAGTCTCCAGACCAGGCGCAGTCCATCTGGAGACCGGAGATGGTACACAGTTGCAAAACTCATGGAATATTGAGCATCTCCGTAAGTACTACCCGTAAGGTGCGAGGTTGCCGGGCACCGCCCGACAGCCACCCTTTTGTATAGGCCTTGCCTTAGTTGCATGTAACCCCTTGTACAAAGCCAGGGCGATGACCCCGTGCAAGATAAAATAAAGAAGTGCTGTGGGGGCCCCCGATCGAGATTGCATGCATGCACAAGCACATACAGATCATTGCACAAGATTTCATGAGCATTTGCACATGCATATAGATAGAACTGCATCCTGCATTCATTCTCTTCTACATGGAGTCGCAGGTTCCTGCCGTGAACTTGACTCCGACAAGGGACGAGAAGATTGCATGGCACCATGGTCCCCTGCAAGCCAAACAGACAAGTTTACCTCTTGTCCATTAGTGTTTTGTAAGCTATAACTTGTGAATAGAGAAATCTCGGCGCTCTCTTGAAACTAGGGTGCTCCCATCCTTGGCTCGAATGTTGCTTCAGCCTGGATGGTCGCAGTGGCCCTTGATGAAAAGGGAGTGGTCGGGGGGCTGGCACCTCGGTCTGTTCCCCGACAGATGTGGTTCTCCGGCAGACGAAAAGGGTGTTGGCAGGATATCCTACCAGAAAAACTTGTTTAACTACAATGAAGAGGCACTCCACCTCTACATGGATGTATACATGCACGAGTTCTCGGCAAGGTTAATCTCTTCCATTGACATGCGAATACAAGTACAAGCATTAAAGAACACAAAGACGGACTCGAGAGATTACACTATTTGGAAATTGCCTACAGATTTAAGATTGAAAAAAGATAAGTGCTCCGTAATGCCCTTTCTTGTCCTTCTCCTCCTAGGTATAGTCGTCGAGGGCAAGGATGGCAAAAGAAGCGTCGGGGCGGAGGCCCGACTGTCGGTGTCAAAACGGGCGGATCTTGGGTAGGGGGTCCCGAACTGTGCGTCTAGCCCGGATGGTAACATGAGGCAGGGGACACGATGTTTTACCTAGGTTTGGGCCCTCTTGATGGAGGTAAAACCCTACGTCCTGCTTGATTAATATTGATGATATGGGTAGTACAAGAGTAGAACTACCACGAGATCGGAGAGGCTAAACCCTAGAAGCTAGCCTATGGTATGATTGTATGTTGTGGTTGTTGTCCTACGGACTAAAACCCTTTGGTTTATATAGACACCGGAGAGGGTTAGGGTTACACAAGGTCGGTTACAAAGGAGGAGATATGCACATCCGTATTGCCTAGCTTGCCTTCCACGCCAAGTAGAGTCCCACCCGGACACAAGACGAAGTCTTCAATCTTGTATCTTCATAGTCCAACAGTCCGGCCAAAGAATATAGTCTGGCTGTCCGGAGACCCCCTAATCCAGGACTCCCTCAGTAGCCCCCGAACCAGGCTTCAATGACGACAAGTCTGGCGCGCAGATTGTCTTTGGCATTGTAAGGCGGGTTCCTCTCCAAATTTCATGTACCTGTTGAAATAGTGTCCAGCCTTTTGTGAATGTTGCACTCCTTGGCTTCCACGCCCCATAATGGCCACTTTACACGTGTCGAGCGAATGTGAAAAGCCAGGGTGTTTTTACATTTACCCCCTAGCTGTGCGAATGAGCCGCCTATTAAAAAGACGAGGATTTAGATCCAAATCACACCATCCTCCCTTGGCGAGCCTTCATCGGAGCGCATCCGATAGAGATCCATTCCACCATGGCCGGTCGACGCAGCTCCTCCTTCCACTCCCCTAGCCCCAAGCCTGGAGATTGGGGAAGAGGTTCCGTCCCGCATAGCAAATTAGTGATGCTTCAGACCAAGGGATTTCTTCCCCCAGCGTACATGGTCCCGGTTCGAGCCGGGCTCAACACCTATAATGGCGGAGAGCAAGCGGAGAGCCTTCCCAATCCCTCCAAGGGAGAGTGGGTATGCCTTGTCCCTCATTTGGTAAGAGGGCTCGGATTTCCAATTCATCCGTTTCTCCGGGGGCTCCTGGAGTTCTACGGCCTCCAGTTGCACAACCTTACGCCTGCCTCCATATTGCATATCGCGGGATTCGTAGCCCTTTGCGAGCTGTTTTTAGGCTGTGAGGCTCATTTCGCGCTGTGGAAGAAGTTGTTCTGCCTTGTGCCCCGTTCTCAGAAGGGGTCAATATATCAAGTGGGCGAAGCCGAAGTTTGGCGTATTGTCGGGACCGGATATCTGTCCGGAACCCCAAAGAAGACGTCCGAAGACTGGCCTTCAGAATGGTTTTATATAGAAGACGTCCCCCTCCCGGATCCTATTCGAATCGGCCTTCCTGAGTACGACAACGCTCCTTTGAAGAAGCGCCGGAGCTGGCGTCCATGGAGCTTCCTGGAGGAAGATGACAGGGACGTTCTTTACCTGATGAGCCGGATAAGTTTGCTAGCTCGATTCGGATTGACCATGATCGAGGTCATGGCCACATGTATTATGCGGGGGGTGCAGCCGCTTCAGTATAGAGGCCACCCCATGTGGGATTTCAACGGGGAGGATGACGCCACCCGTTACGGCCGTAAAGGGCCGGGATCGGTTGCTGATCTAATAAAGATCTTATCCACTTTGTACAAGGGAGAAGAGGAGGAATTCCTCCGTGTCAACCCGCAGGGCGGATTTTCTATGTACAATCCTCCGAGCTGGGTAAGCGGAGACTTTTTCTTGCCCATCTGTTTCATATTCCCGTAGTTAATTATTCAGTCTAGCGATTTCAACGCACGAGCTGCGCCAGGCTGTAAGGGAGATAAACAAACCCTCTCCACAACCCGAGGACCCTGGACGGTCTCTTGACCCGGACTCCCAGGAGGATCCGGACATATCTGTGGAGCTGATCGATGGGGTATTTTACCAATTGAGAAATGACAACGCTTTGGTGGCCATTACGGCCGATTACCCTGGGCTACTTCCAGCCTCACAGGTAACTGAGACCGAAGTCCCAGTACTTCGAGAAGGGATCCGTCCTTGCGTGTATTTGATTACTGTATAACAACCATGTTTTGCAGGGGAGGTCCTCGAGGCGGAAGGCCGAGCCTGCGGTGACTAGCCAACAAGGGGTCGCGAGGCCAGGCAGGCTGAAAAGACCAGCAGTCCGGATTGAGACACCAGCGCAGTGGTACGACGCGCCGTCTTTATTGCAAGACATTACTCTCAGAGGCATATTAACGCCCATGCCTTCTTTTCAGGAAAAAGAGCGCTTGCCAGACTATACCCGGAGAGGCTACTAATCGCGCCTCCACTAGCCAGGCTCCAAGGCTGGATTCGGAGGCGGGAACGAATACGAGGCGTGCGTCGGGCGCTCCTCCGATAGAGGATGCGGATAAACTGTCCGCCACCAATTCCGAGGTGGAAAGTGCCATGAACCACAGGCGTCGCCGGACTGTTCTTCGTGACGCTTGTTTCTCCCAAGAGGCATTGGATGCCTTCAACTCGGGAGATGCGTACCTCCGTGCCGCTCAAAATGGTCTAGCCAGAGCCACGGAGCAGTATGTAAAAGACATACAGGTGAGAAAATTTGGTGATTATATATCAGTAGCCCCTGAGACTTAAAACAGTTAGAATAACTGATTTAAGGATCATTTGTTATGCAGGTTCTTACAGAAAAGAATACCCAACTGTCCCAGGAGCTGGAAGAGTGCAGAGCCCAACTTCAGGCCGCACTGGCCGCAGCAGGGGATCCAAAGAGACCCCCTCTGGTAATATATCCTTCGAATGATAAATATCATATAGAGTGCGGCGTATATGCAGATCTGATGATAAAATTGCAGATGATGCTGGAGTAAATCCGGATAAGCAACAGCTCCTACGCCAGCTGAAGGCCGGTGAGAGCGTGCTTACGAGGGTGAGGCAGGAGAAGAATGATCTCCTAGATGCCAACACCAAGCTGGGCATGGAACTAAAAGATGTTCGTGCCCAACTGCCGGACTCTATTAAGGAGAATCGGCGGCTTCGACGCGGCATATTTAGTAAGTGCTTGAACGAACTTTGAAAAAGAGTTCGGCGAGGAAGTTGGCTGACAGAGTTATGTCTGTAGGTATGTTAACAGGTCGCCCTGCCGAGGAAATGCCCGGTTCTACGGGTGACCTTCTTCCCGAGCTCTCACAACTACACGAACGAGTCCGGCAGGTGATGCAGGGCGTCGCCCAGGCCTTGTGGCCATCCGTCTCCATGCCCGAAGGCCTTGGAGTGCTTGCAGAGAAGCTGAAGGGAGCGTGGCGGCGCTTCCGATAATGGAAGATATCGGCCTGCCGTCAGGGCCCCAGGGAAGCCTGGGCAATGGTGAAGACGCGGTACACGAAGGCTGACCTGAACCACATGGACGAGGTCGGACCTGTGGGGCGCGATGGGAAGGAGATCCCTGTGAGCTTAGTGTATGGCCAAGTAGAATTGGCCGCAAAGTATTCCCAACAGGACTGTAGACTAGACAGCCTATTGGATGGTATTGAAGAGGAATTCAACCAGTCAAATTGACTATGTAATTTAAAGTGACATGTATAATGCCTTCTAGCCGGATTGTAGATCGTTTGTCATGGCGGACCTTTTCGCTTCAACCTTAGGACCCGACGGTCCGGAGTGTATCCAAATACCCTCTCAGTTATGTAAGAAACGGGGCATGCATGGAGACCAGGCGTAGGGGTCAATAGTGCTTTAACGGACAAGTGCCCAACTAGTTATGTTATATTACATGGTTAGTAAGAAACATCTTCCAGGGCGAATAGTTTCATTAGGGCTTCCTTTCCCTGGGAGGCATGCCCTAAAGTGCATGTCCGGACAGCGAGAAGAGACGCAGAAAAAACATCTGGGGGCGCATAAGTAAATAAGTGAAAAATCATCTTTAGTTCACCGACCAAATATTCCCTTAAGAACGCTAGCTTTCGGCTTCACCCAGTCTGAGGTACACATCCGGCTGACCCGGCAGTAACAATCGCAGAGGTGCTCCCCTTATGCCCTAGCCGAATTAACAGGAACGTAGGGCATAAATACAAGAGCCATGCAACCTAGCTTGGCCAAAACTTAAGTCATATCGATGCATATAATGGTGAATAAAGGGTACATGCGGAAGGATAACACATGTGTTGGGCATAAAGCCTGTATGAATAAGCTTCTGTTAAAGAAGCCCCCAGGTATAATGAGCGCGGATGGCGCGTCAGTTGCGTGCAAACAAGGCACGCATGGGCCCCTAAAGGCTATGAGAGAAAAGAAAAGGAGAAGGAGAAAAATATAAGACAAAGAGTGTATAAAAAATGGACAGAGGAAGGAGACGAACACAGAGTCCGGCGTTAGACATAGAATCTTCGAAATTGGGCTGTGTTCCACGGGTTCGGCTCGAGTAGATTATCCGATGCATCCTGCAGACGATACGCTCTACCAGTCAGGACTTGGTCAATGATGAAGGGACCTTCCCATTTGGGCTTGAGTTTGTCCTTTTTCTTATCCGGCAAGCGTAGAACTAACTCACCAATATTGTATGTTTTGGCACGTACTTCTCTGCTTTGGTATCTTCGAGCCTACTATTGATAGAATGCAGAACGGGCTTTTGCCAAGTCGCGCTCCTCCTCCAAGGCGTCCAAACTGTCCTGCCGATCGAGCTCGGCTTCTCTTTCTTCGTACATGCGCACTCGAGGTGAGTCATGAATAATGTCGCAGGGCAGAACCGCCTCTGTGCCGTATACCATAAAGAATGGTGTGTATCTGGTAGTGCGATTCGGCATGGTCCGCAGCCCCTAGAGTACGGAGTCGAGCTCCTCTACCCAATGCGTGTTAGATTCCTTGAGGGACCGCACTAATCTGGGTTTGATGCCGCTCATAATAAGACCATTTGCTCGCTCGACCTGACCGTTAGTTTGTGGGTGATAGACTAAAGCATAATCAAGCTTGATGCCCATGTTTTTGCACCAGAGTTTTACCTCGTCGGCCGTAAAGTTCGTGCCGTTATCAGTGATGATGCTGTGGGGGACCCCGTAACGGTGTATGACCCCGGATATGAAGTCTATCACCGGTCCGGATTCAGCCGTCTTAACAGGCTTGGCTTCTATCCATTTGGTGAACTTATCCACCATGACCAGTAAGTATTTTTGCTTGTGGGTTCCTCCTTTAAGGGGTCCAACCATGTCAAGCCCCCAGACCGCGAAGGGCCAGGTGATGGGGATAGTTTGGAGGGCGGTGGGTGGCATATGGCTTTGGTTAGCAAAAAGCTGGCAACCAACGAATCGTTGGACTAAGTCATCAGTGTTTGCCCGGGCCATCGGCCAATAGAAGCCTGTACGGAAGGCCTTGCTTACAAGGGCCCGGGCCGCCGCGTGGTGACCGCCTAGTCCGGCATGAATTTCAGCCAGAAGATTCCGCCCTTCCTCTTCGGAGATGCACCTTTGAAGGACTCCGGTGGTGCTTTTCTTATAAAGCTCTTCCTCATGCACTTTATAGGCTTTAGATCGCCGCACTATGCAGCGTGCCTCGTTTTGGTCCGCGGGAAGTTCCTGCTTAGTTAGGTAGGCTAGGAATGGTTCTGTCCACGGGGCGATGACTGCCATTATTACGTGGGCTGAAGATGTTATTTTGTTGGCAGAGCCTCCAATTATGTCAGAATATTCGGTATCGGGCAGTGCGGTTGGGTCCGGGTTGTTATTTCCAGGTTCCCCTTCCCATACTACGGATGGCATGAACAGCCTCTCCAAGAAGATGTTGGGAGGGACGGCATCGCGTTTTGCACCGATGCGTGCCAGGACGTCTGCTGCCTAATTGTTTTCCCGTGCTATATGGTGAAATTCGAGCCCCTCAAACCGAGCTGACATTTTTAGGACGACATTGCGATAAGCTGCCATTTTAGGATCCTTGGCATCAAAGTCTCCATTTATTTGGGATATTGCGAGGTTCGAATCCCCGCGCACCTTTAGGCGTCGAATGCCCATGTATACTGCCATCCGAAGACCATGTAGAAGGGCCTCATATTCGGCTGCGTTGTTGGAGTCCGTATACATTATCTGTAGTACGTATTGAACTGTATCTCCTGTTGGGGACGTCAAAACGACACCAGCCCCCAGACCAGCCAACATTTTGGAGTCGTCGAACTGCATGATCCAGTTTGAATATGTGCCATACTCTTTAGGGAGTTCGGCTTCCGTCCACTCGGCGACGAAGTCGGCCAAAACTTGCGACTTAATAGCTCGCCGTGGCTTGTAAGTGATGTCGAACAGGAGGAGCTCAATGGCCCATTTGGCAATCTGGCCCGTCGCGTCGCGGTTTTTTATAATATCGTTAAGTGGTACTTCTGAGGCTACCGTTATCGAACACTCTTGAAAGTAGTGTCGCAGCTTCCGGGATGCCATAAATACCGCGTACGCTATCTTTTGATAATGCAGGTACCGTGACTTGCATGGAGTAAGGACAGTGGACACATAGTAAACCGGCTTTTGAAGGGGGAATTTGTGTCCGTCCGTTTCTCGTTCGACGACGAGCACTGCGCTTACTACTTGATGAGTTGCCGCAATGTATAATAGCATTGGTTCGCTAATGTTTGGCGCGGCAAGGACTGGGTTTGGTGCCAATATGGCTTTTATTTTGTTGAGTCCGGCCGTGGCAGCATCCGTCCACTCGAAGTGTTCGGTCCGCCGGAGGAGGCGATAAAGGGGTAATGCCTTTTCTCCCAAGCGG
Organism: Triticum urartu; assembly: GCF_003073215.2. Lineage (NCBI taxonomy): Eukaryota > Viridiplantae > Streptophyta > Magnoliopsida > Poales > Poaceae > Triticum > Triticum urartu. The sequence goes on along the minus strand of NC_053027.1, from coordinate 254,602,307 downwards.
GAGAAAAAGCGGCTTAGAGCCGCCACGCATCCGGTCAATTTTTGTATTTGTTTGAGGTCCTTTGTGATGTCCAATTGTGACAGAGCTCGGATCTTGGCTGGATTTGCTTCAATTCCTCTACCGGATACAATGAAGACCAAGAGCTTTCCAGCTGGTACGCCAAAAACGCATTTTTCCGGGTTGAGCTTGATGTCGTATGTTCGGAGGTTATCGAATGTGAGCCTCAAGTCGTCTACTAGAGATTCGACATGCTTGGTTTTGATGACCACGTCATCTACGTATGACTCCACTGTTTTGCCAATCTGGTTTGCCAGACATGTCTGAATCATGCGCCGATATGTTGCGCCGGCGTTTTTGAGCCCGAAGGGCATTGTGTTGAAGCAGAATGGGCCGTACGGTGTGATGCATGCCGTTGTGGCTTGGTCTAGCTCTGCCATTTTAAATTGATGGTAGCCAGAGTATGCGTCGAGGAAACACAATGAATCGTGTCCTGCGGTAGCGTCGATGATTTGATCGATGCGGGGGAGGGGGAAGGGATCCTTTGGGCAGGCCTTGTTAAGGACCTTAAAATCGACGCACAAGCGCCAGGATTTGTCCTTCTTTGGTACCATCACCAGGTTTGCTAGCCAGTCCGGATGTTTTATGTCTCTGATGAATCCGGCCTCCAATAGCTTGGCTAGTTCCTCTCCCATGGCTTGTCTCTTAGGTTCGGAGAAACGCCAAAGAGCCTGCTTGACTGGCTTGAATCCTTTTAGGATATTTAGGCTATGCTCGGCCAACCTGCGTGGGATTCCTGGCATGTCAGAAGGGTGCCAGGCAAAAATGTCCCAGTTCTCGTGTAGGAACTCTCGTAGTGCGGCGTCGACATCAGGGTTTAATTTTGCCCCGATGGAAGCTATTTTTGTAGGGTCCGTTGGATGGACATGGAATTTGACTATTTCGTCCGCCGGTTTAAAGGAGGTGGACTTGGATCTTTTATCGAGTATCATGTCATCCCTGTTCACCGTGGAGCGCAGCGCAGTCAGTTCCTCGGCCGCTAGGGCTTCGGATAGTGCCTCGAGGGCCAGTGCGGTTGTCTTATTTTCGGCGCGGAGTGCTATGTCCGGATCACTAGCAAGAGTGATGATTCCGTTGGGCCCGGGCATTTTGAGCTTCATGTACCCGTAATGGGGTATGGCTTGGAAGATTGTAAACACCTCCCGCCCTAATAGAGCGTGGTATCCGCTACTGAACGAGGCCACTTGGAACGTGACCTCTTCGGACCTGTAATTATCCGGCGTGCCGAACACCACATCTAGTGTGATTTTTCCTGTACAGCGTGCTTCCTGACTGGGGATTATTCCTCTAAAGGTTGTGCTGCTTCGCTCGATGCGGTTCCAGTCTATTTCCATTTTTCGAAGGGTTTCCTCATAAATGAGGTTCAATCCGCTGCCACCGTCCATGAGTACCTTGGTGAGTCGAAAAGCGTCCACTATTGTACTGAGGACCAATGTGGTTGATGCTTGGGCTGTTCGGAATTTAGGTTCGTCACTGGCATTAAAAGTAATAGCCGTGTCACTCCATGGGTTTATTGTTGCCGCGTGGTAGACCTCGGCAAGGCTGCGGAGTGTTCGTTTTCGCGTATTATTTTATGCGAAAGACTCGAAGACTGTTAATACCGTACTGGTATCCCTGGGCTGGTGCTCTGTGGCTTCTGGGGTTAGAAGATCTTCGCCACTTTTAGCCACCTGCCGGAGTATCCAACATGCTCTAAGGCTATGAGTTGGTGTGGCGCCCTCTGTATTGTGAATTTTACAGGGTCCATTGAGCCATCCCACCAGTACAGTTCCATGCCCTGTAGAGGGTTTTTGCTTTTTGGTGTTTAACCCGGGTGTCTGGCGATTATACACCCTTTTATTTCGGACTGGGTTTGTATTCAGGGCTGGATTTTCCCAAAATTTTATTTCGGTTTTCCAGGCGCTTTCCATCGCACAGTACTTTCATACTATGGACATCAAGTCGGCAAAGCATGTAATTTCGCGGCGACTTATGGCGTTGAGGATTCCCTTGTCCGTGCAATTATTGCAGAAGAATGAAGTTGCGTCTTCCTCGCGGCAGTCCTTTATCCTGTTCATTACTAGGAGGAATATGGCCCAGTAATGGTGTACTGTTTCTTCGGGCTCTTGCCTAATTTGGGATAGATCGCTTATGTTTGGGTGGGTGGGTGGAACTGAATCCGAATCCTCACCCGATCTGAGACTCAGGGGCCAAGGAGTTTCCGAACTCGGAAGTTTGGACTCTTGGATGTTTTCCAATAAATCTAGCCCGCTGCCTGACTTTAGGTTTAGGTCTTGAGTGAATCCTCCCCTCCGCGGGTATCCGGCTTGGAGGGATCGTGAATCCGGACATATCTAGTCCTTAAGATAGATGAAGGGTTGCCGCATTGTTCCTCCACCACTGCAACGTGATGGGTGACCTGGGGAGAGTTGATCTCTCTCAGGTCGGGTTTAGGCCCAATCTGATCATAGTTTGTAGCGACTCCCAGGGCGGCGATGCGATCCAAGAGCTCCTTTAGGGAAGAGAGCTCCATTGGATCTAACTGCTCGGCGAGTTTCGAGTTGACATGAAAATTGCTTTCGATGACCCAAGAAGTCATCGTCGGCGCAGTGGCCGAACAAGCGGTCATAAGAAAACCACCTAGCCAGAGATTTTGGCCGATAGCCAAAGCTCCCTTAGAAACAGTGCCGTCTTTGAAGACGGGATGAGGCATCCTTCCTGATGGCGACGGCACAGCGGAACTCTCAATGAAAGCACCAATGTCGGTGTCAAGACCGGTGGATCTCGGGTAGGGGGTCCCGAACTGTGCGTCTAGGCCGGATGGTAACAGGAGGCAGGGGACACGATGTTTTACCCAGGATCGGGTCCTCTTGATGGAGGTAAAACCCTATGTCCTGCTTGATTAATATTGATGATATGGGTAGTACAAGAGTAGATCTACCACGAGATCGGAGAGGCTAAACCCTAGAAGCTAGCCTATGGTATGATTGTATGTTGTGGTTGTTGTCCTACGGACTAAAACCCTTCGGTTTATATAGACACCGGAGAGGGTTAGGGTTACACAAGGTCGGTTACAAAGGAGGAGATATGCACATCTGCATTGCCTAGCTTGCCTTCCATGCCAAGTAGAGTCCCACCCGGACACGAGACGAAGTCTTCAATCTTGTATCTTCATAGTCCAACAGTCCGGCCAAAGAATATAGTCCGGCTGTCCGGAGACCCCCTAATCTAGGACTCCCTCACCGGCTCTCCCTCGTCGAGCTCCAAGAGAGGTAGCCCGGGGAGAACAGAAGCGCAAGGGAACGCCTCGATGGAGAGCACGGCGGAAGGTGGCCCCATCAGCCACCGTCACTAGGGCCAGCAGGACTCGGCAGGGCTAACGGAATTACATCCCAAGAGGAAGCCAGTGGGGATCCACCTGGAAGACTGCTGGAGGAACTTGGCACCACCATCCACACCTCTGCATCCACCTGCCCCCCCCCCCGTGGCAAATCACATTGTCGGGGAAGAGGCATAGATGCAGATTGTGGTGCTGCCGCCTAATGAAGATGGTGCGGGCGACAATCAGTTGGAGTCAGAGTCGTCGCTACTCCGCCCGCTGTCGTCGTCATCGCCGTCACTGTCCTCCTCGTCGCTTTCGCTCGAGAAGGAGCTTTCGTCGTCAGTTGAGCTCTCCATGGAAGACCCTAAGAGGCCTCCCGAGCGCCCGAAGATCTTGACGGAAAGCAGGCCACTCTCCATTAATTTGGCATGGAGAATGTGCCCCTCCAAGAAGCTGTGGGCACGGGCGAAGGTCTTCCAGCCACGACGGAGGTACATTACATGAGGGGCGGGGAAGTCGACATCAACCATCATGCTTCCGTCCCCACACACCCTCGTATGTAGCCTCAGGGTGCGCGGTCTCTCAAACTCCAACTCCCGCACAAAGAAGGTTGGGAGGCGAAGGCGGCCACGCAAGGGCTTATACAGCCTGATGATAAACTCTCAAGGTTAGTCCCCGACATGGCCTTCCATTGGGGGAGGAGCCGCTGGTGGAGGCGCCACAACAGCACCGCCCCTTCCTCTTCCTCGAGCACCACGGCGACCACGAGCACGCCCCCTTCCTCCTCTCCTTGTAGACGATTCCGCTGCCTCAGGGTCCGGAGGAGGAGGCGCACGCTGCCGAGAAGAAGCCCTCGTCGCCGCCACCGGAACTCCACCATGCCCTCGCCCTCGCGCCATGGTCAAATGAGGAGAATAACGAAGGAGAAGTGTGTGCAGGAGAACACTACCCCGGCCCTTTTTATAGGGGTCGGGGCAGGGGACTAGTTCCTCCTATGGGAAATGGGCGCCCTTCTCCTCCAATACAGCCACTCTGCACCCACTATTACTCAGACGGTCAAAGCCGCCCTTCTACTCCAACCGTCGACGCTCGGATTCTAGCCATGGCACTCTCCCACGTGTCATCCGCATCCACCACCTATGACGCCCAATGCATGCAGGACACGTGGCGGGGTAGCAGTTTCCGCCCCATGATCTTGGTGCGAGGAGAATCCACGGGCCACGATCCATGTTCTTCCATGATGTCACACACAATGCATGCGGGAAAACTGGAAAATGGCTCAGAATCAAGGCTGACGAAGCAGCAACAGACAACTTAAGGGGCCAACCCCTTCAGCAACCTTGCCTGTGCACTTATTAGGCCCTACTCCCACGATGCTCAGCGGCACGTTCGGGGCAGGCCCAGGGGCTTCTGTCGGTGCAACAAACCCTGGGTCTGTTGACCAACCGTGCGCAGGCACAAGATTAAGATTGAAGCACCAACTTAAGTCTGAGATTGAAGAACCAAGATATTTGAAGAACCAACATGCAGCTCAGAAGGACCAAGATTGAGCCTAAGGAGCAAGATATCGGCAAGAGAAGGGCCTCCCTTGCCGGGCAGGCGAGCCCGGCTAGGGGCGAGGCCGCCACCAGAAGCAAGCAACCGAGGCTCCCCGGCAGAGCCTGCCGGGGCTCGCGGGGGCAGAACCGCCCCGCCAACACTCAAGCACGACTCACATCGTCAATCAGTGTGGTGTCAAGCCGCAAGATGATTAAGTGGCAGCCATTTGCCACATGGCAGCCATTTCCTACAAAGAAGCCTATAGATGACACCCGTCCTGCGACGTGTCAAGAGAGCAATAGCGGATCTAGAAAGATAGCCCAGCAGGCCTTGCCGGGCGCCCAGTGATGTGACACTAAGCGGCGCATTTAATGCACCATGTCAGCCCGTAGAGTTAGGTATGATAGCACTATTTGCTATCATATCAGTGGATAATGACAACTTTGCCACTATGGCGACCCCTTAATCTATAAAAGGAGGCCCATGTCACTCGTAGGAGGGGTTAGAAGGTTGGAAAGTTGACAAACCCAAGCCACCACATACACGTAATCGATGCAGGCAAACCTTGCCGGACAAGTGTACTATGCTCCACCACATCCATTCCTCCACCAATCCACTAAAGCAGGAGTAGGGTCTTATGCCTTGTGGCGGCCTGAACCTGGGTAAATCGCTTGTGTGCGCTCTGCGGCGCAGCTATACGCTGGTATGCTCTTTGTGCAACACGCCGTCCCCCTGCCGGACCAATAAGCGGCCACCTGGTCCCATAGGTGGCCGCGGAAATCCCCTGACACTAGCCAAGGGAGTAGCATAAATACCACCATGTATTTTCCCTTGGATTTACTAATATGGTGGCGGCGTGCCACAATAGCTCCCAAACTATAAGTGGTGTCACCTTGAAGTGCATGGCATAAAACAACAAGGTCTGGGGCACTAAGTTCACCCAACTTCTCTCTAGCAGGCAAACATTTTGTAATGAAAAGAGCAAAACAATGCACAGCGGGAAAATGCAAGCTAATGGCGGTGACACTTGCCACTCCTCTCTCATCCCCTACAGACAGAGTGCGATAAAAGCCTTTGAAGTCTGCAGGCCTAGGCTCTGCTAAACTCCCATCGGAAGGGATCAAGCATATGTCACAAAATTCAGTAAGCGGTATCTAATGGGGTTCAGCGTATAAATTAAACTACACTTCAGGGGGGTTATTCCTAGGAAGGAAATCAAAAGTTTGCACAAAGGAGTTTGTGAGGAGATGATACTGTTCACATTCAGCTACAATGAAGTTGGTGAGGCCGGCATTAGCAGCATATTGTGTAATCTCCTGAAGGATTCCAGCCCCTTCCATGAATGGATTATGCGGCCATTCACACGGCCGTAGCTCCTCCATTCTGCGGGTGCGGAGATCACTATCAGATGACTCCCCGATAACTCCCTTGGAGTTCTTCTTGGAAGCAAACTTCCTAAAGATACTCCTCATTTTCCTATGAACAAAATTATGAAATTTTTAGTCCACAGATTTTTTCTCAACAAAACTTCACAATATTGGTAGGAACTACACATAGGGATGCATACAGGCCATATCAAGCATTCAAACTACTTAGAACTCTAAGAATTAAACATGCAAGCTCATCTACAGCAGCACCAAGAGTAGCTAATTATTCAAAATATAAACCACTGAAACAAAAACTAATTGGACAAACAGAGGAGTCACATACCAAGCAACAATCCCCCGAAACAGTTTTTGAAATGGAGCTTCGAGCAAAGAGATCGAAATCCACGGGTTTGAGAGCAAGAACACAAGAGAGAGAGCAATGGTGATTTTTTTCTGGAGGTAGGTCGTGATGTGGGATGAAGGGATAAGTGAGGGGGCCCATGTGGGGACCATAACCCACCAGGGCGTGCATGGGGTTCCTAGCGCATCCAAGTGGGTTGTGCCCACCTGGTGCACCTTCCTCTGATATTATTTGCACCAAAAATTCCTAAATATTTAGAAAAAAAATCGTATTAAATTTTCGGAGCATTCTGAGAACTTCTATTTTTGGGTCATTTTTTTATTGCACGGGAAATTCAAAAAAGGAAAAACATGGCATTTTATTTTATTTAACTAATAAAAACAGAAAACAAAAGCTACAAACAGAAAGTAGTGCTTACTAAATTCATCATCTTGATACCTCACAAAAATGATCCATTAATTAGGTTGATCAAGTCTTATTAACAACCACTTTCGATTACCACGAAACCGAAGAACTTTCTTAAATCACTAAGTTACCTCAATGGTGATATCAATGTCCCCAACAATAAGAATTTGATATTTCTTTTCAACAATAGGTAGAGGTAGTTGAAAACTTCCAATAGTGAGTGTCGAAGATCTTTCAATAACATTAATACCACTCACTTGGAATTGTTTCTTTGGAAAGTGCACCGTATGCTCATTACCATTGATATGAAATGTGACCTTGATTTTATGGCAATCAATAATAGCCCCACAGTATTCAAGAAGGGTCTACCAAGGATAATGGACATGTTGTCATCCTCAGGCGTCTCAAGTATAACAAAATCAGTCAAAATAGTAACATTGGCAACAACAACGGGCACATCCTCACAAATACCAATAGGCATGGCAGTTGATTTATCAGCCATTTGCAAACATATTTCAGTAGGTGTGAGTTTATTCAATTAAAGCATTTTATATAAAGAGAAAGGCATAACACTAACACCAGCTCCAAAATCACAGAAAGCAGTTTTCACCTAATTCCTTTTGATGGAGCAAGGTATAGTTGGTATTCCCGGATCTCCAAGTTTTTAGGTACTCCATCTTTAAAAGTATAATTAGCAAGCATGGTGGATATTTTTGCTTCCGGTATTTTTATTTTATTGGTGATGATGTCTTTCATGTACTTCGCATAAGGAGGCATTTTCAAGATAATAGTCAAGCGAGTACGCAAAAAGACTAGCCTCGGCATTTCAGCAAAGCGTTCAAATTCTTCATCATCTTTCTTTTTAGTTGACTTAGGTGGAAAGGTCATAGGTTTTTAACCCATGGTTCTGTCTCCTTACCGTGTTTTCTACCAACAAAGTCTCTTTTATCATAACTCTTATTCTTAGGTTGTGGGTTATCAAGATCAACTGCGGGTTCTATGTCAACATCATTGTCTGGTTCTTCATTATTTGTTTGAATATTTGTGAACCTCATCATTATCTTTTTCATTATCAGATGGTGAGTGTTCACTACCAGACTGGGTTTCAGCACCAGAGATAGAAACTTCATTATCATTATTAGGAGTTTTTGCTACTTCAAGTTCAGTAGAGGCATGCAAAGTCATATAATTTTTCTTCTTCTTTTTCTTTTTAGAAGTACTATGTGCATCAGTGTTAACTCTTTGAGAGTCTTGTTCAATTCTTTTTGGGTATCCCTCAGGATAAAGTGGTTCCTGAGTCATTCTACCTCCTCTAGTCATTACTTTAACAGCATGATCATTGATATTATTATTCATTTCATATAGCAACTCTCTTTGAGATTTAGAAACTTGTTGTAACTGAGTTTTAACCATAGAAGCATGCTTCCCCACACCTTTAACATCATTTGAAATTCTAAATAACAAGTCACTCAAGCGAGCAATCATAGCAGAATTGTATTTCAATTGTTTCATAACATTTGCATTGAACTGATCTTGTTTTCTAATGTAATTTTCAAACTCATAAAGGCATTGGCTAGGGTGCATATTGTGAGGATTGACATTACCATTGAATTTGATTAGAGAATTTACCTCTACCACCTTAGGCAGTGGTGGTGTATCAAGTCCATGTATTTCTTCAATACGAGGTAAATTTTTGACATCATGAGCTTTAATACCTTTTTCCTTCATAGATTTCTTTGCCTATTGCTTATCTCCAGGACTGAGATATAAGATACCTCACTTCTTCAGAGTGGGTTTAAGCGGTGGTTCTGGAAGAGTCCAATCTTCATAATTTTTCAATATGTTAGTCAATAATTCTTCCCAATAGTTTGTTCCCTGAAAACACAACCAGAACAACTATCTAGGAAATCCATAGAAGCATCGGTTAGTCCATTATAGAAGATATCAAGTATTTAATTTTTCTTAAGAGGATCATCAAGCATTAAGAAATTGGAGAAGCCTCCCCCAAGCTTGTGGGAGGCTCTCTTCTTCAATTTGCGCAAAGTTAAATATTTCATGTAAGGCAGCTTGTTTCTTATGAGCAGGGAAATATTTTTCAGAGAAGTAATAAATCATTTCCTGGGGACTACGCACACAACCAGGAGCAAGAGTATTGTACCAAGCTTTAGCATCACCCTTTAACGAGAACGGAAATAATTTGAGAATATAGTAATAGCGAGTTTTCTCATCATGAGCAAAAAGGGTGGCTATGTCATTTAGCTTAGTAAGATGTGCCACAAAAGTTCCAGTTTCATAACCATGGAAAGGATCATATTCAACCAAGGTAATCAACTCTGGGTCGACAGAGAATTCATAATCTTTATCGTCAATAAAGATAGGTGAAGTAGCAAACTTAGGATCACATTTCATTCTAGCATTCAAAAATTTTTCTTTATACTTGCATAATAATTTCTCTAGATCATCTTTATACTTACAAGAAAGAATGTCTCTAGTTGTCTCCTCATGCATAAATAACCTTCCAGTACCTTTGGTAATTCATATCTAGGAGGGCTAGTTCTAATAGGTGTTTCAAGATTTTCAGTTTCAAGCTCATCACAGTTTCAACAATATCATGCTGTCTTACTCTAGCAATTTGTTCATCAAGAAATATTCACCTAGTGGAACATTATCATCAAGCAAGGTACTAGCATCATCATAAGTATCATTCATAGTAGAAGTAGCATCATCATTAACTTGCAACATGTTAGGATTGATAGCATGTGGTGGTGTTGCAAGCTTACTTATAACAGAAGGTGAGTCTAAAGCAGAGCTAGATGGTAGTTCCTTACCTCCCCTCATCTTAGAGGGATAAATCTTGGTCTTAGCATCCTTCAGATTCTTCATAGTAATAAATTGATAATAATCCCAAGTGAGTCAACAAACATAGCTATGCTCGCCGGCAACGGCGCCAGAAAAAGGTCTTGATAACCCAGAAATATATGGGATCGCAACAGTTTTCGAGGTTAGAGTATTCAACCCAAATTTATAGATTCGACACAAGGGGAGCCAAAGAATACTTTCAAGTATTAGCAGCTGAGTTGTCAATTCAACCACACCTGGAGATTAATTATCTGCAGCAAAGTGATCAGTAGAAAAGTAGTATGATAGTTTTGATAATAGTAGCGACAACAATAGTAACTGTAACAGTGATAGCATTAGTTTTGTAGCAAGTGCAATAGTAACAAGAGCAGTAGTAGCTTAGCAAGATCAATATATGGGAAAATCATAGGCATTGGATCGGTGACTTGTTGGATGATATTGAGCATGAGACAGTTATAACCTAAGGCAGTACGACACTAGCTCCAGTTCATAAATATAATGTAGGCATGTATTCCGTAAATAGTCATACGTGCTTACGGAAAGAACTTGCATGACATCTGTTGTCCTACCCTCCTTTGGCAGCGGGGTCCTATTGGAAACTAAGGGATATTAAGGCCTCCTTTTAATAGAGAATCGAAACAAAGCATTAACACACGTTGAATGCATGAGCTCCTCAAACTATGGTCATCACCGGGAGTGGTCCCGACTGTTGTCACTCTGAGGTTGCGAGATCATAACACGTAGTAGGTGACTATAACTTGCAAGATAGGATCTAGAACAGGGATATAATGGCAATAACATAAACGGTTCAGATCTGAAATCATGGCACCCGGGCCCAATGTGACAAGCATTAAGCATGGAAAAGTCATAGCAACATTAATCTCAGAACATAATGGATACTAGGGATCAGGCCCTAACAAAACTAACTCGATTACATGATGAATCTCATCCAACTCCTCACCGACCAGTGAGCCTACGAAGGAATTACTCACTCCCGGTGGGGAGCATAATGGAATTGGCGATGGAGAAGGGTTGGTGATGACAAAGATCGAAGATCCCCCTCTCTGAAGCCCCAAATGGACTCCAGATCTGACCTCGCGATGAAGAACAGGAGACGGCGACGGCTCCGTCTTGTGGAACGCGATAATTCTTTCTCCCTCATTTTTTTCTAGAAAAATAGGATTTTATAGCGTCGGTTTCAGCATCGACGGGGCCACCAGGTGGGGACAACCCACCTGGGTTCGCCTAGGGGGGCTGACATGCTCTGGTCGGTTGTGCCCACCCAGGTGCCCCCCTCCGGTGGTTCTTGGCTCCAGAAATTATCTTTTATTATATAAAAAATCCTCCCAAAGTTTCATTCCATTCTGAGAACTTCTATTTCTGCACAAAAACAACACCATGGTAGTTTTGTTGAAAACAACGTTAGTCCGGTAAGTTTCATTGAACTCATGCAAATTAGAGTCCAAAACAAGAGGAAAAGCATTAGGAAAAGTAGATACGATGGAGACGTATCACCCAGGGTCTGCGCCTGGCTTTGTACAAGGGGTTACATGCAATAGATGCAAGGCATGTACCAAAGGGTGGCTGACGGGCAGGGCCTGACAACCACGGCTTATGGGTAGAACTTGCGGAGATGCTCGATGTTCCATGAGTTTTCCAAATGAATGTCATTTCCAGTCTCTCAACAGACTACGCCAGGTCAGGTGACTCGTTGATGCGGAGCATCCCAAGGTCATCCCCATGGACCTACCATCGTCTCATCAAGTGCCTACCGGACCCATGACTCGATCACGTGCAAGAGCCGTTGAAACCGAGGTGACATCTCTCCTCTCACAATTCCACTTCGATGCACATGAAGCATGGCTACTACCTCATATGGATACCTTGTGCATACTCAGGTACAATGGAGAAGCTAAGGAGCAAGGACAAGAAGAAGAGGAAGATGGATGAGAAGATGGAGAAGAGGAAGAAGGGCTGCAGGAAAAGTCCCAGCCACCGGACAACCGGCCCGGACTAGACGTCTGGCGCCTGAAGCGTCAGCCGAGCTCCAGCGAGCGGACGTCCGGTCTAGACCGGATGACCGGTGCCCCTGCACCCGAGGCCAATGAGCGGACGTCCGGCCCCGACCGGACGACCGGCGCGACCGCACCCGAGCCAAAGTCAGCGGAAGTCCGGAGCCTCCGGACATCCGGCACCCCCATCACAGAGCGGAACCAGCGGACGACCAGAGGACACCGGACGTCCGGCAGCTCCTGAGACACCGGATGACCGGTCCCCAGCGGACGTCCGGTACCTGTCTGCGCACAGTGTTTGGGCCCGAGGCCCATGTACCCCTTCACTTCGCCCCCGTTTGCACTTAGATTATAAATAGACCCCCATTCATCCTAGCTAGGGTTAGCATTGGTTAAGCTCATTTGAGAGATAGAGCATTTCTCATCCATATCGGATCTACTCCTCGAGAGAGACCACGGCCCCTCTTCGGAGAAGATCCACCTTGGATTCAAGACCCCTTTTCAAGGGAAGATCCCCTTGTGGATACAAGACCTCCTCATGGAGAAGAACCGGTTACCGTGTATCGTCCCTAGTTGTCCGTGGATTCGTGTATCATTCTATGTACTCGAGGATCTAGCCCATGTGTGACTTATTCGTGTCGGTTTAGTGATTTCCTCTTGTGTTCTCCTTCCCTTCATCCTTGTGTTCTTCGTGTTTTCCCCGGGATCCGCTCCTTTCATGAAAGATCGGGCGATTAGGGTCTCCACCCTACATCATCTTGGTATCATGAGCAAGGTTCATCACGATTTCGGAGCCCCCCTCTTCGTTTTCTAGCTTGATTTTGTTGTTTTTCGTCCTAATCCGAAAATCCCCACAAAAATAGCCAAAAAAAATTTCTTGTGTTTTGTGAGTTTTGATGATGTTTTGTTGGATTTGATCCGTGAATTTGTTGTGTTGCAAGTGGATCTCGCCTTCCCCCACCATTTCCACCTCGAAATCCCTCCCAAAATCCCCAAAATCACCTCCCGGATCTGAAATTTCGCGTTGACCCCGACCACCGGACGTCCGTCACTTCACCGGACGACCGGCGACCCAGGAAGCACCGGACATCCGACTATTACCGGACGACTGGCCACCGGACATCCGTCCACTTCCGGACATCCTCTACACCACCTCCAACTTCCGCAAACCGTTCCAATATCCCAACCCACACCACCACTTAACCGCTACCTACTCCGACGATTTTGGTCGCCTTTGGTTTTGAGAATTTGAGTTGCGGTACCGTATCGTTTTGTGTTTCGGCTATCTAGGTACGGTTCGACATTGACATCACCGCCGCTCATCTTCGCCACGGACGCGTCATCAACAACGACCACCTCGACTATGACTTGGTATTCGTGCCTCCACCTTGACACCATACCGGAAGCAAGACCGGTAACCTCATCTTGGTATTGGACATATCACTCTTGCCATTACATTGATAGCCATCATCGCCTTACTCCTTTGTGTTGCATACCCATCGAGACTAGCCATTGAGTATTGACGGCAACGAGACTTGTGCACTTTAGTGATCATACTTCCCATAGCATACATACATACATCATTGTTGCCTATATTGGTACCATCTCTTGTGTCATAAAGTTGTCATCGCATACTCACTTGCTATCTTGGTTCGTCAAGCATTGTATGAGAAAAGAGCTCAACATCAAAGAGCCAACCAAGCTTTTAAGCAAAGAGGAAAGATAAGCAAAGAGCTTTTAAGCAAGAACCATAGCATCATACAACATTAAGATTGTCATACTCGATCATCTTGGATCATATCATAGCAACACCTTGCATAAAACATATTTGGGATAGAAGTCGTTGCATTTTTGCTAAGTAGGTTGTGCACAAGTTCTTGTATCCGCCTATCGTGCAATCGTGCTAGCATCTCTCTAGTGTTGTGCAACAAGAGCATTTTTGTGGATACCACATTTTGGCTCATCCTTGGTTGCACAACCCCACTTATCTTTTTGCGCGTGTGTTTCCGTGTACCGTATATGCTTGGTCTACTTGTTACATTGCATCTTGCGAATCTTCTCCAACATTATTGAATCTTGCTTACATTCACATTAAAAATTGTGCCACCATCCTAACCAAGCTCCACCATAAGCTTTTACTTGTGTAGGTGTGAGAAACCGACGATAATTCGTACCAATTGGGCTATTTCCTTGTCCTACATTGGAGTGATCATCGATTCACTTTCAATTCCGGTCAAGGTACATTTGGTATTTGTTCTTCTCTTTGTGCCCTCAGTAGGATCTTGTAGATAGTCAGGCTTCTCAGCCTTTTTCATTTGTAGTTGTCTGTACCTAGACATGTTACGCATCTGCTTGATGCTTGTATGCTCTGTATGTTGGGTCATGAGACCATGTTTCTAATACTTGGCTCCTCGGAGCCAAATGAATAAATACTATGAGTCGTAGAGTCTTGTTGTGATGCCATGTTGAATTTGCACATATCGAGCATATTGTGTGTATGATTGAAATGCTTGGTATGTGTGGGATCCGACAATCTAGTTGTTTATCCTTGGTAGCCTCTCTTATGGGGAAATGTAGTCTGGTGCTTCCACTGAGCCTTGGTAGTCCTCTACAGCCCGGTTTACCGGAGTCCTCCTAGCCCAGCACTACTGCTCCGGAACACTTAGACTGGCCGGCCTGTGATTCACTTCGTTCCTGTGTCTGTCTCTTTGGGGAAATGTCACGCGGTGACCTCTGGAGTCCTGCTAGCCTGCTATAGCCCGGGTTCCCGGAGTCCTGTTAGCCTAGTTGCTACAACCCGGATTCACACGCTGCTGACCGACACGCTCGATGTTGTCTCATGTATGCGTGTCCCCGTAAGTTTGTGCCACTTTGGGTTCACGACTAGCCCTGTCGGCCCGGGTTCTCTGTCATATGGATGCTAGCAACACCATATTATACGTGAGCGAAAAGGCGCAAACGGTCCCGGGCCAGGTAAGGCGACACCCGTGGGAATACCGTGTGTGAGGCCACAAAGTGATATGAGGTGTTACATGCTAGATCGGTGTGACTTAAAATCGGGGTCCTGACATGAGCATCACTTGGAAACTTTTCCTTAGTTTTACCTTGATCCCCTTTAATAGTATGGTGTTTCCTATGACTCGAGAAAGAGAAAATGAAACTACGAAAGCAAAAGTCTTCACGCTTCATAATCCTCGCATCAATATCAAAGTCTTCAAGGTCACATGAATCTCCTCATTTTGGAAGTCTTCAAGAAAACCAAAGTCTTCAAATTAAGACATTCATTTTTGGGGGTCGACTTTCGTCGTAAATATCAAACTCCTCAGAGACTTATAGAACATGTGTAGACTCATAAACACATTAGTCTCTTAACCTATAAGTCTTCAATACACCAAAATCAGGTTCACTAGATGCACTTACAATCTCCCCCTTTTTGGTGATTCAGGACAAATAGGTTAAGTTTTCAACGGGGATAAAACATATGAAGTGTAAATACTAATATTGAGGAATTTGATTGCAAGATATATAAGAACTCCCCCTAAAGATGTGCATATTGAGGAATTTGCTTTGGATTGTAGATGCACATTGGAGAATAATATCATGGAGATCTCCCTCTATATCTTGTAATTCATTCACACATTTAACATATAATATGAAGAATTTGAAATGCATGATTGAATATGGTGTCTAACAAAATTCAACATGCGTGCATTAAGGTACTTGAGGAAATAAGCATGCAGAATGCACTTAAAAAGTATCAAACCACCATCGGACTTAAGTTTACAACTCAACCAACAAACACTTTAGAAGAGCGAGAGTTGTAACATAATGAAAAAACAGCCCATATATAAGACCCGCTTGAAGACTAACTCAAATTTCTCCCCCTTTGTCATTGAATGACCAAAAGGGAAGAAAAATGAGGACTAACACCCCTGAAGAATATCATCATGATGTCGATGGAGGAGTGCTAGAATTGTCGGGGTTGTTTGTTGAAGTAGGGCCTGCCACAGTGTCATTGAAATCTTTAGCTTCATCCATCTTGCGTGATGAAGAACATGAACTCGTGACCAGTTTAGGAACTTTGACCTTCTTGAATTTCTTTGAAGGAGGCTGAGACCAGTCAAAGTCATGTTGAAATCACATCTGCTTGAGGTCTTGATGAAAAGAGTTGGTTCAAGTGAACCGGGTTTGAAGCCTTTCTTCATGAGGAATTCCTTGAGTGTATCATACCACGCCCGAGGGCCCTGCTTGAGGCCATAGAAGGCCTTGTTGAGTCTGAAGACTTTGTCAGGATGCTTAGGATCTTCAAAAACCTGGGGGTTGAGCAACATATACTTCTTCCTCAAGCTTACCATTGAGGAATGCACTTTCCACATCCATTTGATATAAGATGATATTATGATGGTTAGCATAAGCAAGCAATATTCGAATAGCCTCAAGTGTAGCAACAGGTGCAAAAGTTTCATCAAAATCAATTCCTTCAACATGTGTGTAGCCTTGAGCTACAAGACGAGCCTTGTTCCTCACCACTAGGCCATTTTTGTCTTGCTTGTTGCGGTAGATCCATTTGGTACCGATGATATTGTGCTTGCGTGGGTCTGGTCGCTTGACAAGTTCCCACACATTGTTGAGCTCGAATTGATGTAATTCCTCTTGCATAGCTTGAATCCACTCAGGCTCCATAAGTGCCACATCAACTTTGGTGGGCTCTGTGATAGAGACAAAAGCAAAGTGCCCATAGAAGTTAGACAAATGTCACTACAAAAAAATACACTTCCATGATGATACGTGTTTGTCACAGTAGGTCGCATTTTCTGTCATGCATGTACATCCATGAAGATTTTATGATAGAATCAAGATAGTCATACCTGTGTTGTCGTAGAAGTGTTCCATGACATTACCAAAATTATCATCACGGAAGTGTCCACTTCCATGACAATAAATCCCGCGTCACAGAAGTGCTTTCGTCAAGGGTGACCGACACGTGGCATCCACCATAACGGAACGCCGTTAAGCTATCGGGTCGGGTTTTGGATCCAATAACCCGTTAACAGCCCCGACCAATGGGGATTTTCCACGTGTAAAATCATCATTGGCTGGAGGAAACACGTGTCAGCTCATCGTTGGGAAAGATGTCATCCACTCATTGGACAGAAGGCGCCTATGATACGTCGACGCGTGGCACGGCCCAACAGAGGCCCATTCCTGTGAAAAGGCCGGCCCGTTTGACTTGGTCAAAAGGTGGCGGGCTGGCCCATGTAAAGTCTGTTAATGGCCTGTTTGCATATAGCCCATTTACAGCCCACTAATCCAAGGCCCGTTACGCCCTATCCGAATTAGGCCCAGTAGCATCATCTGGGCCACCCAATATGATTCCAGCCTATTTTCACTTCTGGCCCATGTATGGCCCATGACGTCTTTCGGCCCATATGAGGCCCTATGTAACTCTTGGCCTATTAACGGCCCGTGGTGAAACTAGCCCGTAATGAACAGTGTATCACTTTACACCCATTAACGACCTGTGGTGAAACTGGCCCGTAATGAACAATGTATCACTTTATACCCATTAACAACCCGTTATTCCGTTGGGCCATTTCCAACCCATGTTATCTTTCGGCCTTCTCAGAGCCCATTTATTCTTGGGCTCATTTCCAGCATTCGTTTACTTACGGCCCGTTACTGTCATTTTCTGCTTGCGGGCCAAATTCATCCCGTGGTTACAGTCGGCCTGTTTGTGGACCGTTAATACGTTGGGCCGTTTTCATAGCGTCATCAAATACGGCCTATTAACGATGGCCCGTTATGGTCGGCTCATGAACGGACGATTCCAACTCTAGCCCGTTTAGGGCCATAATGCGGCCTGTTATTGGCCCATGTTTGGCCAATCGATCATACTGCACGTATAAGGCCCATTGATGATACGGCCCGTAGAAGGCCCATTGTTTCTACGGCCCATAGAAGGCCCACTGTTACTACGGCCCATAGAAGGCCCACTGTTTCTACGGCCCGTAGGAGGCCCAGTGTCACTATAGTAAATATTAGCCCATGGTTATTGTGTCCTAGTTTTTAAAGATAGGTTATTGCAGCCACTATCAAATCGCGGAAAAAGAACTACAATGACTACAAGCAAACAAATAAAACAAGACAACAAGGAAATAAATAAGCAAGCAACTTACGCTAGGCTATCACGGCTATCAAAAATATTACATCCACTGGGCATCAAAGTTCGCCACCAGTGCAAATAAACGCGCGACAAAAGAATATACAAAACTGAGAGCACTTCAGAAGGCACTAGGCCTGGCCAGGTCGGGCCCCCCAAACAGCTGAAGAAGCTGAGTAGACCTCAGTTGTGTCAACGATAGATGCATCAACACTAGATTTAAGGCATGATGGTGCGCACGGCAGTCCTCTGACATCTTCATTGCATCTTTGACTTCAAGTCAGAGATGAGCTGAAGCAAGCCTTTCCGCTTTAAGTGGAGACTGAAGAAGTCGAACTGATTGAGGCAGCGACTGCACAAAGGTTGTCTCACACCTGCTGGTGAGTAGCTTCAACTCACTATCTTCATCAAGACAGGACCTTGGGGTCATCTTGATGTCCTCAAGATGGTTTGGCTCACTATCTTCCCTAAAGTTCTGCCTGGCGTATGAGATACGAGTCTGAAAGAGAAACAAGGAGACACGTAACAGGTTTCACAATTATATAAGCAAATAAATGGATCTATTCTGCATAAGGAACATGTTTTTACAACTACAATTTGAAACTGGTAGTTGTTGCAAACATCCAATCAGATGTAAACAGCAAAGCAAACAGCAGTGGAGGAAATGATGCCTATCCAAATCTATAATAGAACAAAGTTTGAAGGCTTGAGAAGGATGAACTTACATTACATGTTAACACAGGCTGGACAAAGCCCTTCTCCATGTTGATGGAAGGATAATTCAATAAATTCCCCAAAGAAAATTCTTTATAAGCGTTGCCATTATTCTACATTTTGCAAAGAGTAAATATAGATCAAATAACATTGGAAGAAACAGAGGATAATGAAGCTCAGGTGCAGACTGATGATACATAATCAAATAGAAATTAATTAAGTACATCATTAGAAGGCAAAAGGGAGAGAGGTACTGACAAGAGCAATGCAGAGCCCATTATTGTTTTGAGATAGTATGATCCTTTGAGCAAGGAGATTCATCTGAAACTAGTTTTCATACAAGAGAGAAGGTAAGGCACAAGCAGAAATTTAGGAGTTCAAATTTGAATTGATATCATAGACAGTACCTGACGCTGGGCTCCCAGCAGTTCTAATAGGGGTTTGGCCACTGGAGTAGGGGTAAAGTGTGGTACAGTTGGGCCTGTGTTTTCTGTGGCTGCTGATCTATCTGATTTAACAGGTATCACTACCTTTTCCAAATACCTAGTTTGTACTCCTTGAGGATCTGCACTCACCCTCTTCCTTTTGGACATCTATTACGAAAGAACAACATTTGACTGGAAAAACATAGTGTGACGACACATGGAATAGGTACAGAAAATGGATAGGTATGGCATATACTCATATATGATGCTTAAACTAAGAAGATGGTGTAACAAAATAAAAGTAATGCAAGAGGTCAGATGCAAAATATGTGCGACCAATACAACTTTGCAAAGTTAGAGCAAGCACCTTGATGGGTGAATAAGATAGGCCATCCTCCACCATGCCAAGTTTGTTAGCCAGTGGATCGTTTCGCAATATTCCTCTCATGCGCCCATTCTCATATTCATTTTGATAATGTTCAATATCTAACTTGCATGAAAACATCAAAACAAGTGAGATTTTCTTTGTAATGCGAAGTGATTCTAATCCAATACTGCCTCCCTGTAAACCCCTTTGTGCTATCTCTGCAATTCTTTTAAAAGATGCCATGCATGCTTTAATTTGTTGTGTGTATTAATATAATGTGGCCTACTACTCAAAATATGAGAGATCCAGAAGTGATGACACTTCGCAGATGATAGCTTCAACATATAGTAAAGAAGAACAAGTCGACCTGACCTGACAGATTCAAAATATACTAAGGGAGAACAACTCGACCTGACCAATCGACTGCAAGAGAAGAGTAGCATCTTAAAGAAGAGCATAAGAGCAAGCAGATTGAACATATTACAAGTGTTTCAATACAATGTCGGTTGGCCACCCATGATGAACCAGAGCGCACAGAGAAATACTATTCTTTCTGGTCTCTCCATATGTGGCTCACATGCATTTTGAAACTAAAGTAGGAACATTTAGCTAACCAATTAAACATCTCTCAGTTTTACTAATATCAGCAATAATATCATATATGAATTTGTACAACTAAGCTTGTTTAGCTCGATTGGTGGAGCAGTGCTATTACGACACGAACCACGTAGGCTGATTGTGGTCATCATAAAATGGGGAAAACATAAGCATGATGAGTACAGTGTTGACCGTGGCAGTGGGATGGCAGATCTGAAGCTGCAAACCGCGCAAAGGGTAGTTAGCAACCGATGTTTGCTTTGAAATAACAACTAATATTTGGTATGGACAAGAAAGTACAGTCAACAAGTGACAAAGAAATGCAATTATGCTGTCTCTCTATATGTCGCGACATGCATTTGGGAACTCAAGTGGGACCTTTAGCTAACCAATTAAATGTGTCGGTTAACTAATATTAGTATCATATCACAATCATATTTGAACAACTAAGCTTTTGAATTCTTAGTGTTGTGTTGTTTAGCTCGAAGGGTGGAGTAATGCTAGTATGACAGAAAGCACCTACGCAGATCATAGTAGAGTAGATAAAAGGGGAAAATCCCAAGCATCAAGAGAAAAATCAGCAAAGTGGAACTAGTTGGACCAGTGGGTGGCGCACATGCTTTTTGAAACGAATATAGGAACATTAGGTGACCAATTAAACGTTCTCTATTTTAGTGATATGAGCATCATATCAGATTCATATTTCAACACGTAAGCTTTGGGTTGAGGTCTTGAGGAGCAGTGCTAGCACGACACGAAGCACCTACGATGATGGTAGTGAATATAAAGGGGGGAAAGCATAAGCTTTACGAGTATAGTGCCCGTGCCATGGTGGATCTGAAGGTGCAAACCGGACAAAGCTACTTCGCAACCAATGTTTGCTTTCAACTAGCCACTCCGATTTGGTACGGACAAGAAAAGTACAGTAAACAAATTACGATCTATTTTCTAGGTGAGATCAATAACTTTAGCACATATGGAAGAGTACCACCGCTCTTGCGATGCCGTGTAGGCCTATGCTGATACATTGAGGGTGCTACGGGTGCGATGGCTGTCAGCGGCGGGGAGAAGACTTTAGACGGCAGATGTGACGCCCCCGATTCAATCGTACACTAATCATACATGCAAATGTGTACGATCAAGATCAGGGACTCACGGAGGATATCACAACACAACTCTACAAATAAAATAAGTCATACAAGCATCATATTACAAGCCAGGGGCCTCGAGGGCTCGAATACAAGAGCTCGATCATAGACGAGTCAGCGGAAGCAACAATATCCGAGTACAGACATAAGTTAAACAAGTTTGCCTTAAGAAGGCTAGCACAAACTGGGATACAGATCGAAAGAGGCACAGGCCTCCTGCCTGGGATCCTCCTAAACTACTCCAGGTCGTCGTTAGCGGGCTGCACGTAGTAGTAGGTGATGTCTACTACACAACCTTCTTCTTGTAGACGTTGTTGGGCCTGTAAGTGCACAGGTTTGTAGGACAGTAGCAAATTTCCCTCAAGTGGATGACCTAAGGTTTATCAATCCGTAGGAGGCGTAGGATGAAGATGGTCTCTCTCAAGCAACCCTGCAACCAAATAACAAAGAGTCTGTTGTGTCCCCAACACACCCAATACAATGGTAAATTGTATAGGTGCACTAGTTCGGCGAAGAGATGGTGATACAAGTGCAATATGGATAGTAGATAATAGTTTTTGTAATCTGAAATAATAAAAACAGCAAGGTAGCAAGTGATAAAAGTGAGCGTAAACGGTATTGCAATGAGTTGAAACAAGGCCTATGGTTCATACTTTCGCTAGTGTAAGTTCCCTCAACAATACTAACATAATTGGATCATAAAACTATCCCTCAACATGCAACAAAGAGTCACTCCAAAGTCACTAATAGCGGAGAACAAACGAAGAGATTATGGTAGGGTACGAAACCACCTCAAAGTTATTCTTTCCAATCAATCCGGTGGGCTATTCCTATAAGTTTCACAAACAGCCCTAGACTTCGTACTAGAATAACACCTTAAGACACAAGTCAACCAAAACCCTAATGTCACCTAGATACTCCAATGTCACCTCAAGTATCCGTGGGTATGATTATACGATATGCATCACACAATCTCAGATTCATCTATTCAACCAACACATAGAACCTCAAAGAGTGCCCCAAAGTTCTACCGGAGAATCACGACTAAAACGTGTGCCAACCCCTATGCATAGGTTTATGAACCCGCAAGTTGGTCACCAAAACATACATCAAGTGGCACGCGGTATCCCATTGTCACCACAGATATCCATGGCAAGACATACATCAAGTGTTCTCAAATCTGTAAAGACTCAATCTGATAAGATTACTTCAAAGGGGAAACTCAATTCATTACAAGAGAGAAGAGGGGGGGGAGAAACATCATAGGATCCAAATATAATAGCAAAGCTCGCGATACATTAAGATCATAACATCTCAAGAACACGAGAGAGAGAGAGAGAGATCAAACACATAGCTACCGGTACATACCCTCAGCCCCGAGGGAGAACTACTCCCTCCTCGTCATGGAGAGCACCGGGGTGATGAATATGGCCACCGGTGAGGGTTCCCCCATCCGGCAGGGTGCCGGAACAGGGTCCCGATTGACTTTTGGTGGCTACGGAGGCTTCTGGCGGCGGAACTCCTGATCTATCTTGCATTCTGGAAGTTTTAGGGTATATGGAGTTATATAGGCAGAAGAACCACGTCAGGGGAGCCACGGGGGGGCCCATAAGGCAGGGGACACGCCCCCCACCCTCGTGGGCAGCTCTCGTATCTTCTGACGTGGGGTCCAAGTCCATCATGTGTGTTTCCTTCCAAAAATAACTTCTCCAGTTGATTTCGTTCCGTTTCAACTCCGTCTGATATTCCTTTTCTTCAAAACACTGAAATAGGCATAAAACAGCAAATCTGGGCTGGGCCTCCGGTTAATAGGTTAGTCCCAAAAATAATATAAAAATGGATAATAAAGCCCAATATTGCCCAAAACAGTAGATAATATAGCATGGAGCAATCAAAAATTATATATACGTTGGAGACGTATCAAGCATCCCAAAGCTTAATTCATGCTCGTCCTCGAGTAGGTAAATGATAAAAACAGAATTTTTGATGCGGAGTGCTACTTGGCATAATTTCAATGTGATTCTTCTTAATTGTGGCATGAATATTCAGATCCATAAGATTCAAGACAAAAGTTCATATTGACATAAAAATGATAATACTTCAAGCATACTAACAAAGCAATTATGTCTTCTCAAAATAACATGGCCAAAGAAAGCTATCCCTACAAAATCATATGGTCTGGCTATGCTCCATCTTCACCACACAACATATTTAAATCATGCACAACCCCGATGACAAGCCAAGCAATTGTTTCATACTTTTGATGTTCTCAAACTTTTTCAATCTTCACACAATACATGAGTGTGAGCCATGGATATAGCACTATAGGTGGAATAGAATGGTGGTTGTGGAGAAGACAGAAAGGGAGAAGATAGTCTCACATCAACTAGGCATATCAACGGGCTATGGAGATGCCCATCAATAGATATCAATGTGAGTGAGTAGGGATTGCCATGCAACGGATGCACTAGAGCTATAAGTGTATGAAAGCTCAACAAAAGAAACTAGTGGGTGTGCATCCAACATGCTTGCTCACGAAGACCTAGGGCAATTTGAGGAAGCCCATCATTGGAATATACAAGCCAAGTTCTATAATGTAAAATTCCCACTAGTATATGAAAGTGACAACATATGAGACTCTCTATATGAAGAACATGGTGCTACTTTGAAGCACAATATATGAGACTCGCTATATCATGGTGCTACTTTGAAGCACAAGTGTGGAAAAGGATAGTAGCATTGCCCTTTTTTATTTATTTTCTTTTTTTGGCCTTTCCCTTTTTTTGGCCTTTCTTTTTTTATTTGGTCTTTCTATTTTTTGGGGGACAATGCTCTATTGAATGATGATCATCACACTTCTATTTATTTACAACTCAATGATTACAACTCGATACTAGAACAAAGTATGACTCTATATGAATGCCTCCGGCGGTGTACCGGGATGTGCAATGATGCATGAGTGACATGTATGGAAGAATTACGAACGGTGGCTTTGCCACAAATACGATGTCGACTACATGATCATGCAAAGCAATATGACAATGATGGAGTGTGTCATGATAAACTAGATGGTGGAAAGTTGCATGGCAATATATCTCGGAATGGCTATGGAAATGCCATGATAGGTAGGTATGGTGGCTGTTTTGAGGAAGGTATATGGTGGGTTTATGGTACCGGCGAAAGTTGCGCGGTACTAGAGAGGCTAGCAATGGTGGAAGGGTGAGAGTGCGTATAATCCATGGACTCAACATTAGTCATAAAGAACTCACATACTTATTGCAAAAATCTATTAGTTATCGAAACAAAGTACTACGCGCATGCTCCTAGGGGGATAGATTGGTAGGAAAAGACCATCGCTCGTCCCCGACCACCACTCATAAGGAAGACAATCAATAAATAAATCATGCTCCGACTTCATCACATAACGGTTCACAATACGTGCATGCTACGGGAATCACAAACTTCAACACAAGTATTTCTCAAATTCACAACTACTCAACTAGCATGACTCTAATATTACCATCCTCATATCTCAAAACAATCATCAAGTATCAAACTTCTCTTAGTATTCAACACACTCATAAGAGAATTTTATTATTCTTGAATACCTAGCACATAGGATTTTAAGCAAATTACCATGCTATTTAAGACTCTCAAAATAATATAAGTGAAGCATTAGAGTTCATCTATTTATTCAAAATAAACTACCACCATGCTCTAAAAGATATAAGTGAAGTACTAGAGCAAATGACAAACTACTCCAAGAGATTTAAGTGAAGATCAATGAGTAGTCGAATAATTATGCAACTATGTGAAGACTCTCTAACATTTCATAATTTCAGATCTTGGTATTCTATTCAAACAGCAATCAAAGCAAAATAAAATGACATTCTAAGAATAGCAAACATCATGTGAAGAAGCGAAAACTTAGGATCAACCAATACTAACCGATAGTTGTTGAAGAAGAAAGGTGGGATGCCAACCGGGGCATCCCAAGCTTAGATGCTTGAGACTTCTTGAAATATTATCTTAGGATGCCTTGGGCATCCCCAAGCTTGAGCTTTTGTGTCTCCTTAATTCCTCTCATATCATGGTCTCCCTAAATCTCAAAAGCTTCATCCACACAAAACTCAACAAGGACTCGTGAGATAAGTTAGTATAAACCATTTCCAAAACCTTATCATATTCTACTGTAGCAAATCACTAAAATTATTATTCAACATTGCATACTAAATGCCCCTGCATATTTAATAGTCCTATCCTCAAATAGAATCATTAAAGAAGCAAACATATGCAAACAATGCAAACATAACAGCAATCTGCCTAAACAGGATAGTCTGTAAAGAATGCTGCAACATCCATACTTCCCTAGCTCCAAAATTTTTGAAATAAAATTCGCACTGTAGTAAATTTATCAGAGATTAATATTCAAAAGGTTTCAACATTTTATCACATTCTGACTTTTCTAGGGAATTATTGCAACATCGGTAAACTTTCTGTTTTCAAACAGCAACATGTATACTTGTAACATGGGCATAGTAAAGGCTATCAATGCCACTTTTATTGAAATAAAAGATGCAAAACATTATTCTAAATAACAGCAAGCAAATCCTAACAAAATAAATTGACGCTCCAAGCAAAACACATATCATGTGGTGAATAAAAATATAGCTCCAAGTAAAGTTACCGATGAACAAAGACGAAAGAGGGGATGCCTTCCGGGGCATCCCCAAGCTTACGCTCTTGGCTCTCCTAATTCCATAGTCCATCGAATCCTTACCCAAAACTTGAAAACTTCACAACACAAAACTTAACAGAAAACTCGTAAGCTCCGTTAGCGAAAGAAAACAAAACACCACTTCAAGGTACTGTAATGAACTCATTATTTGTTTATATTGGTGTTAACCCTGCTTTATTCCAACTTCTCTATGGTTTATAAACTATTTTACTAGCCATAGATTCATCAAAATAAGCAAACAACACACGAAAAACAGAATCTGTCAAAAACAGAATAGTCTGTAGTAATCTGGATCAAACGTATACTTCTGGAACTCATAAAATTCTAAAATAAACTGCTGGACCTAACGAATTTATCTATTAATCATCTGCAAAAAGAATTAACTAAATAGCGCTCTCCAAATAAAAATGGCAGCAATTCTCGTGAGCGCTAAAGTTTCTGTTTTTGACAGCATGATCAACAAGACTTTCCCAAAGTCTTCCCAAAGGTTCTACTTGGCACAAACACTAATTAAAAGCATAAAACCACATCTAAGCAGAGGCTATATGAATTATTAAAAGCATAAAACCACATCTAAAATGAAGGAACAAAAATAATATTGGGTTGCCTCCCAACAAGCGCTATCGTTTAACGCCCCTAGCTAGGCATGATGATTTCAACGATGCTCACATAAGAGATAAGAATTGTAACATAAAGAGAGCATCTTGAAGAATATGACTAGCACATTTAAGTCTAACCCACTTCCTATGCATGGGGATTTTGTGAGCAAACAACTTGTGAGAACAATAATCAACTAGCATAGGAAGGTAAAACAAGCATAACTTCAAAACTTTAAGCACATACAGAGGAAATTTATATTATTGCAATTCCTACAAGCATATATTCCTCCCTCATAATAATTTTCAGTAGCATCATGAATTAATTCAACAATATAACCAGCACCTAAAGCATTCTTTTCATGATCTACAAGCATAGAAAATTTATTACTCTCCACATAAGCAAATTTCTTCTCATGAATAATAGTGGGAGCAAACTCAACAAAATAACTATCATGTGATTGAAAATTAAGATCAAGATGACAAGTTTCATGGTTATCATTATTCTTTAAAGCATACGTGTCATCACAATAATCATCATATATAGGAGGCATGCTTTCATCATAATAAATTTGCTCATCAAAACTTGGGGGACAAAAAATATCATCTTCATCAAACATAGCTTCCCCAAGCTTGTGGCTTTGCATATCATTAGCATCATGGATATTCAATGAATTCATACTAACAACATTGCAATCATGCTCATCATTCAAATATTTAGTGCCAAACATTTTATAGATTTCTTCTTCTAGCACTTGAGCACAATTATCCTTTCCATCATACTCACGAAAGATATTCAAAAGGTGAAGCGTATGAGACAAACTCAATTCCATTTTTTGTAATTTTCTTTTATAAACTAAACTAGTGATAAAACAAGAAACTAAAAGACTCGATTGCAAGATCTAAAGATATACCTTCAAGAGCTAACCTCCCCGGCAACGGCGCCAGAAAAGAGCTTGATGTCTACTACACAACCTTCTTCTTGTAGACGTTGTTGGGCCTGCAAGTGCACAGGTTTGTAGGACAGTAGCAAATTTCCCTCAAGTGGATGACCTAAGGTTTATCAATCCGTAGGAGGCATAGGATGAAGATGGTCTCTCTCAAGCAACCCTGCAACCAAATAACAAAGAGTCTGTTGTGTCCCCAACACACCCAATACAATGGTAAATTGTATAGGTGCACTAGTTCGGCGAAGAGATGGTGATACAAGTGCAATATGGATAGTAGATAATAGTTTTTTTAATCTGAAATAATAAAAACAGTAAGGTAGCAAGTGATAAAAGTGAGCGTAAACGGTATTGCAATGAGTTGAAACAAGACCTAGGGTTCATACTTTCGCTAGTGTAAGTTCCCTCAACAATACTAACATAATTGGATCATAAAATTATCCCTCAACATGCAACAAAGAGTCACTCCAAAGTCACTAATAGCGGAGAACAAACGAAGAGATTATGGTAGGGTACGAAACCACCTCAAAGTTATTCTTTCCAATCAATCCGGTGGGCTATTCCTATAAGTGTCACAAACAGCCCTAGAGTTCGTACTAGAATAACACCTTAAGACACAAATAAACCAAAACCCTAATGTCACCTAGATACTCCAATGTCACCTCAAGTATCCGTGGGTATGATTATACGATATGCATCACACAATCTTAGATTCATCTATGCAACCAACACATAGAACCTCAAAGAGTGCCCCAAAGTTCTACCAGAGAATCACGACGAAAACGTGTGCCAACCCCTATGCATAGGTTCATGAACCCGCAAGTTGGTCACCAAAACATACATCAAGTGGCACGCGGTATCCCATTGTCACCACAGATATCCACGGCAAGACATACATCAAGTCTTCTCAAATCTTTAAAGACTCAATCCGATAAGATTACTTCAAAGGGGAAACTCAATTCATTACAAGAGAGAAGAGGGGGGGGGAGAAACATCATAGGATCCAAATATAATAGCAAAGCTCGCGATACATTAAGATCGTAACATCTCAAGAACACGAGAGAGAGAGAGAGATCTCAAACACATAGCTACTGGTACATACCCTCAGACCCGAGGGAGAACTACTCCCTCCTCGTCATGGAGAGCACCGGGATGATAAAGATGGCCACCGGTGAGGGTTCCCCCCTCCGGCAGGGTGCCGGAACAGGGTCCCGATTGACTTTTGGTGGCTACGGAGGCTTCTGGCGGCGGAACTCCCGATCTATCTTGCGTTCTGGAAGTTTTAGGGTATATGGAGTTATATAGGCAGAAGAAGCAGGTCAGGGGAGCCACGGGGGCCCCACGAGGTAGGGGGCGTGCCCTAGGGGGGTGGGCGCGCCCCCCACCCTCGTGGGTAGCTCCCGTATCTTCTGACGTGGGGTCCAAGTCCATCAGGTGTGTTTCCTTCCAAAGATAACTTCTCCAGTTAATTTCGTTCCGTTTCGACTCCGTTTGATATTCCTTTTCTTCAAAACACTGAAATAGGCATAAAACAGCAAATCTGGGCTGGGCCTCAAGTTAATAGGTTAGTCCCAAAAATAATATAAAAGTGGATAATAAAGCCCAATATTGCCCAAAACAGTAGATAATATAGCATGGAGCAATCAAAAATTATAGATACATTGGAGACGTATCAGTAGGTACCTCCCGAGTAGTAGTAGTCGTCATCGACAGTGGCATCTGGCTCCTGGACTCCAACGTCTGGTCGCAGCAATTGGGTATAGGAAGGGGAAAGGGGGATCAAAGCAACCGTGAGTACTCATCCAAAGTACTCGCAAGCAAGGAGCTACACTACATATGTATGCATTGGTATCAAATGGAATAAGGGTATCATATGTGGACTGAACTGCAGAATGCCGGGATAAGAGGGGGATAGCTAGTCCTTTCGAAAACTACGCTTCTGGTAACCTCCATCTTGCAGCAGAAGAAGAGAATAGATGGTAAGTTCACCAAGTAACATCGCATAGCATAATCCTAACCGATGATCCTCCCCTCGTCGCCCTGTGAGAGAGCGATCACCGGTTGTATCTGGTGCTTGGAAGGGTGTGTTTTATTAAGTATCCAGTTCTAGTTGTCATAAGGTCAGGGTACAACTCCAAGTCGTCCTGTTACCGAAGATCACGGCTATTCGAATAGATTAACCTCCCTACAGGGGTGCACCACATTTCCCAACACGCTCGATCCCCTTTGTCCGGACACACTTTTCTGGGTCATGTCCGGCCTCGAAATCCTATGGCACAGGGGTCTGGGCCCATCGCCCATTCCACACCTACACGTTGCGTACATGGCCGGTGAGCAGACCTAGCCTCCCTTATACAAGAGCAGGCGTTCCAGTCCAACCCGGCGCGTGCCGCTCAGTCGCTGACGTCATGAAGGCTTCGGCTGATACCACGACGTCGAGTGCCCATAACTGTTCCCGCGTAGTTGGTTAGTGCGTATAGGCCAGTGGCCAGACTCAGATCAAATACCCAGATCTCGTTAAGCGTGTTATTTTGAAATAACCGCGGACGCCGACCAGGGCCAGGCTCACCTCTCACCTGGGTGGTCTCAACCTGCCCTGTCGCTCCGCCACAAAGATCCACACAGAGGGCCGTTGGGAAATTATGTCCTTCCAGCCCCCAATTCGTGAATCAACCGTGGGTACTCAACGAGCCGATCCGACTTTAGTCACAACATATATAGTATGTATGTATAGTATATACCCGTGATCAACACCCGACGTGATCACGACCCGATAGTACAGCATGGCATACTGACAAGAATGTAGGGCCACTGATGGTAATCTAGCATCCTATACTAAGCATTTAGGATTGCAGTTAAGGTATCAACAATTGTAGCACAAATGACAGGCTATGCATTAGAATAGGATTAACGAAAAGCAGTAACATGCTACACTACTCTAATGCAAGCAGTAGAGAGAAGAGTAGGCGATATCTGGTGATCAAGGGGGGGGGCTTGCCTGGTTGCTCTGCAGACAGAAATGGGCCCTCGAAGGTGAAGTAGTCGATCACTGGTTCAACCGCGGTCTCGGGGTTTACCGGAAAAGGTAACAGAGGGGGAACACAATAAATAACAGAGCAATCAAATGTAACACAAGGCAAGACGCGACAATACATTGTGTTTGGGGTGACCTAACGTAGGGATAGGCTATACCGGTGAAGGGGGAAACATCCGGAAAAGTATTCCTAGTGTTTCGCGTTTTCTGGCAGATGAATCGGAGGGGGAAAGGTACGTGTTCGCTATGCTAGGGATGTGTGGCGGTCGAACGGGCTGCGTATCCGGAGTCATCTCGTCGTTCTGAGGAACTTTCATGTACAAAGTTTTTCCATCTGAGCTACGATTTATTTTATATTAATTTTCAAAGTTTTAAACAATTTCTGAATTTAGTTCAATTAATAAATTTGAATGAAAACGGTGTAATAACTTTTATACACAACAGCAGATAGCCAGTGTGTATGACAGTGGGGTCAGGGGTGGTCCAGTCAGCAGGGTCAATAGAAGTTGACCAGTGCATCTTGACTGGTCAACTAGGTCAAGGGGACCCACATGTAAGTGTCCCAAGAGCTAATAAAAGTAGCTAGACTAAAATAATCTAGAAGGGGCCACATGTCATCTACACATTTGACTAATTAAACAAATAAACTAACCTAATTAAATGGGACCCACATGTCATAGGGTAGCAACTAATTTTAACTAATACTAATTAGCCCCTAATCTAGCCTTACTCCTAATTAATTAGGCTGGCCATTGGTACAGCCGTGCCTCACGTTCAATTGCTGTGCCACGGTAGTGTGACCATGGTCAACAAACATGGGCGTAGAGGTAGCGGCTATGGCCATTCTCAACAGCAGCAAAGTAGTGGGAGGTAGTAGTGCAAGCAAGCAAGGACAGCGGCAACAGGAACTAAGAGTAGCAACAGTGATAGAAGCCAAAGCAGCGGCAGCAGCTAGAACACGCAGCACCGGCGGCAGGAGGAACGAAAAGAAGCATCAGAGGAAGAGCGGCATGCGGGATGAGCAGCGGGGCGCTGGGCGACAAGCGGCGGGGTGGCGCGTATGTGCTGAGGACAGGGCCGCAGCGTCGGGCATGGCCAGCAGTCGGTGGTGCCGACGGCCGCGATGTTAGGTGCAGGGGCACGGCAAGGATAAGCGCGGGACGGTTGCGGGCTTGGCCAGGTGCAGGGGCGAACGAGGCCCGGACGCGGCCTAGCATGACAGGGAGGCAAGGCGAGGCGCGGGCACGGGGTGGTCACGGTGCGGGGGTGCAGCGGACGCGAGTTGCGCGGGTGCTGGCCTTGACGGACGACGACTATGGCTATGGGCAGGAGACGCGCTCCGACGATGGATCGAGACCGGGGCGAGGGCGAAACAGGGGGAGCTCACATTGGTGCGGCAATGAGGGTCAGCGGGCTCGGGGTTGCACCGGATCGACCGAATTGACGATAGCGGCCGTCAAGATGCAGGAGCGGAGATGAGCTCGATGGGGATGCGCGAGGGCCTCCCAGCTTGGTCCGGTGGTTGAAGTCGACGGAGAAGAGGGCACCGGTTCCTCTAGACATCTTGTCGTCGCTCGAGGATGACCATGGCCACGAAGACCACGACGACGGCTTCGCTCGGGTTCGTGCTGTGAGGGAGAAGCGGCGCGAGAGGAAGAGGGGGAGAGCATCTAGGGTTCGTGGGGGTTAGGGGATGCATTTAAACGCGAGGAGGGTCACCGGATGACGGACGCGTGCGCTAGCCGCGCCATCGATGGCGCACACACATCCAACGTGATCCTGTGAGCAGTAGGAAGGAGATACAGAGGGGGTTGTTGGGCTGGGCCAAGGTCTGTGCATTGCTAGGCCTAAGTGCATAGTGCCATTTTCCTATTTTACATTTCTGTAACAAAAACTACTACTGTTTCGTATTTAGTTTGGATAGCAATTGAGTTTTGTTTAATATGAAACTTGTCACACAAATACAGGGAAACACCCTGGGGCTGCACCAAAGGTTTCAAACCGTTTCAGATCGTTTAACTATTTTTAGAAATTTAAAAGGTTAACTAGTTGGTTGTTGGTCCACTGTTATAATTCCTAGGGGCATTTTAAACATCTCCAAAATTGTTTGTTAATGCAAGAAAATTATGTGGTGAATATTTTCAACATAATGAACATTTTTTATTTACCATTTGAATAAATAATAATTTGACTTGTATTTTAAATTTGAATTTGACTTTGATTTTAATCAAATGACAATTGGCTTAGTAATTTGGTGGTGACATGGGATCATTAGGGTGAGGTTATTGTAGCTTGATTCTCGGGGGGTTACAAATCTCCTCCACCAAAAGAAATCTCGTCCCGAGATTTAAGAGGCGGAGTAAAGGGGAAAGAACTGGTTACGAAATTCCAACGAGCCTTCTTGATCTCGGTTGCTCTTCTCGAAGAAGTTGATCCCTTTCGTTGATGTCTTCATTTCTCTGCTTCAGGTCATCATGATGAAGTCGACATCCTTTCTTTGAGAACTCCATCATACTTACGGAAAAGTTAAGTGGAAGAACTTGGCAATGACAGAGTTCAACACATGTTAGGTACGTAGGGGCTATCTCGGTGAACGAGGTATAGAGGCATCTCTCGAGTTGACATTCAAGAAAGTCATCTAGAGTAAAGTAAGAAGGTGCAATAAGAAGTTTCAAGCAGATAGGCAAACGTTCGTTGCCTAAAACGGAATGTGAGAGCGTTTCAGACGAATGGGAATAAGTTTTGTGTCTGATACCAGATTAGATCATCTCTAAGAAGGTGACCTGTGAATTACATATGAAGCCAAACGTGAGGATTGACTTTGGGGACAGGGGTGTACATGGGAGTCAGGTTTCGATCATGTGGAACTGTGGCTTATGGGCCCACCATGTGGGTTAAAAATAGAAAGGGCGGTGATATTTTGCACAATCATGATAACAAGGTATGTCAGAGGATAGTCTGTCGGTTATGTTGGCAACAACATTGGTACCAAGGGCGAGGGACGAAGAGAACCATTTTCCTACTCGTTGAACAAGGCGGACCAAAAGGTAAAGTTCTCGTCCATCGGTGGTTACCGGAATGTTATCAACAATATTAACAGGGTCTTACTGACAGAGTAGTACAACGAGGTGCTTGCCTAAGCAGGGAAATCTCACTGCTCAGTTAAGTCGGATTACAAGAAAGTTATACAAAACAACGGAAAGGAAAATATGATTAGCAGTTTCAACAGAGCAATGGAAAGGAAAATGTGTTTAAACACATATTTCAGGGGTATATCCTTCCCAAGGACAAGCAGAGCTTGATATCCATGACAGGATAGAAAGTAGAAAACCATTTAGGTAAGGGGAGAGGAATTTTATGACATTACCCATACAACCGTGTTTGTATAATTGATAAAGAAAATTTAACATTGTGCTTCAAATGTTCTTGTTGAGGTTTGGCTACCACAGTCATGCTTCGAGGTAGCATTGACATGGTCATTAGGTAAAGCTTAGGCTTCGGATTCCCAAAGGATCCATCAGGAACAACTTATAGAATAAGTCTTACAATTTCCTCATGGAAGAATGGTTAACCTTGCTAAAAAGGAAACTATAACGATAGGTCCTCCGGCCAGGTGGGCTAGGTATGACATCACCTTACCGGGTCATAAAAGACCAGTGTTATAACTCTTGGAATTATGTTCCAACCATCATATCCAACCAAGATTCAGATCTGACTGGGGTCGGGATACCTCAGACTCAGGATGCCTGAGAAGAAAAAGGTGCGACACAAATTGACAAGAAGACATCGTAAGATTCTCGGGAAATGACCTATGGAAGCGAGTTTCGAAACAAGAGTTCATCAGTAAACCATGGAGAGGATGAGGAGGTGGCTGATGGACTTCGCGGCAATTCATCGAGGTTTCCAAAAAGATGGATTTCCAAAATTATGTGAACAAGGAGATATCATTAGTCAGATCAAATGATATAATGATGTTGTTGGGAACGTAGTAATTTCAAAAAAATTCCTACGCACATGCAAGATCATGGTGATGCATAGCAACGAGAGGGGAGAGTGTGATCTACGTACCCTTGTAGATCGACAACGGAAGCGTTTGGTTGATGTAGTCATACGTCTCCACGGCCCGACCGATCAAGCACCGAAACTACGGCACCTCCGAGTTCTAGCACACGTTCAGCTCGATAACGATCCCCGGACTCCGATCCAGCAAAGTGTCGGGGAAGAGTTCCGTCAGCACGACGGCGTGGTGACGATCTTGATGCACTACCGTCGCAGGGCTTCGCCTAAGCACCGCTACAATATTATCGAGGACTATGGTGGAAGGGGGCACCGCACACGGCTAAGAATATGATCACGTGGATCAACTTGTGTTTCTAGGGGTGCCCCCTGCCCCCGTATATAAAGGAGCAAGGGGAGGAGGCCGGCCGGCCCTCTATGGCGCGCCAAGGAGGAGTCCTCCTCCTAGTAGGAGTAGGACTCCTACTAGGAGGGGGAAAGAAGTGGGGAGGGAGAGGGAAAGGGGGGGCGCCGCCCCCCTCTCCTAGTCCAATTCGGACCAGGGGGAGGAGGTGTGCGGCCCACCTTTGGCTGCCCCTCTCTCTTTCCACTAAGGCCCATATGGCCCATTACTTCTCCCGGGGGGGGTTCCGGTAACCCTCCGGCTCTCCGGTTTTCTCCGAAATCACCCGGAACACTTCCGGTGTCCGAATATAGCCGTCCAATATATCAATCTTTATGGTCTTGACCATTTCGAGACTCCTCGTCATGTCCGTGATCACATCCAGGACTCCGAACTAACTTCGGTACATCAAAACTCATAAACTCATAATATAACTGTCATCGAAACCTTAAGCGTGCGGACCCTACGGGTTCGAGAATAATGTAGACATGACCGAGACACGTCTCCGGTCAATAACCAATAGCGGAACCTGGATGCTCATATTGGCTCCTACATATTCTACAAAGATCTTTATCGGTCAGACCGCACAACAACATACGTTGTTCCCTTTGTCATCGGTATGTTACTTGCCCGAGATTCGATCGTCGGTATCTCAATACCTAGTTCAATCACGTTACCGGCAAGTCTCTTTACTCGTTCCGTAATACATCATCCTCGCAACCTAACTCATTAGTTGCAATGCTTGCAAGGCTTCAGTGATGTGCATTACCGAGAGGGCCCAGAGATACCTCTCCGACAATCGGAGTGACAAATCCTAATCTCGAAATACGCCAACCCAACATGTACCTTTGGAGACACCTGTAGAGCACCTTTATAATCACCCAGTTACGTTGTGACGTTTGGTAGCACACAAAGTGTTCCTCCGGCAAACGGGAGTTGCATAATCTCATAGTCATAGGAACATGTATAAGTCATGAAGAAAGCAATAGCAACATACTAAACGATCGGGTGCTAAGCTAATGGAATGGGTCAAGTCAATCAGATCATTCAACTAATGATGTGATCCCGTTAATCAAATGAAAACTCTTTGTCCATGGTTAGGAAACATAACCATCTTTGATTAACGAGCTAGTCAAGTAGAGGCATACTAGTGACACTCTGTTTGTCTATGTATTCACACATGTATTATGTTTCCGGTTAATACAATTCTAGCATGAATAATAAACATTTATCATGATATAAGGAAATAAATAATAACTTTATTATTGCCTCTAGGGCATATTTCCTTCAGTCTCCCACTTGCACTAGAGTCAATAATCTAGATTACACCGTAATGATTCTAACACCCATGGAGCCTTGGTGCTGATCATGTTTTGCTCATGGAAGAGGCTTAGTCAATGGGTCTGCAACATTCAGATCCGTATGTATCTTGAAAATCTCTATGTCTCCCACCTGGACTAGATCCCGGATGGAATTGAAGCGTCTCTTGATGTGCTTGGTTCTCTTGTGAAATCTGGATTCCTTTGCCAAGGCAATTGCACCAGTATTGTCACAAAAGATTTTCATTGAACCCGATGCACTAGGTATGACACCTAGATCGGATATGAACTCCTTCATCTAGACTCCTTCGTTCGCTGCTTCCGAAGCAGCTATGTACTCCGCTTCACATGTAGATCCCGCTACGATGCTTTGTTTAGAACTGCACCAACTGACAGCTCCACCGTTCAATGTAAACACGTATCCGATTTGCGATTTAGAATCGTCCGGATCAGTGTCAAAGCTTGCATCAACATAACCTTTTACGGTGAGCTCTTTGTCACCTCCATATACGAGAAACATATCCTTAGTCCTTTTCAGGTATTTCAGGATGTTCTTGACCGCTGTCCAATGATCCACTCCTGGCTTACTTTGGTATCTCCCTGCTAAACTTATAGCAAGGCACACATCAGGTCTGGTACACAGCATTTCATACATGATAGATCCTATAGCTGATGCATAGGGAACATCTTTCATATTCTCTCTATCTTCTGCAGTGGTCGGGCATTGAGTCTTACTCAATTTCACACCTTGTAACACAGGCAAGAACCCTTTCTTTGCTTGATCCATTTTGAACTTCTTCAAAACTTGTCAAGGTATGTGCTTTGTGAAAGTCCAATTAAGCGTCTTGATCTATCTCTATAGATCTTAATGCCTAATATGTAAGCAGCTTCACCGAGGTCTTTCATTGAAAAACTCTTATTCAAGTATCCCTTTATGCTATCCAGAAATTCTATATCATTTCCAATTAGTAATATGTCATCCACATATAATATCAGAAATGCTACAGAGCTCCCACTCACTTTCTTGTAAATACAGGCTTCTCCAAAAGTCTATATAAAACCAATGCTTTGATCATACTATCAAAGCGTTTATTCCAACTCCGAGAGGCTTGCACCAGTCCATAAATGGATGCTGGAGCTTGCACACTTTGTTAGCTCCCTTTGATCGACAAAACCTTCTGGTTGCATCATATACAACTCTTCTTCCAGAAATCCATTCAGGAATGCAGTTTTGACATCCATTCTGCCAAATTTCATAATCATAAAATGCGGCAATTGCTAACATGATTCGGACAGACTTAAGCATCGCTACGGGTGAGAAGGTCTCATCGTAGTCAATCCCTTGAACTTGTCGAAAACCTTTTGCGACAAGTCGAGCTTTGTAGACAGTAATATTACCATCAGCGTCAGTCTTCTTCTTGAAGATCCCTTTATTTTCAAATGCTTGCCGATCAGCGGGCAAGTCAACCAAAGTCCATACTTTGTTCTCATACATGGATCCCATCTCAGATTTCATGGCTTCAAGCCCTTTTGCGGAATCTGGGCTCACCCTCGCTTCTTCATGGTTCGTAGGTGTATCATGATCTAGTAGCATGACTTCCAGAACAGGATTACCGTACCACTATGGCGCGGATCTTACTCTGGTGTATCTACGAGGTTCAGTAGTATCTTGTTCTCAAGTTCCATGATCATCATCATTAGCTTCCTCACTAATTGGTGTAGGTGTCACTGAAATAGTTTTCTGTGATGCACTTTCCAATAAGGGAGCAGGTACAGTTACCGTCAAGTTCTACTTTCCTCCCACTCACTTCTTTCGAGAGAAACTCCTTCTCCAGAAAGTTTCCGAATTTAGCAACAAAAGTCTTGCCTTCGGATCTGTGATAGAAGGTGTATCCAATAGTTTCCTTTGGATATCCTATGAAGACACATTTCTCCGATTTGGGTTCGAGCTTATCAGGTTTGAAGCTTTCACATAAGCATCGCAGCCCCAACTTAAGAAACGACAACTTTGGTTCTTCCAAACACAGTTCATAAGGCTGTCGTCTCAACGGATTTGATGGTGGCCCTATTTAACGTGAATGCGGCCGTCTCTAGAGCGTAACCCCAAACGATAGCGGTAAATCAGTAAGAGACATCATAGATACCATTATCTAGTAAAGTACGATTACGACTGTGGACACACCATTACGCTGTGGTGTTCGGTGGCGTGAGTTTGCGAAATTATTCCAACATTTTTTCAAATGTACACCAAACTCGGAACTCAAATATTTCTCCTCCACGATCAGATCCGTAGAACTTATTTTCTGTTACGATGATTTTCAACTTCACTCTGAAATTCTTGAACTTTTTCAAATGTTTCAGACTTATGTTTCATTAATAGATATACCCATATCTGCTTAATCATCTGGAAGTGAGAAATAACGATAATCCACCACGAGCCCAATATTCATCGGACACATACATCTGTATGTAATGATTTCAACAAATCTGTGCTCTCTCATAGTACCGGAAGAACGGTGTTTTAGTCATCTTGCCCATGAGGCAGGTTCGCAAGTACCCAAGTGGATTCATAATCAAGTGTTCCAAAGTCCATCAGTATGGATTTGTTTCTTCATGCCTTTACACCGATATGACCTAAACGGCAGTGCCACAAATAAGTTGCACTATCATTATCAACTCTGCATCTTTTGGCTTCAACATTATGAATATGTGTATTACTACTATCGAGATTCAATAAGAATAGACCACTCTTCAAAGGTGCATGACCATAAAAGATATTACTCATATAAATAGAACAACCATTATTCTCAGATTTAAATGAATAACCGTCTCGCATCAAACAAGATCCAGATATAATGTTCATGCTTAACGCTGGCACCAAATAACAATTATTTAGGTCTAATATTAATCCCGAAGGTAGATGTAGAGGTAGCGTGCCGACTGCGATCACATCGACTTTGGAACCGTTTCCCACGCGCATCGTCACCTCGTCCTTAGCCAATCTTCGCTTAATCCGTAGTCCCTGTTTCGAGTTGCAAATATTAGCAACAGAACCAGTATCAAATACCCAGGTGCTACTACGAGCATTAGTAAGGTACACATCAATAACATGTATATCACATACACCTTTGTTCACCTTGCCATCCTTCTTATCCGCCAAATACTTGGGGCAGTTCCGCTTCCAGTGACCAGTCTGCTTGCAGTAGAAGCACTCAGTTTCAGGCTTAGGTCCAGGTTTGGGTTTCTTCTCTTGAGTAGCAACTTGCTTGCCGTTCTTTTTGAAGTTCCCCTTCTTCTTCCCTTTGCCCTTTTTCTTGAAACTAGTGGTCTTGTTGACCATCAACACTTGATGCTCCTTTTTGATTTCTACCTCCGCAGCTTTCAGCATTGCGAAGAGCTCGGGAATAGTCTTATTCATCCCTTGCATATTATAGTTCATCACGAAGCTCTTGTAGCTTGGTGGCAGTGATTGGAGAATTCTGTCAATGACGCAATCATCTGGAAGATTAACTCCCAATTGAATCAAGTGATTATTATACCCAGACATTTTGAGTATATGCCCACTGACAGAACTTTTCTCCTCCATCTTGCAGCTATAGAACTTATTGGAGACTTCATGTCTCTCAATCCGGGCATTTGCTTGAAATATTAACTTCAACTCCTGGAACATCTCATATGCTCCATGACGTTCAAAACGTCGTTGAAGTCCCGATTCTAAGCCGTAAAGCATGGCACACTGAACTATCGAGTAGTCATCAGCTTTGCTCTGCCAGACGTTCATAACATCTGGTGTTGCTCCAGCAGCAGGCCTGGCACCCAGCGGTGCTTCCAGGACGTAATTCTTCTGTGCAGCAATGAGGATAATCCTCAAGTTACGGACCCAGTCAGTGTAATTGCTACCATCAGCTTTCAACTTTGCTTTCTCAAGGAACGCATTAAAATTCAACGGAACAACAGCACGAGCCATCTATCTACAATCAAGCATAAACAAGCAAGATACTATCAGGTACTAAGTTTCATGATAAATTTAGGTTCAATTAATTTACTTAAAGAACTCCCACTTAGATAGACATCCCTCTAATCCTCTAAGTGATTACGTGATCCAAATCAACTAAACCATGTCCGATCATCACGTGAGATGGAGTAGTTTCATTGGTGAACATCACTATGTTGATCATATCTACTATATGATTCACGCTCGACCTTTCGGTCTCCGTGTTCCGAGGCCATATCTGTATATGCTTGGCTCGTCAAGTATAACCTGAGTATTCCGCGTGTGCAACTGTTTTGCACCCATTGTATTTGAACGTAGAGACTATCACACCCGATCATCACGTGGTGTCTTAGCACGAAGAACTTTCGCAACGGTGCATACTCAGGGAGAACACTTCTTGATAATTAGTGAGAGATCATCTTATAATGCTACCGTCAGTCAAAGCAAGATAAGATGCATAAAAGATAAACATCACATGCAATCAATATAAGTGATATGATATGGCCATCATCATCTTCTGTTTGTGATCTCCATCTTCGAAGCACCGTCGTGATCACCATCGTCACCGGCGCGTCACCTTGATCTCCATCGTAGCATCGTTGTCGTCTCGCTAATCTTATGCTTCCATGACTATCGCTACCGCTTAGTGATAAAGTAAAGCATTACAGCGCGATTGCATTGCATACAATAAAGCGACAACCATATGGCTCCTGCCAATTGCCGATAACTCGGTTACAAAACATGATCATCTCATACAATAAAATTTAGCATCATGTCTTGACCATATCACATCACAACATGCCCTGCAAAAACAAGTTAGACGTCCTCTACTTTGTTGTTGCAAGTTTTACGTGGCTGCTACGGGCTTAAGCAAGAACCAATCTTACCTACGCATCAAAACCACAACGATAGTTTGTCAAGTTGGTGTTATTTTAACCTTCGCAAGGACCGGGCGTAGCCACACTCGGTTCAACTAAAGTTGGAGAAACTGTCACCCGCAAGCCACCTATGTGCAAAGCACGTCGGGAGAACCGGTCTCGCGTAAGCGTACGCGTAATGTCGGTCCGGGCCGCTTCGTCCAACAATACCGCCGAACCAAAGTATGACATGCTGGTAAGCAGTATGACTTATATCACCCACAACTCACTTGTGTTCTACTCGTGCAAATAACATCAACATATAAAACCTAGGCTCGGATGCCACTGTTGGGAACGTAGTAATTTCAAAAAAATTCCTACGCACACGCAAGATCATGGTGATGCATACCAATGAGAGGGGAGAGTGTGATCTACGTACCCTTGTAGATCGACAACGAAAGCGTTTGGTTGATGTAGTCGTACCTCTCCACGGCCCGACCGATCAAGCACCGAAACTACGGCACCTCCGAGTTCTAGCACACGTTCAGCTCGATGACGATCCCCGGACTCCGATCCAGCAAAGTGTCGGGGAAGAGTTCCGTCAGCACGACGGCGTGGTGACGATCTTGATGCACTACCGTCGCAGGGCTTCGCCTAAGCACCGCTACAATATTATCGAGGACTATGGTGGAAGGGGGCACCGCACACGGCTAAGAATATGATCACGTGGATCAACTTGTGTTTCTAGGGGTGCCCCCTGCCCCCGTATATAAAGGAGCAAGGGGAGGAGGCCGGCCGGCCCTCTATGGCGCGCCAAGGAGGAGTCCTCCTCCTAGTAGGAGTAGGACTCCTACTAGGAGGGGGAAAGAAGTGGGGAGGGAGAGGGAAAGGGGGGGCGCCGCCCCCCTCTCCTAGTCCAATTCGGACCAGGGGGAGGAGGTGTGCGGCCCACCTTTGGCTGCCCCTCTCTCTTTCCACTAAGGCCCATATGGCCCATTACTTCTCCCGGGGGGGGTTCCGGTAACCCTCCGGCTCTCCGGTTTTCTCCGAAATCACCCGGAACACTTCCGGTGTCCGAATATAGCCGTCCAATATATCAATCTTTATGTCTCGATCATTTCGAGACTCCTCGTCATGTCCGTGATCACATCCGGGACTCCGAACTAACTTCGGTACATCAAAACTCATAAACTCATAATATAACTGTCATCGAAACCTTAAGCGTGCGGACCCTATGGGTTCGAGAACAATGTAGACATGACCGAGACACGTCTCCGGTCAATAACCAATAGCGGAACCTGGATGCTCATATTGGCTCCTACATATTCTACGAAGATCTTTATCGGTCAGACCGCATAACAACATACGTTGTTCCCTTTGTCATCGGTATGTTACTTGCCCGAGATTCAATCGTCGATATCTCAATACCTAGTTCAATCTCGTTACCGGCAAGTCTCTTTACTCGTTCTGTAATACATCATCTCGCAACTAACTCATTAGTTGCAATGCTTGCAAGGCTTATGTGATGTGCATTATCGAGAGGGCCCAGAGATACCTCTCCGACAATCGGAGTGACAAATCCTAATCTCGAAATACGCCAACCCAACATGTACCTTTGGAGACACCTGTAGAGCACCTTTATAATCACCCATTTACGTTGTGACGTTTGGTAGCACACAAAGTGTTCCTCCGGCAAACGGGAGTTGCATAATCTCATAGTCATAGGAACATGTATAAGTCATGAAGAAAGCAATAGCAACATACTAAACGATCGGGTGCTAAGCTAATGGAATGGGTCGTGTCAATCAGATCATTCACCTAATGATGTGATCCCGTTAATCAAATAACAACTCTTTGTTCATGGTTAGGAAACATAACCATCTTTGATTAACGAGCTAGTCAAGTAGAGGCATACTAGTGACACTCTGTTTGTCTATGTATTCACAC
Source organism: Triticum urartu (assembly GCF_003073215.2). Lineage (NCBI taxonomy): Eukaryota > Viridiplantae > Streptophyta > Magnoliopsida > Poales > Poaceae > Triticum > Triticum urartu. The sequence goes on along the minus strand of NC_053027.1, from coordinate 254,559,164 downwards.
ATGTATTATGTTTCCGGTTAATACAATTCTAGCATGAATAATAAACATTTATCATGATATAAGGAAATAAATAATAACTTTATTATTGCCTCTAGGGCATATTTCCTTCAGATGTATGCTCAAGGAATTCATACACAATTAAAAATGGTTGAAAGGTGCACCCGACATATGGGCTTAGGTAGCACGATCAATGTTAGAATGGTGATTCGTTATCCAATAGTCTAAGAATGAACTGTCGACCATTAACTCCAATGCAATGGGGTTGCTAGGAGTACAGAATCCAAGCATCACCGTTCACTTGTTGGTATTCCAGTTAATGAACATTCGGACCAAGAAAGAATGGTGATGGTGAGAAGTATCATTATACCAAGAAATTTTAAGAGGCGGAGCAATTCTCATGACCTTCTTGACATAAAAGATGGTAATACTCCAAGGTGAAGTATAACAGATGCCGGAGAGAAAGGAACTCAAGATTCAATCCAAAATATGAACACATTTGTGTTGAGGGAAGACTAGGATGTGGTCGATGATAACACAAATCATCGAGGGGCAAGGATGGTATTTCTCAACATGAATTCGATCGATATCCTTGAAGAGCTCAGAAAGTTGATGATGATCACGACACATTTGTCGAGAAATTTGATGAAGATGTAATCGATCGGCGATGACGTCAAGTCAAAGGAATGATGAAGCGAAAGGTTGTTAGAACCACGGGTGCGACACAAACTCGAAATCAAGCTTGCTATTCAGGGCGAAATGACGTGGCGATGAAGATCAGTGTAAGCTTAGCTCATTGTCAAATATTGTTCTCCAGGAAGAAGGACCATGTAGCATTGTTAAAATTTAGCATGTAAATGATAGAACCGACCAGGCTAGAAATGACTTGAAGGATTACCAAACTCGTAGGCAACAAAAAATTCTTAGAGTTATTGTATCGGAGTGCGGAGTCGATTCACTTATCGGTGTTCTCGATTGACTATGATAAGGAAAGGTATTACTCCAGCACAATTTCATAAGATGTAGTGCAATGGCATGATATCCTCAAGATAGCAGGGGGATAATACTTGATGGCATATCAAATTAAAAGTTTAAGTGGGGTGTATTGATCTATAGAAGACAAGCGCTTTAACTTGTCTGAGAAATGGAATCAAAGGAAGAAATTATGGTCGGATCCACAATCATAAATGATCAAACCATGGATACAAGATGAACTTATAACAAGGGGGTAATTATTTTTTCGAGCAGCTTCCATGATAAGTTGTACATCGTGTCCATGGGCATGAACACACTGTTCAAGGTCGACTCCCACTTCTCCAATGCATAACCTTTCATTCACTCCCTGTGTTCGATGAAGTTGTAGTACAAAAAATTTATCTAGCATAACATTGTTAGAGTAAGACCCGTAGGAGCTTACGGGTTTACACAGATTAGAAAAGGCATAGCTTCAACCCATCGGGCATCTTAGAAACATATACCACAACTTCAGGAGTAAATAATACAAGCTCGATAGTAGACCATGCTTGAGAAAGCAAAAGATACAATTTACCAAAGGCATTATGTATCCGAGGAAAGGCTCACAAGCTTATTGAATATGAAGGATGTTGACGGATAAAATTCGACAAAGGGTCTGGTGGTCAACAAGGGATCTGATGTGAGCATCAGTACTCAACCAGAGGAAGAAAGAATGCAAGGCGATCAGATTATAGAAACAACTGACTAACTTAAAGCTCAATTTCAAAGGAACTATGAATTCCAAGACAAGAGAGTAGAAGCAATGCTCTGATTAGGGATGGATAGGTAGAATAGCCTTAGGGGTACAATCGATGGCGCTTTGATTGGTCGAGATCCAACACATGTTAAAATGATGCCTGAGCCAGAAGGATGAATTCTAGGATATGATTGAAGATTGCGAGCATTCGCAACATATTGTATCAACGGACTCAAAATGATAATGACAAAGGATGACAATAAGATTACTAGACTTATGGTATTAACCATAATGCAAGCAAGCAAGAAATTCAAGAACAATAGGCTGTTGAGGATTTTCAGAAGAACGAATGGTATTACAAAGACTTTTGTGAAATACATGAATCAACTGAGGATGAGAGGATACTCAATAGGTGCACAAAATTATCCATAGGGGTATTCAGGTGACAAGGAACTGCAAGGCAGTAAGTTCAAAGGATTCTCGGAACAAAGGAGAGCAGTTTGGGGCATCTTATAATAATAAGATCAATGGGATTGAATGTAAGAATGGCAGGTGTGTACAGTTATCAATAAGGATATAACAGTGGTAGGGACTTTGCAAAGGCGGTGGGTACAAGTGTCTCGGGAGAACATCGTAGAGTAACCTCGGAATCTTCTGGTGCAGCAGACGATCATCGGTAATAAGGTGCTCTCTAGGTGAAAGTGATCATGAGATCCTAATGTTAGATTTAGCAAAATTCATTTAACCCGAATAGAAGGGAGATCAGAGTCCCAGAGTATAGACAAGGAATAAAAGATCCTAATACCACCCAACAGTGACGTGGGCCCATCGGCCGCACAACCATGTTAGTAAAACAGATTTCATCGACTAGACTCAACTTCGGCCGAGGAGTGTGGAAGGGGGATTCCTACAGGCAGTTGGCTCTGATACCAACTTGTGACGCCCCGATTCAATCATACACTAATCATACACGCAAACGTGTATGATCAAGATCAGGGACTCACGGAGGATATCACAACACAACTCTACAAATAAAATAAGTCATACAAGCATCATATTACAAGCCAGGGGCCTCGAGGGCTCGAATACAAGAGCTCGATCATAGACGAGTCAGCGGAAGCAACAATATCTGAGTACAGACATAAGTTAAACAAGTTTGCCTTAAGAAGGCTAGCACAAACTGGGATACAGATCGAAAGAGGCGCAGGCCTCCTACCTGGGGTCCTCCTAAACTACTCCAGGTCGTCGTCAACGGGCTGCACGTAGTAGTAGGCACCTCTCGAGTAGTAGTAGTCTTCATCGACAGTGGCGTCTGGCTCCTGGACTCCAATGTCTGGTCGCAGCAATCGAGTATACGAAGGGGAAAAGGGGGATCAAAGCAACCGTGAGTACTCATCCAAAGTACTCGCAAGCAAGGAGCTACACTACATATGTATGCGTTGGTATCAAATGGAATAAGGGTATCATATGTGGACTGAACTGCAGAATGCCGGAATAAGAGGGGGATAGCTAGTCCTTTCAAAGACTACGCTTCTGGTAACCTCCATCTTGCAGCAGAAGAAGAGAATAGATGGTAAGTTCACCAAGTAACATCGCATAGCATAATCCTAAACAATGATCCTCCCCTCGTCGCCCTGTGAGAGAGCGATCACTGGTTGTATTTGGCGCTTGGAAGGGTGTGTTTTATTAAGTATCCGGTTCTAGTTGTCATAAGGTCAAGGTACAACTCCAAGTCGTCCTGTTACCGAAGATCACGACTATTCGAATAGATTAACCTCCCTACAGGGGTGCACCACATTTCCCAACACGCTCGATCCGCTTTGTTCGGGCACACTTTTCTGGGTCATGTCCGGCCTCGGAAGATCAACACGTCGCAGCCCTACCTAGGCACAACAGAGAGGTCAGCACGCCGGTCTAAATCCTATGGCACAGGGGTCTAGGCCCATCACCCATTACACACCTGCATGTTGCATACGCGGCCGGTGAGCAGACCTAGCCTGCCTTATACAAGAGTAGGCGTTCCAGTCCAACCCGGTGCGGCGCTTAGTCGCTGACGTCACGAAGGCTTCGGCTAATACCACGACGTCGAGTGCCCATAACTGTTCTCGTGTAGTTGGTTAGTGCGTATAGGCTAGTGGCTAGACTCAGATCAAATACCCAAATCCCTTAAGCGTGTTTTTTTGAAATAACCGCGGACGCAGACAAGGGCCAGGCCCACCTGTCACCTGGGTGGTCTCAACCTGCCCTGTCGCTCCGCCACAAAGATCCACATAGAGGGCCGTCGGGAAAGTATGTCCTTCCGGCCCCCAATTCGTGAATCAACCGCGGGTACTCAATGAGCCGACCCGACTTTAGTCACAACATATATAGTATGTATGTATAGTATATACCCGTGATCAACACCCGATGTGATCACGGCCCGATAGTACAGCATGACAGACTGACAAGAATGTAGGGCCACTGATGGTAATCTAGCATCCTATACTAAGCATTTAGGATTGCAGGTAAGGTATCAACAATTGTAGCAACAATGACAGACTATGCATCAGAATAGGATTAATGGAAAGCAGTAACATGCTACACTACTCTAAACCAAGCAGTGGAGAGAAGAGTAGGCGATATCTGGTGATCAGGGGGGCTTGCCTGGTTGCTCTGCAGGCAGAAATGGGCCCTCGAAGGTGAAGTAGTCGATCACTGGTTCAACTACGGTCTCGGGGTTTACCGGAAAAGGTAACGGAAGGGGAACACAATAAATAATAGAGCAATCAAATGTAACACAAGGCAAGACGCAACAATACATTGTGCTAGGGGTGACCTAACGTAGGGGTAGGCTATACCGGTGAAGGGGGGAAACATCCGGGAAAGTATTCCCGGTGTTCCGCATTTTCAGGCAGATGAACCGGAGGGGGAAAGTTATGTGTTCGCTATGCTAGGGATGTGTGGGGGTCGAACGGGCTGCGTATCCGGAGTCGTCTCGTCGTTCTGAGCAACTTCCATGTACAAAATTTTTCCATCCGAGCTACGGTTTGTTTTATATTAATTTTCAAAGTTTTAAACAATTTTTGAATTTAGTTCAATTAATAAATTCGAACGAAAACGATGTAATAACTTTTATACACAGCAGCAGCTAGCCACTGTGTATGACAGTGGGGTCAGGGGTGGTCCAGTCAGCAGGGTCAATAGCACTTGACCAGTGCATGTTGACTGGTCAACTAGGTCAAGGGGACCCACATGTAAGTGTCCCAAGAGCTAATAAAAGTAGCTAGACTAAAATAATCTAGAAGGGGCCACATGTCATCTACACATTTGACTAATTAAACAAATAAACTAACCTAATTAAATGGGACCCACATGTCATAGGGTAGCAACTAATTTTAACTAATACTAATTAGCCCCTAATCTAGCCTTACTCCTAATTAATTAGGCCGACCATTGGTACAGCCGTGCCTCATGTTCAGTGGCTGTGCCACGGTTGTGTGACCATGGTCAACAAACATGGGCGTAGAGGTAGCGGCTATGGCCATTCTCAACAGCAGCAAAGTAGTGGGAGGTAGTAGTGCAAGCAAGCAAGGGCAGCGGCAGCAGGAACTAAGAGCAGCAACAACGATAGAAGCCAAAGCAGTGGCAGCAGCTAGAACACGCAGCAGCGACGGCAGGAGGAACGGAAAGAAGCATCAGATGAAGAGCGGCATGCGGGATGAGCAGCGGGGCGCTGGGCGACAAGCGGTGGGGTGGCACGTATGCGCTGAGGACAGGGCCGCAGTGTCGGGCACGACCAGCAGTGGGCGGCGCCGACGGCCGCGGTGTCAGGTGCAGGGGCATGGCGAGGATAAGCGCGGGACAGTTGCGGGCTTGGCCAGGCGCAGGGGCGAACGAGGCTCGAACGCGGCCTAGCACGGCAGGGAGGCAAGGCGAGGCACGGGCACGGGGTGGTCACGGTGCGGGGGTGCGGCGGGCGCTGGCCTTGACGGACGACGACTATGGCTATGGGCAGGAGACATGCTCCGATGATGGATCGAGACCGGGGCGAAGGGGAAATAGGGGAGGAGCTCACATTGGTGTGGCAATGAGGGTCAGCGGGCTCAGGGTTGCCCTGGATCGACCGAATTGACGACGACGGCCGTCAAGATGCAGGAGCGGAGATGAGCTTGATGGCGATGCGCAAGGGCCTCCCAGCTTGGTCCGGTGGTTGAAGTAGATGGAGAAGAGGACGCCGGTTCCTCTAGACATCTTGTCGTCGCTCGGGGATGACCATGGCCACGAAGACCACCATGACGGCTTCACTCAGGTTCATGCTGTGAGGGAGAAGCGGTGCGAGAGGAAGAGGGGGGGAGCATCTAGGGTTCGCGGGGGTTCAGGGATGCTCTCAACCCGCGAGGAGGGTCGCCGGATGACGGACGCGTGCGCTAGCCGCGCCATGGACAGCGCGCACGCATCCAACGTGATCCTGTGAGCAGTAGGAAGGAGATACAGAGGGGGTTGTTGGGCTAGGCCAAGGTCTGTGCATTGCTAGGCCTAAGTGCATAGTGCCATTTTCCTATTTTACATTTCTGTAACAAAAACTACTACTGTTTCCTATTTAGTTTGGATAGCAATTGAGTTTTGTTTAATATGGAACTTGTCACACAAATACAGGGAAACACCCTGGGGCTGCACCAAAGGTTTCAAACCGTTTCAGATCGTTTAACTATTCTTAGAAATTGAAAAGGTTAACTAATTGGTTGTTGGTCCACTGTTATAATTCCTAGGGGCATTTTAAACATCTCCAAAATTGTTTGTTAATGCAAGAAAATTATGTGGTGAATATTTTCAACCTAATGAACAATTTTTATTTACCATTTGAATAAATAATAATTTGACTTGTATTTTAAATTTGAATTTGACTTTGATTTTAATCAAATGACAAGTGGCTTAGTAATTTGGTGGTGACATGGGATCATTAGGGTGAGGTTACTGTAGCTTGATTCTCGGGGGGTTACAGCAGACGGCCGGGTCGGGGGATATATCCTGTTGCCGTGGACGAGGCGGTCGTAGGAGCGGCAACGGCAAGGTGGACGACAGCGCCGATGAAGCGAGAGGAGGCGATGAAATGATCCTGGTCCAGCTCCGTGGATGAGAGACGTCCATCTCTCGTAGTGGACGACGGGGTAGGGGTAGCGGCTCCGGCAAGGTGGAGGATGGGGTGGCGGACGGAGGAGGCTGGCCGCAGTGAGGAGGTTGTCGTGCCGCCGATGGTGTATGAATGGGGAAATGGAGGGGAGGGGGATATCAAACTTTGGGACGCACTTCTCTGAAATGGGGGAAAGTTACGAACTTATCCCCCGTTTAAAATTTCGGACATCACGTCGGTTGGGGATAGGATGGTAATCTCGCATCTCCCAAATATTTGCCGGTAACTATTTGGGCGAGGAGAGGGTGTTTTGCCGCCCACGGTTTGCGCCCACGGTGTATGAGCGGGGCTGACAGGTAGGGCGGTTGTGTCACGTCTGATGGAAGTTACACATCTGCCCCTATTTAAAATATTAGCCTACATCGATTTCGGACAAGGAGAGTTTCTTTTGCCGCCCACCGTGTATGAATGGGGAAATGGAGGAAGAAACGCATGTCTTTCGGACGAGCTTGAGTCAAATGTGTTTTGCCGCCCACGTTTGGCGCCCACCGTGTCTGAATGGGCTCAAAGGCCGTCATGTCATATCTGATTGAAGTTACTAGTCTACCCCTATTGACAGCAGTGTAAATCTGGTCGATAAGGATGTCAAGTGTTAGGGGTAGACAGTAATTTCCATCTCGCAAACACTTGCTTCGGGCAGCCCACAAATTATAGTGGGTGTTTAGCCGCTTCGTTCAAAACTTGGGAGAATTAGCATTCACGTTTTCCCTAGGACCTAGCAAACTAAATTCAAATCCAATTTGTATTCGATTACGAATATCCACAGATAATTACACGTTTTGTTATTTATTTCTTCAAAACCACAACAAAGATTTATTCCACCTTTATATATGACTATAATTTAGAAATGCCGTGATCTTCGAATTCAGTAGGTTGGATACACTCTGAGTCAAACAGTTATTTCATCCAATACAATATGCTCACACAAAAAATAGTTCAGCTTATGTCAATCATACAAGTACTGAGGATTACCTCGCCTAAAAAATTCGAATCATTACAACACATGGACAACATAGGGGGTCTTGCAACATAATCTATTTAGAGACATGACACAACATGCAAGTACAATAATCTAATGAAAATTTCAACTGGTATCTAAAGAAGAATCGGGATTACCTTGGGCTTCAGATAGCAGAAACAGCAGGACCTCCTCCGTCTTCAAATGAAACATTCTTACTTCCTCCAATTCTTGGGTTGCTTGCATAATGCGTGCCACTAATCCGTAATTTCCAGCCTCAAGATAAAGATTACCTCATTCATGGCAGCCAAACCATCTCTTTCTACCTCTAGTAGAGCCTCAAGCACTATAATATTTGTGCTTAGACTGCTCTCCGGCGGTGTTGCATCTGAACTGCTTCCATCTGGTAACATGGATGGCGCACTGCTTCCACAAATACATTCTGGGGTTGTACATTGTGTCCTAGTGTGAATGGCATCCTGAAAGGTTTCCGCTGGACATCAGTAAGAGATAGTTATCGTATGATCCAGGCAGTAAGCTTACATGGTAAACAATGGACGAATTTTGCCGAGCATGGCAAACTATACTTAAATGGTTCGAAGCAGCATCAGCTAAAAAGAAATTAAAATGGTAAGATGAAACTAGGGATGTAAGTGGCAAATAAACGACATCCGCCAGTCCCATCTAGTTAGTTTTTGCTATCTCCCTAGTTCATTTTCCTCAAAAACCAAAAACTCTTTTGAACTATCATACCACTAGTGGACTTTAATCGGGATTAAACGGGACCCAGTTGACATCCCTAGTTGAAAGGGAGTGTACAACCTCTATATTTAAGTTGCCAAGGCATCAATTGAAATAATCTGAGAAAGCACTTAACAGTGTGGCCTCATATAAACTACGAAGACAGTCTTGTGATGAAGTTGAGAATCAAATAGGCATGCATTTCTTTACAATAGTACAGCAGACACTGCTGACATATTGGCCAACTCAGGTATAGCGTAACAACAAATAAGCATTCGAATCATGCAATACATCAAAGTAGACAACTGAACTATTTGTAATTCGGTAGTATTACACGTTGAGGGCACAAGCCAAGAAAGCAGCCCACTCGCATTACATTTCACATGTACTAAAACACACTGGCTTACCATATGTTGCTGTGAAGCCTAGCTGCTGTTGCAATGTTCTTTGAAGATATCGTCAGCATCCCGTGGTTGCAAATCTAGTTGTTGCAATTTATTCTGCACCATCTATTTAGGTAAAATTAATTTTAATCGCATGCACTGGTCTGAATTGATCATCAATGGTTCATCTAAACTAATGAAAGAAGGGTGTGTGCATACACGACAATATATCTGCTTCCCTCTATTTTTATGCTTGTTCGAGGTGCCATCCCCAAAAGAACAAATATTTTGCTTGATGGGGTTGGCAGCTCCATAATTAATAGAAGCATCAAATTAGTCGTGCAACTTGGGAAGATCAAGAACACACAAACAAGTAATGAACAGAGGCTCAGAGTAGTGATGTAATAGCTAGCATCAGAAAATGTAGGGTAAAACAAACAAAAAGCAGCGGAACCACATGATAGTTTGCTGATGTGTAATTAAGCATAGAGAACTTTAAGTAGTCTGATGGAACCAATAGGTGGCATCAGAACAAAACTAAAGCATATTAACTATATGTGCACTGGTATGTAATTTAACACATGTAACATGTTCACTGCCAGAAGTATGGCCTTACAGGTGCAAGCAGAATAACGCGTCTCATGAAAAACTGAATGATGCCCTGAAGAAATTCAAAGTGCGGTGCTTATGCTAGGAAAGTGAACGTAGGCGTCGGCCGTTGGATAATAGTACCTGATTCTCGGCGGCGCATGGGTATCGTTGTCATAATTGATAGCTAAGGATCGTCGATGGTGCTCGTGTTGCAGTTGAGTTTGGGCCGGCTGTCGTCGTCACTGAAGCGGCTCCGGTGCTACGGTTGCGGCGTCTGTCGACATACAAGAAAGCTCATCTGTGGTAAGTGAATAGTTGCACGATAAAGAGAAAAACCGAAGGAGTACAAATCGAAATAACCTGATGAGGCTGCGGCGTTGGTAAAGCAGGGTTGGTGGAGTTGAATATGGCACCCGTGGAGCATGTCCGGTGCAGTGGACGAAGTCTTCGGCGGGCGTGTTGTATAGTGCTTTCAGTGAGGCGGATCTGTTGCGGCGGACGAGGGCTTGTCTGAAGGGCCAGCGAAGGGGCGGACGAGGGAGTCAGTGAAGGGCCTACGCTATGGTGGACGACGGTGTCGGTTAAGCAGATCCGGCGCGGTGGACCATGATGGCGGTCAAGGAGATCTGGAGCAGTGGACAAGTCAGTCACTAAAGCGGCTCCGGTGAAGTGGTGAGTTGGCAGTTGGGGGTTCCAAGGTGCGGAAGGTAGATCCGGCGGGGTGTGAGGTCCACCGCTGCGGCGTAGGCCTAGATTCGGCGGCTTGCCGTGGTTGGGGGTCGAGGAGGGGAAGGGGAGGGGCTCTGGGAAGAATGTTGGGGGCAAAGAGGGGAAAACAATGGAGTTACCAAAGCAGCCCTTTTCCGTTCATGTGGCAGGGGTAAAACAGGAATATCACAGGGCTAAACTTTCGGGCGCGTGATATTTCGATGTGAGCAGGAAGTTTGAAAGCTTTTGGCGCCTAAAATTATAAGTATTCTGCTCTCGTATGGCCGACTAGGATATCATGGCCGACAATTTGTTTGTTTTGCATGCAAAAGAAATGTGCAAGTTTTGAAAATCAATGTCTCCAACTCGAAACTTGGATTGTCCATTCAATTCAAATATGGATCATTGAGCTACTACAAGCAAATACCATCATACGGTCCAATTCAAATGAAATTCCAAATGTGTTTATCCTAAATATGATGACAAAAGCAAAATTTTGTATGTGTATGAATAAAGTGGATGATTATAAAGTTCGAACATGCCCGTATGTGTATATCTCTAGGTTTGATATATGAATTTGAAATCAAGAAATCCCGGCTTAAAAAATGTACCTATGTTTAAATGAATTACAAAAGCTAATGATGGAGTCGAATTCCAAAATTCCAATCTTAGGTTTGTAATTCTGGTACATCAAGGTATATCACGCATGTTCAAAAGTATCATTATCTCATAGTACAAACTGTGAAACAAATTTATCAACCATGAGTGCACAATATCTCAATTATGCTAAAGTCCCTCAAATATAGACACCTCACTCTTTATCTGAAGTCAACCCCCCCCCCCACCACCACACACACACACATAGAGAAGTCGTTCTCTCCCCCAAACACCAACACACGAGCACATTAACACCCCTCTCTCTTGTAAAGTCCGGACCCCAATGTAGGTCTCTATCACTTTGTCTCTCGGGCATGCACACATCTCTTCCCTCACTCTCTAGGTCTCCTGCTATCTCTCTTACCCAAGCACATGCACTATGTAGAGTGTATATTTCCCATACACACAAAATGTCACCCCCAAACGTCTATCTCCCTAGTTATGTGGTTCTCACGCACTCACCTCACACACCACCCCCCACTGCAAACAAGCACACTTTGTCTCCTTGTGCACCACTCTCCTCTTTCTATCTCTCCCACATGTGGACCCGCCCCAACTCCTTCCCTGTATACATATATGTCGTGACTCTTTGCATAGCTCCCTAATGTATAATCGTTCTCGATTTCGCACATTGTTCTCTACACCATCCATTCTAGATCTCTCATGAAGTCCCTATCACACACACGATGACTCGCTTCCCTTGCGTCTCCGTTCATAGGCCAATTTCGGACAACATCAACATTGTCTCCCTATCTATATGCCATTTATGGACACAAACGACCCCTCTCGCCCCCTCTCTTCCTCTCTCTCTCTCTCTCTCTCTTCGTCGCTAGATCTCTCTTTCTCTCACTCTCACACCCCTCTCCAACACACACACTCGATGTCTCTTCCAAATAGTCTGCTCCCCCCCGCCCGCACCCGTGCTATCTCGCTACTACACATGTCACACCATTCCCCCTTCCCTTATACTAGGTTTACATCATCAGTGGTCTCTCTACTCCACATACACTCTCTCCCTCTCACACACAAACGCGTGCACAAACACACACAGACATGCACAAACACCCATTTATCTGGATCCTCATCTCTCCTCATGTCCGCATGTGTATCTCACACACTCACTCTCTAATTATGTATATGTGTCTCCACATTACACAACACAAAGCCCCATGTACATGTCTCTCTCTATCCTCCACACACATAGACACAAAGAATCTGTTATCATTGCCTCAGTCTCTAACATATCACACACGCTCTCTCTCTCTCTCTCTCTCTCTCTCTCTCTCTCTCTCTCGCAAACACGCTCAACAAGGGTTTCCCCGTGAATAACTTACCGTCTATTCATCAACAATCATGGCAGTACGGCGAACACGAGATGTGAAGAAGAATAAATCTACACTTGCTTAGACCACCTAGTATGACTACTAGGACTAGAGCAAGCCAAAAAGCGCGCCGCCGTCACCCCCTCCTTGTCGGCGACGGGAAAATCTTTGTTTTACATAGTCGAGAAGTCATTGTGCTAAGGCCCCACATGCCGAGGCGTTGAATAGAATGTAGATGCTAGTTTACAGAAGTAAGTATAAATAATACGTTTGTATCTCCATACTTATATTTCTTCTCTTATAAAAAACCGAGTTGGTGATGATGGTACGTGTGCCATCTTGCAATATAGACCGTCCGATCTATATCTGACAGATGGACATTAAACTAAAAGATACCCGCACCCCTCTCCACATTTGCAGACAAGGCCGTCCCTCATTCATCCTTATCTCCAACAAACCTCATTGTTGAGCAATTAAGAAAGGAAGCCTCTGGAACAAACTGGCCTGGTGGCCGCTGCCGGCGTCGTCAATCCCCATGCCTCCGCTCAGTCCGACCACCAACCACCACCACACCCCAGTCCTCTTCACCTTATCTCATATTTCTTGATATATCATTAGTTTTTACACATGGGATTACTCCCGCAAGGGTCAATCACAACAAGTGTTTTATAAAAAGAATGCATCGTGATGTTCCGTGCAATGCATGGATCTTGTTAGTACTCCTACACAAGACTAAGTTGGTGATGCTGGTGTGTCTGCCATCCGTCGTTTCTGACCATTAGATCTACATCTAACGATTGTGAGGTAAGTTGTTGCCTTTTCTCACCAACATCCCACTTGTCTACCAATTTGCAGAAAAACCCATAATTAGTATCTTAAAACCAACCACATCCCTCCCTGACCTCACCAAAACAGCCCAAGGAATATATTCTAATTGAAACATAATATATCTCTAGTGACATATGTATATCAAAATTAGAGTGTTTTGTACCAAGTTTGTGAATAAGTATTATTCTAATTATGATTCATTGCAACAGACATGAACATTGCTAGTATTTCCAACCATGCATTTTTTCCTAGTATTCCATAGTTTCGAGTTTTCAATCAAGATATTAGTCACTCATGGTTGATATTTACTTTCAATCATGTACACATATGCACTATGTAACTAGCCTTGCTTATTGGCTTCCAAAGCTTAACTTTCACTCCTACTTACAATATGTAGAGTATTTAACAAAAAACTACCACTTTCAACCAGCCCTAGGAAGAATCTATTGTATAAAAAATAGCAAAAACATACCCAAAATTTCTTAATCCACACCAAAAACTACCTAGTACCCCTACCGATTAGGTTCGTTTAAACCCATTTATGATAGGGTTGGCCCACACGTCCGTGCTGACGAGGCAACTTAAACCAACACATTTTGTTTGACCGTTGACACGAGGGACCCACATATGACCTTCTATCCTGTTATTCCCCCTCAAATCATTATTTTTCCTGAACATTACTTCAAATAGTACTGATGCGTGTTCGTCGGTGGCGCCGGTGCTGAGCGAGTTGGCCGCCGCTCCGCCGGACGGGCCGGACGCCGCGCTGGCCTCCGCACGGCTTGGCAGGATAGCCCGAGCGTGACTCACGAGCGAGCAAGCCGCCGCGCTGGCCTTTGCTCAAGTCAGATGGCTGACCTTAGCGCGGCGCGCGCGAGCAAGCCGTCGCACTGCCGTGCCAATCTAGCTAGCAAACCTTGCAGACAAGCAGCTGGACGGAGCTATCTTGGCTAGCTAGCGGCCACGAGCGTCGGACGGAGCTGGCATCCGGGCTGCCACAACATGGGCTCCGCACCACCGACGGTTTGACCTGGCCTTCTGCCGGCGGCGGTAGCTGCGTCCCATGGCCGAGGATGACTAGGTGGATGGGCCGGAGGTAGGAGGTCACTCGAGGATTTTTGTTGGTAAGAGCATGTACAATGGTTGATAAGGTAGTCTTATCTTAAGTCTGCCATGTATGCAAGTGGTAGTAGTTTCTTGGCATTTTAGTGGTTTCTTGGATTATTAGAGCAAGTACAATAGAGCTGAGTCAGCAGGCTATAAGAAATAAACTAGTATATTTCTGCTTAGTTGGAGGAAAGAGAAGAGGAGAGAGAAGGTAAGAGGGCTCTACGTGAAGAGCCAGCTCTAGCACGTGCTCCTAGGCACTTTGTGAGAATGAGAAGTGGACCACATAATAAAAAAGTAGTACACTCTTTTGATCTATTATTGTACATGTTGGCTATAAGATGGGCTGTAGATGACATGGCACTGGTTTATAACCAACAGCTGGCTATACTATTAACCATGCTCTTACGGGTTTCTTGTAAGGAACAATGTACGTACTACTAGTGACAAAAGGCGATTCTAGGTTGCGTTGTACTCCAACGAGTACTACTAGTGGTCGCAGGAGTGTATACCTCGTTTTGTGGGTTCGATCCCGGCCGAATGCATGGCAGACTTTAAAAAAAATAGTACTACTACACTTCGCTGCGAGCCAATATTTTACACGGGTAGCTTGAGTTTTGAAGTCAAACGGACGTGCGGCCCCACAATCTGGGTGCACTGGACAGCCTAGCCACGTGAATGGGTTTTCCTCCCCAGCATCCCGTGGCTCGCGTGCTCGCCCTAGCCGCACCTCGCTTGCAGCTTCCTCATCAGCTAGTAGCATATTTAAACTAGCGCTTCCCAATTAAGCCCGAGGAGCCGAAAAAGCCTGGGGGGCATTGGGAACTGCGCAATATGGCTCTGTATGTAAAGTGCTCTACTACTACTCTGTAGCTTATGGCGTTGCGCATGGACTTCACTCCATTATCGGCTCTACTATAAAAGAAATTCCTCTTGACATGTTTTTTTGAAATGGAGGCAAAAGCTTTGCTTCATCTCATTCATAAAGAAGGAACTACTAACAAAGTTCGACGAGATCCATTACACCTCCACAAATGCAAGCGAAAAGCCTAGTCTCGCTGTATCAAATAAATCAAATGTTCTACCCCCGCAGTAACCATCGCTGATAAACAGGCTGCTAGTGTGTGAGAGGAGCGGCTGAGTAGGCCAGCTACGTGAGAGGAGCGGCTGAATAGTGCACCGAGAGTAACCACTAGGCCACTACGCAGGTGTACTTCCCCTGCATTGATAGTACAGCGATGGTTCTAGAGAACAGTAGTACCCTCCACTTCCAACTGTAGCTCCTTGGCCCTGAGATTCAAGAGTTCAAAACTGGTGCTCTATACTAGACTAGACTAGAAGTACAGTACATCGCACTACTAGTTGAGAAAAGTAGTACTAGTACTGCTACAGTACGAGTACATACTCCTCCGTCACATAATGTAAGACGTTTTTTGACACTAGTTGGCGTGTACAAAAAATGGCAAAAACATACCCAAAATTTCTTAATCCACGCCAAAAACTACTACCTAGTGCCAAAAATTTCTTACTAGTGCTATTATTTACAGTATAATGCAATCCCATAATGTTCCATAATGCTAGTACTAGTAGTAAATAATAGCCTCACCCCTTCGCTGAGGAACGATCTACAGTTGGAAGGGACGAGGCCCTGCGGTTACTACGCTCTTATCTCCTTCTTGCCAGTTCCCCTCCCCCCGAAGAGAAGGCAGTTCGTCGCTGCTCTCATGGATTCGCCAGGCGGTTCTCCTCCTCGTCGGGGCTGGGAGACCTTGGATGACGATCCTCTGGGAGAAATCGCACGCCGCTCCGGCGTCGTCACCGCCGCAAGACTCGATGCTTCCTGCACCAACTTTTTCAAGACGCTGCTTAAACATGCTTGGGAAAAGGCCATGCTTGTTGGTCTTCCATGCGTCCTTGAGGAGAAGGTTCTTCTATGGGACAATCCTTCGAACAGTCCACCGCTCCCTGGCCATGGTTGCACGTTGACTCCACTAGAGTTGCCGACGTTGAGAGGTAGTCGGGTTTTGTCCGATGAGCAGGTCAGTAATGAAGTTTGATCATGTAGTACTTAGTTATTCCATTTCCATCCCATAATTTCTCCGCTGCCCACCGTCTTATATATAGGTCTGGGTCGGTGCCAACGAAGATTGGCTTGCATACCTCCGGCCGGATACCACCATCATTTTGCACAACATCCATAGCAGTGCAGCCGTTCCGGTAGACCCCTTCTCCACCATTGGGATCGGCCTTCCGGACTGGCTGGGCTTGAATACGTATGATGATGCCTACATGAGATTGAACAATATAGCAATTGCGGACCTGCCGACAAAGCGACGCGGCTACGACGATTACTATCTCATCGCGGTGTTCGACATAAGGATTGCCATCAATGCAAGAGGCAGTAACGGCAGAGGTTGGCGCATGTTGGCGGCGGCAGATTTGTACCCCTACACAATCAAAGACGCCGTGCGCCATCTAGGCCGCATCTTCGCGGTGACAAGCTAGGGGACTTGTTTCATCCGGTTGCCATCCTACGGTACGGGAGATTACAAACTGAATGCACAAACCATCATTTGCATCCCTAATGGTACTCCATTATTTTGCAGGGACCAGTCATCCCCCGATCAAAATAAGATCGCCGATCCTGGATGTGCATTTGCATCTGCGATTCGGTCTAACCTAGAACCTTGTAGCTGACTTTGGCATATTGGGATCAACTATCTTAGCAGTCGTTACCCATGGTACCACTGATGTGCAACATGGTCACACAATCTACCACAATCGGACCGTCACCATCTACCTAGGTATTCCATTTTTTAACCCTCTCGCCTTCTCTTTCATTGTTGTACTAGTAGTATACTTTGTAGTACTAGTAGGAGTACTTTTTACCTTGGAGGACGCCCATAGCTAGCTAGGCCCTTGAAGACTTGAACCCAGTAGCTGCCACCATTTTTGTTTTTCCATGTCTTACTATCTCATCCATGTAGCCAAGAGTGGCTATATATAATAAGCCGGTTATTTTACTTCCTCTATACCGGAGTAGTACTATTTGCTGCACAGTATTACTGACCGCCATATTTGATCACAACATTATTATGCATGGACCTTGACTATGTACGTCACCATGTGTCCAGATCTGGGATGTCGCGTGTACCAGATGAACGGCGCCGAGTTCGACCCCCGTGATGCTACGTAGGTGCCGAGGAACACTCTTGGAGAGTACTCGCTTTTCATCGGGGACAGCTACCCCATTGTGAAGCGGATGCCACCTTCTGTGCATGACACGGAAGGCCTTCCATTCATGAAGCATGATTGTGTCTTCAGTGCGCACCGCCGGATGAACGACATGCTAGGACATGCTATCCCTGATTTATGCCGCTTCAGCTTGGACGAGTCTCCATCGTGTGGAACTGGACTAGAAAGCTACGATAATGATTCCCGTTGCCCTCCTCTATGCATCATGCCATCCATGAAGAACACCTGGGACTGGAACCTGGAGGAGGACATGTAGCCCATCTATAACGTGTAAGTGGAGTACGGTAGCTATGAACGTTAGCGTTGTGAATATATGTAGACTAGTCGTGCACAAATTTATCACATGAATTGGAGATGAACTTGTGTGGCATACTGGCATTTGTCCTTTAGAATTTATTACTAGTAAATGTGTTATGTGTACGTGCAACTTGTGTGGTTTTTGCATGGGCTCCAACATGCTCTTTGAGAAAAAAAAGGTGGCACAGCTTTGGATATCGTGACGTGGTGGCATCATACAGTAGCATCATTCACTATAGTTGTAGTACACTCCTACTAGGACGACAACTCCTATAAAACCTTGCGCTTGGCTCTTTGCCTCTTTGGGAGGTTCAATAGTTCGTACTCGTGTGAACCTTGCACTTGGCTCTTCGCCTCTTCGGAAGGTCCAACAATGATGATACTACAATACAATATGCTTCTGGCAATCTGACACTGATTGAACTACTGCACGTCCACCGCGAGGGCGAGGGCAAGGGCGAGGGAGAGGGATAGGGAGAGGGCGCTGTAGTCAAAACCCTCTCCGCGTCCTGCGAACCACCGCGCGCGTGGGCGAGGGAGAGGCGTAGTAAGCAATCTTCTCCTCGTTCGGCGAGTTGACGGGACACATCAAAGCAGTACTAGTACTAGTAGTAGTAGTCCATACTGCGTCCTTTCCGATTAATATGGCTTAATTTGAAATGAGAAAAATACACTGGCGGTCAATGTATGTAACAATACGCTCTTCACAGTCACTATATATAGTTTTGCGGCGATTATACAATCACTAGCTCATCGTAGAGCACCGTATTGCACCCTACTGACCGGCCACATAGTCGACGTGGCACTTTGTTGACTGGTTAAATTGTCACCTGGTTCCTGGGTCCCACCTGTCAGTTGGCAGAGCAAAGAAATTAGTTAAACAAAACTTTACGCAGGCGCGACACGAGTCCAACCCTTGCGCGCGAACCGCCCTGGCTGTGTATGTGAGTGCATGCATGTGTCCTCTCTCGGTCTTCCAACAAAGAGTGTACATCGTCTATAAAACAAAGAGTGTAGTACATGATGTACATCTACACTTCCAATGCATTTAGCCTTTAATCTAAATCGATATTGATTGACTAATGCACCAACTTGTGCTGTAGGTATAGGCTACATGTCTATCCTTAATTACAGCATGCAACGGCCTTCATTTAATCTTCTTATCTCAATGGTCGCATGCACACATAAGTCTGCTACTTTTGGGCGTTAATTATGCCCTGGTCAATGTGTAAATCTCTAAATGTACAGTCTTTCACGGACATAGGGAGTACGTTGAGCACTTGAGCGTGAGCGTCTGTGTTGCATTGTGTGCTGTGTATCGCATGAGTGCGTGAGTGTTGCGTCGTCCATGTGTACGTGTGAGTGTTGCATGTTGCATGCATGCATGGGGCATACTCCCTCCCATTGACATGTTCATATTTCAAGCTTCCTCTGTTCCCTCCATATGGTGATACTCCCTCTGTTCCCAAATAGTACAGAGTAAAAGCCTCCCTCTGTTCCCTCCATATGGTGATACTCCCTCTGTTCCCAAATAGTACGGAGTAAAAGCCTCCCTCTGTTCCCAAATACGGAGTATTTGTCTTTCTACAGATTTCAACAGGTGACTAGGTACGGAGCAAAATGAGTGAAGTGAGCATAGAGGCATAGGGATACTGTAGAAAGGAAGTCCTCGCGATCCATTATTCCCCATCTCGGTCAGAGAGAACTATTAAACTAGTCTTCGCAGTGAAGTGATAATACACGCTGCAGCAGATGGGACACGTAATTAATAAGCTGAACCAGCGAGTTGGTGTTACTAAATCAACATTACCCAATACTGCCATCATGTTTTCCAGTAGAGCATGCTTCCACAAATACGCCTACGCACCTCTGTCCTCCATTAACTGACATATGGGCCCTGTTGTGGTAGACCCACATGTCATCGGTGTAACTATTTACACTCCGAAGGACAGTATATCCTGGTAGTAGTACTAGTAGAATTGAGATTGAATGCACTTTCTTCCCCGGTTTCCACTCTTCTTCCTCCTCTCTTCTTCTTCATCCTCTCTTCCCCATCGTTGGTCGCACACCATTTACCCCCGCTCACTGCTCACCCGCCCGCGCCATCTTCCTTGGTAGCTCGCGCGTACCATATCCCCCCGCTCACTGCTCTGCCACACGAGGAGAAGCTTCTTCGCTCGCCCGCCCGAATCCACTTCCCCGCTGGCTCGCAGGCACCGAAAACCCCTATGGCAGAACCAACTGACACGCAGAGCCGCGATTGGAATTCCCTCCCCGATGTTCTCTTGGAGCAGATCTGTAGTCATCTGGACCTACTCAGCACCGTCCGTCTGGCCGCAAGCTCGGTGTCTTTTTGCCGTCTACTCGTCTGCAACCGGCCGACTCTTTTCAAGACACCCTGCTTGCTGATGCCCGATCCTCGCAGGTGGCCCAGACACCGACTTGACGATCCTACAGAGGTTGTCGTGGTGCCCCTCGACATGCTACCAATACCCGTCCACCTGTCCTTCATGCGCGTCCACTACTGGGTGGGCATGAAGGCCAACTGGATCGTCCTCATCCACCACACCGGTAGTCCGTGGCGTCTCGTGGATATCTACAACCAGCGAGAGATCACCCTTCCATCGTTGGATACCGCAGCCTTCGAGCCTCGCGGCCTGCCGGACACTCCTGCCTACTACGCACGAGATGCATCAAGCTTTTGGCTCGGCCTCTGTTTGCAGAAAGTTGTAATCTGCGAAGTGCCCACACCATCAGAAGACTACATGGATTACAAGCTCATTGCCTTGTTCAACATGGGATTAGTATATCTGGAATCCGGTCGCCATACATGGTTATGACTCATCATCAATCCTGTTGAGGCAATATTTCTGTCTGATGCTATAGTGCACAATGGAATCATTTATGCGGCCGACGCACAGATTGGCTGCCTATACTGGTGGAATCTATCGTCGCGTAATTGTTCTATCTCATCTCATCTTTACCTTAGACTAGTCATAGTGGGAGTAACTTAGGTAGTAACATAGCGCACTTCAATTTTTTTTGCTTATATGGCATATATTTAATGAGGAGAGAGATGTTTAGAGTAACATAATATGTTACTATAACATAGCGCTTCCCGAGAAAGAATGAGTCTATAAGTTAATAAATGAAGTCATCTATGACACTACTACTATGTTACTTTGCACTATGGAGATAATAACTTAGACTAGTGTCATATGCATGACACTAGTATAAGTTACTCCCCACTATGACCAGCCTTATGAATACGAATGCATGTTCATTTGTTACAAATTTAGAATGCATAGCATGTCTATAACCACATCATTGCTATATGTTCCTCTCATTTCCTAGATTTTTATGACCACACATGTTATTGTTAGAGTTGATATGAGAACAATTGGCATCTAATGATTGTTAGAATACATATTATGAGCATAACATCATGATTGCTATGTGTTACTCTCGTTTACAAGATTTTTATAACAACACATGTTATTGCTTAGAGTTGATCTGAGAACAGTGGTAGTAAGTGCTATGGTAGAATATGAGTAGGCGTTGTCATAGCTGTTTTCCTCTCATTATTACATGATGTTTGAACCATGACATATTGCTAGGATATGAAAGCCATTGGCTTATTTCTTTTAACTTGGGGTATGATTATGACCACGGCATTGCAATTCTCTATCTATGATATGTGTCACTTTTATAGTAATCTTAATTCCACACATACTCTGAACATGATTGTTTATTTTTGTCCTTTTGGTCTCCAATTTGAATTGTTGCAGCAGACGCAAATGCACTGGCCATCATGATTCCAGGACCTGGAATCATACCAGCCGATGGGTGGTGGTTTATCGCTCGTTCAGCTGACGGCGGTCATTTGATGCTCATTCGCACGTACCAAATTAACCAAACCATTACATCAAACCACATGCAGTACAATGCGTGGGGAGTTCGTGACATTGATGGCTATGGCTGCTTCATGTTCGAGAAAGATCCCAGCTCCGTTGGGCCAGGCATATTCAACTGGAGGCGGGTTTACAGCCTCGGCAACCACTCCTTGTTCCTCGGGCTCAATTATCCAATGATCCAACCAATCATCGATCATATCACCGGCGATGATTACTATGCTATGAAACTTCCATTCGCGAGGGGTGGCTGTGTTTACACATCATACCATGGTTTTCATGAATCACCATATCCAGAGATTCGTCGACACAACTTGTTGCTAGATAATCTTCAGTGTGTGAAAGGCATCAATCTTCCATGCGATGGATGGCTTTTGCAAACCCGACATGTGGCGATGTGGTTCATGCCAATAGCAAATATGCACAACTTGATTCGTGCTGATATCTAGACTGAGCCATGTATTCTGCTGCTGTAGCACGACCCTCTTTTGTTGGATATTATGTACTGTTGTTAGTTTGAAGCACTCCTCTGGCTTGAAGGATAGATACCTTCCTGGGATCAAGTGCATCCTAACTCACCTGCATAGGATGTACTGATAATGATGATGGAGATGCTGTGCAGAAGCCATATATATATCAGTTAGTCTTCAAGTGCGTACTTGTTAGTAAAACCTATGTATAAATTGTGACACTAAATACTACTAGTAAGTAGTACAGTAGCAGTACTAGTATACGTCGGTCAAATTATTCATCATGTCCACACATTGAATTGATGTGACAACACGCTGCGTGTGAGGTGACACAAGAATCCTGGCGGCGTGTTCGGGTATTCTGGACTTCAGGTTTGGAGTACCACTTATCTGTCGAAATCTTTCATCATTCACTTAAAACAGTCGATTGATCATACATTGAGTACCACATAACTGGAATTACCGATGCAAGTCAAAGAAGGATTGGCCGGTGCTGCCGGCTGGCATCAAGTTCGATCCCACGGACCAGGAGCTGTTTGAGCACCTTGAGGCCAAAGTGAGTGCTGACAGCGCGAGATTTTAGTCTCTCATCGATTTGTTCATACCAACCAATGACAGCGAGCACGGCATATGCTACACCCAACCTGAGAAACTTCCAGGTAAGACACCGATCGGTCGTCTACTTGCACAAACATATTCCTTTGTTTATAGCTCTATTTTTCTTTTTAGACATAGACCTGGTGAAGCAATTACAGTTTGACAGTTAATAAAAAGTGAAACAAGTGACTGCAACATGCCAAAGATGTTATGAAAATGCCAACTAGGTACACTAAAACATGTATTCCACAATACTGCAGGTATCACACTGAGTGGCTAAGGAAGCATTTCTTCCAGCGCTATTCCAGGGCGTTCAAAAGGGGCACGTGGATGCGTTGCAATATACAGTCGGACTGCGGCATGCACGCAATGTGGCACAAGACCGGCAAGACCTTGCCGGTGATGGTCAACAGCCGGCAGACGGGCAACAAAAAAGGTTCTGGTGCTGAACACCAACAAGAACTTCGACCAGCAGAGGACCAACTGGGTGATGCACCAGTACCACCTTGGGGACCTGGAGCAAGAGAAGGAGCGGGAGCTGGTCCTCTGCAAGATTTTCTACCAGACGAACACTAGGGCCAGGAGTAAAAAGATTATAAGTTAGTTTGGTATTGGTAGTTGTACTACCTTGTCGTCCGCAAGTTGGTATTGTTGTTAACGATCTTTTGGTATGAACTTGCATTTGCTTCCAACCATCATGCCGAGGGTCGACGTGGATATAAAGCTGAATCATTTGTTTCGAAATGAATTTTTAGGCACCTGATTTTTATTTGATGGGTAGCATAAGCACCCGCCATTCGAATTCCAGTTCTCCAAAATTTTCAAAACAAGTGCATGCACTTATTATCACGATAAGAAAACAATATCCGTGCTGCATCCCAGTTATCAGTCTGTACTTGCAGAATTCTCTCGTTTATTGAGCACGTATATTGTTTTTTCAGGTCGAGCAAGTTTCAACTGGGCTGTAGACTGCCCAGGGTTGGTTTTGTTTTTAACAGGCCCAGCCCATGACGACAATGGGGCACGAAGATCTAGTAGGTATCTACTGGCCTCTTGCCCGCCAGCGTTAGTTATATTTTGTCTTACAACATCCGCAGGCAGTTTTTTTTTACTGAATCAAACACATAGCACAGTTCTATTTTCCTCTTGAAACGCATGTCCTACATCCGTTTTCTAATCTCTACCTATAGTTTTACTAGTTCATATACACGTACCATTATATTGAAAACACATAAAATTCCCTTTTCATATTTACATCCTTATTTTTGTTGTTTTTTCCCACCCAGCGCTGATTTTTTACCACTGGTTTTCCCTTAAACCAACTCAATTGTCCCACGTCTTATTTGCTTACAAAAACAAAATGATTTTTTGGCAACTCAATAAGTTCTTAAAAAATGTTTATCATTTCAGGATTACAACAGTTCGGACTCCACCAATATGCAAAATAGGGTTGAACTTTTTGCCCGTGGTCTTGGGCAGAAAATGGGTTGTAATAAATTACTTAAGAATTAGCAAATGGGCTGCAAATTATAAAAAATAGCAAATGGACTTTATGTTGTCTGCCACAGATTTGGAGGCTGACTTGTGGGCCTACTAAGTTCATGCGTACACAAGGTTTCTCAAAAAAGAAACTTAGTCAACAATCAACTCTACCAGCGTCAGACCGTTAGATGTCAATCTGACGGCAATCGTGCTTCTTCAGTCTCTGATCTTCCTGCCCCAGCCGCCCAAACCAGCGCCGCCTGAACCGCCTGCTCCCGCCTCCCGTGGCTGGCAGTGCTGTCGGGCAGGCCTCACGGCCCCATCATACTCGCATCCCTGGCATGTCTATCCCTCTACTCACCCACACCTCCTGTTATTTTCCGGCGACAGCAGCCGAACCAGTCAACCCTCGTACTCTCCACCGCGTGGGCAACCACTTCCGTGTCTTCCCCAGCTCCGTGACGTTCCCTTCGTAGGCCTCGCCATCGTCCACCTCCCTAGTGCTCTTGGTGCGGCGTGGTCAACGATGTCCATCCAACAGCCGTAGTGCTTCTTCAACCTCTGGTCTTCTTGCCCCAGCCGCCCAAAGTAGCGCTGGTCGTGTCGCATGCTCCTGCCTCCCATGGCCGGCTATGCTGCTGTAGAGGCCTCACCGTCCCCATACTACTCCCACCGCTGGCCAGGCCATCCCTCCACTCACCCACTCCCCCTGTTATTCTGCGGTGACGGCAGCCTCACACCGCAGCCGAACCAGTGAACCCTTGTACTCCTCTCCGCGTGGACATCCACTGCCGCGTCTTTCCCGGCTCCGCATCGTCCCCTTCCTAGGCCTCGCCGCCGTCCACCGCCGTGGTGTTCTCGGCGCGGCGTGGTCAATGTGGTCAACGACCGACTTCCATCGTAAGAGTATTGTACGTGGAGAGGCTGACAGTTGGGTCCACGGCAGCCGCAAGGAAGTGCCTCCTTATTACGCGCAAAATAATTATTCCTCCACCTGACAGCAGGGACCCACCGGACGGGACCAGTATTTCGCGGAAAAAACTTTTCCCCCTGACTGTTGGGACCCACCGGACGGGCCATCGTATTTCGCGAAAAAAATGTTTGCCCCTGACTACTGGGACCCACCGGACGGACCAACGTGTTTCGCGAAAAAAATGTCCCCCCCCCGCTGTAAGCTCGGACCCACCGGAAGTGCCTCCTTATTACGCACAGAAAAATGAATACTCCACCTGCTAACTGGGACCCACTGGAAGTGCCTCCTTATTACGCACAGAAAAATGAATACTCCCCCTGCTAGCTGGGACCCACCATGGTGGGAGGCTGACTTGTGGGCCTACTAAGTTGACGGGGACGGAGGGCTTTGTCAACTTAGTCAATATGAACGATTCTAGCTCCAGTGACCGTACGATGTCCATCCAACGGCCGTCGTGCTTCTTCAACCTCTGCTCTTCCTGCTCCAGCCGCTCAAACAAGCGCCGGCGGGACTGCCTGATCCCTCCTCCCCGCGGCCGACACTGCTGCCGCGCAGGCCTCACCGCCCCACCGTACTCCCATCACTGGCCTAGCCATCCCTCTACTCACCCACACCTGCTGTTATTCTCTGGCGACGGCAGACGAACCAGTAAACCCTCATACAGTCGTACTCCCCTCCGCGTGGGAAACAACTGCCGAGTCTTCCATGCCTCCGTGTCGTTCCCTTCCTAGGCCTCACCGTCGTCCACCGCCCTACTGCTCTCGGCGCGGCCTAGTTAACAGGGTCAACGACCGACATGCATCTGAAGTGGACTGTATGTGGAGAGGCCGACAGCTGGGTCCATGGCCGCACGCAAGGAAATGCCTCCTTATTATGCGCAAAATAATGATTCCTCCACCTAACATCAGGGACCCACCGAAAGGACCTCTGTATTTCGCGAAAAAATGTTACCGTCGCTGACAGCTCAGACCCACCAGCTATATCTTCGCACATAAGGAAGTGCCTCCTTATTACGCACAAAAAAAAGAATACTCCCCCTGTTAGCTGGGACCCAGTATAGTGGCAGGCTGACTTGTGGGCCTACTAAGTTGACGGGGACGGAGGGCTTTGTCAACTTAGTCAATATGCACGATTCTAGCTCCAGTGACCGTACGATGTCCATCCAACGACCGTAGTGCTTCTTCAACCTCTGGTCTTCTTGCTCCAGCCGCCCAAACCAGCGCCGGTCGTGCCTCGTGCTCCTGCCTCTCGTGGCCGACTGCGATGCGGCGGAGACCTCACCGCCCCTACTACTCCCATCACTGGCCAGGCCATCCCTCTACTCACCCACACCCCCTGTTATTCTGCGCCGACGGCAGCCTCACACCGCAGTGAACCAGTGAACCCTCGTACTCCTCTACGCGTGGGCATCCACTGTCGCGTCTTCCCCGGCTTCGCGTCGTCCCCTTCCTAGGCCTCGCCGTCGTCCACCGCCCTGGTGCTCTCGGCGCGGCGTGGTCAACGTGGTCAAGGAATGGCTTCCATCGGACGTGGACTATACGTGGAGAGGCTGACAGCTAGGTCCACGACCGCAGCAAGGAAGTGCCTCCTTATTACATGCAAAATAGTTATTCCTCCACCTAACAGCGGGGACCCACCGGACAGGCCACCGTATTTCGCAAAAAAAGTTTCCCCCCTGACTGCTGGGACCCACCAGCTACACCTTCGCACGCAAGGAAGTGCGTCCGGGCAAAAAAAACGATTCGCCCCCTAACTGCTGGGACCCACCAGCTACATCTTCGCACGCGAGGAAGTGCCTGACAGTTGGGACCCTCCTGGTCGAAGTGTACGTAGCGTTGTCATTCTGGTCGCGAACATGTACGTACATACTGGTTGATGTAGAGGCACGCACGTGTCATAGTAGAGGCGCGCACGTAGCATGTACACGTACGTACAGCGGCCAGAGTGCAAGAAAGAAAATACGGCCACGTTGTGTACATACGAGCGGGGTCTCGAACGCCTAATCGCGCATACGTACGGCCAGGGCTCGTGTACATGGCTGGGTCAGAACGGAGAAACAACGTCGTCGTCGTGTTCATGGGGAGGCAACGGAATGCGTCATGTTCATGGGGAGGCAACGAAATGCGTCATGTTCATGGGGAGGCAACGGAATGCGTCGTGTTCATCGGGAGGCAACGGAACGCATGGGAGCCAACCGGCTGGGTCGGAACGGAATGCATGGTCGTGTTCATCGGGAGGGCTTGGATGGAACAGGTGATGGAAACGGGGCCTAGCGTACCGCAGAACGGAGGAAACGGACCTCCTACGGTCGAAACGGGGGTCCTGTTGATCTGGAGGGGTGTGGCGTGCTGCAAAACGGAGGAAACGGACCTCCTACGGTCGAAACGGGGGTCCTGCTGATCGGGATGGGTGTGGCGTACCGCAAAACTGACGAAACGGACCTCCTACGGTCGAAACGGGGGTCCTATTCATCGGGAGGGGTGTGGCGTACCGCAAAACGGGACTCCACAAGATACTTTTCATCTCCACCGTCGACCTCCTCCAACCTCCATGGGCTACCGTCGACCTCCTCCAGCCTCCATGGGCTCCTATTCATCTAGCCTCCACCGCGCGCTACCCCACCGGCTACTGTTCAACCACCCCTCCACCGTCTACTTCTCATCCAGCCCTCCGCACCACAGGGTCCTGTTCAACCACCTCCACGGGCACCCCTCCACCGTCTACTGTTCATCCAGCCCTCCACACCACGGGGTCCTGTTCATCCAGAGGCAACACCACCGCTCACTGGTCATCCAAAACCCCCCGCAACGCTCACTGTTCATCCCAGAGGCAGCATCGATCGGCTTTAGTTAGTAGCAGTAGCGAAGGAATCGCTCGATCGGGTTCAGTTAACAGCCATCGATCGATCGCTCGGGTTCAGTAACGCGTAGCCCGCAGTGCAATCGCTCGGGTTCAGTTAGAGCCCAACGCCTCGCTCGGGTTCAGTTAGAGCCAACGCCTCACACACACGCGCACACGTGTACGAGAGAAACGCACATCGCTCGGCCCCAGACCTCCCACCGTAACCGGGAACTCCCCAAAAATTTCCTCGCCCTCGCTTCTACCATAGTTTTTTCCGTCATGGACGGCCCAAAGAATGTCATGCAGCTGCGTCTCCTGCCCGCCCAGGACGAAAAGCCAATTTTTTGTCATGATTTTTTGTCATAGAAGTAGGAGTACCACATCTATGATGATACCGGGTTTTGTCACAATTATCATCATAGAAGTGTCATATGTATGACAGAATATTTTTTTTGTTCGGCCAAAAATGTCACGGATGTGTCTTTTTTTGTAGTGTGTGAAGCTTTTGCGCGTGTGAGAGGACCTAGTGTGGTGATGTGGTCGATGATTCTCTCAATTTGGACTTCATTTGCAATGCGAGGATGAGCAGGTTGATGACTTTGATGGTGCTTGGCATTTTCTTCAGAGCCATTTTCCTCAGATGCACCAGCATGATTGTCTTCAGGTTCTGGAATGACTTCTTTAGAAAATTCATGAACTTGATGGATTCCTCAGGAGACATTTCATCTAGCATGGGAGGTAGGTGCTCTCTTGGCGAGCCGTTGGTTTCATCGAACCGCACATCTACAGTTTCAACAACCTTGTTGTGATAAGTGTTTAAGACTCTGTAGGTGCGCGAGTCCTTTCCATAACCAAGCATAAAACCCTCATGTGCTTTCGGTGCAAATTTAGAATTGTGACGAGGATCTTGATACGTCTCCAGTGTATCTATAATTTATGAAGTATTCATGCTGCTATATTATCATTCTTGGATGTTTTACAATCAATTTATAGCAACTTTATATCATTTTGGGGACTAACCTATTGACATACTGCCCAGTGCTAGTTGTCATTCTTTTCCTTGGTTTTTTACATCGCAAAAAATCAATACCAAACGGAGTCCAAACGCAGCGAAACTTTTTGGAGATTTTTTCTGGACCATAAGACACCCGTTGGGCCAAAGAAGTACCAAAGGGGAGCACCGAGGGGAGCACAACCCACCAGGGCGCGCCTGGGGACCCAGGCGCGCCCAGGTGGGTTGTGCCCACCTCGGTGGCCTCCTGGATCGCCTCTCCGCCCTATAAATTGTCAAATATTCCAAAAACCCTCGGGGTAACAGTAGATCAGAAGTTCCGCCGCCACAAGCCTCTCTAGCCATGAAAAACCAATCTTGACCCTGTTCTGGCACCCTGCTAAAGGGGGAAATCATCACCGATGGCCATCTTCATCATCCCGACAGCCACCATGATGAGGAGGGAGTAATACACCCTTAGGGTGAGGGTTTGTACCAGTAGCTATGTCTTTAAGCTCTCTCTTCTCGTGTTCTTGAGATGTCACGATCTTGATGTATCGTGGGCTTTGATAATATAGTTGGATCATATGGTGTTTTCCCCTCTCTATCTTGCTGTGAATTGAATTTTCCCTTTGAGATTTCGTTTTATCGGATTGAATACTTTTATGGATTTTAGAGCACTTGATGTACGTCTTGCTATGAATACTCATGGTGACAATGGGGTATCATATTGATTCACTTGATATGTGTTTTGGCACTCAACTCGCGGATTCCCGAGGTGACATTGGGCTAATCTATGTGTAGGGGTTGATGCACGTTCTCGTCTTTTGTTTCTCCAGTAGAAATCTTGGGTCACTCATTGAGGTTCTTGGTGTCGAATTGAGTATTATGAATCTCAAAGAATAACTTAGTGTTATTTTAGTACGAACTCTTGATAGATCGATCAGAAATAATAACTTGGTGTTATTTCAGTACAAACTCTTGGATAGATCGATTGGAAAGAGTAGCTACAAACAATTTCTTCTTATATTCTCCGCTAGATAGGAACTTTGGAGTGATTCTTCATCGCACATTGAGGGATGGTTATATGATCCAATTATATTAGCATTGTTGAGAGATTGCACTAGCGAAAGGACGGACCCTTGGCCTCATTTTCAAGCATTGCAATACCGTTTGTGCTCCATTTTATCAATTGCTACCTTGTGTTTTTATTGTTCCTATTAAAAAAACCAATATCTACTATCCATATTACACTTGTATCACCATCTCTTCGCTGAACTAGTGCACCTATACAAATTACCATTGTATTTGGTGCGTTGGGGACACAAGAGACTCTTTGTTATTTGGTTGCAAGGTTGTTTGAGAGAGACCATCTTCATCCTACACCTCCCATGGGTTGGTAAACCTTAGGTCATCCACTTGAGGGAAAATTGCTATTGTCCTACAAAACTCTACGCTTGGAGGCCCAACAAGAGTCTACAAGAATAAAGTTGCATGGTAGACATCAAGCTCTTTTCTGGCACCGTTGCGGGCGAGGTGAGTTCTTGAAGGTATATCTTTAGATCTTGCAATCGAATCTTTTAGTTTCTTGTTTATCACTAGTTTGGTTTATAAAAGAAAATTACAAAAAATGGAATTGAGGTTGCATCATATTATTCATCTTTATAATGTATTTCATGAAAATGATGGAATGTAATATTGTACTCCATTGATAGAGGAAGAATTCAATAGAATGTTTGGTATAAATGACGAGCACGATTGCAATGTTGTTAGTATGAATTCTTTGAATATCCATGATGCTACTGATATGCAAAGCCTTAAGCTTGGGGATGCTATGTTTGATGAAGATGATATTTTTAGTCCCCAAGATTTAATGTGCAAATTTGTTATAATAATTGAATGCCTCCTATTTATGATAATTATAATGATGAAAGTGGATTTGGAGAGGTCGTGACTTTATTTAGTGATGAATCCACCATTTTGGATGAGGCTTCAACTGACTATGATAACAAAGTTCCTATCTATGATGATTATGGTGATGACATGTATGTTATAAAGAATAATGATAACCATGAAACTTGTCATCATGATTTTAATTTTCACTATCATGATAGTTATTTTGTTGAGTTTGCTCCCACTTCTATTGATGAGAAGAAATTTGCTTATGTGGAGAGTAATAAGTTTTCTATGCTTTTGTGTCATGAAAAGAATGTTTTATGTTTGCAAATATTTTCTTCATGATTCTACTGAAAATTATTATGAGGGAGGAACTTATGCTTGTAGGAATTGCAATAATACCAAGTTTCCTCTCGATGTGTTGAAAATCTTGAAGTTGTGCTTGTTTTGCCTTCGTATGCTAGTTGATTCTTGTTCCCAAAAATTATTTGCTCACAAAATCCCTATGCATAGGATGTGGGTTAGGCTTAAATGTGCTAGTCATATACTTCATGATGCTCCCGTTATGTTTCAATTCTTATCTTTTATGTGAGCATCATTGAAATCATCATGCCTAGCTAAAAGGCATTAAAGAAAAACGCTTGTTGGGAGACAATACAACACTTTTACCTACTGTTTTTGTGTGTTCACATGATTAGGCTACTTTATTAATCATGTCTTATAGCTTTTGTTTCAATAAAGTGACAAGTAAAGCCTTTGGGACAGTGTGGATGATAGTTAACTTGATTCTGTGCAAAAACAAAAACTTTTGCGCTAAGTCCAGGAATTTTAAAAATTCACTTGAATGTTCTTTTGATCTGAATTTTTTTCTGGTGATAGATATACAAATTCCCTATGTTGTCCTAATTTTTCAGAATTTTTGGAGTAGCAGAAGTATGGTTGGAGTACAGATTACTACATACAGTTATGTTTTTGACAGATTCTGTTTTCAATGCATTGTTTGCTTGGTTTCTAGTTTCAGTAGCATAGTCATCATGATGAAATGAAACATACATAGAGCACAGGTAGCGAGTAAACATGATAAGCAGGAAGAAGACAAAGTGACTGAAGAAATAGAGTTGAGGAAATTGAGAAAGTATTTAGTCAAAGTCTTCAAACAGTAGCGATCAATTTCATCAACACATGAGCGAGGAAATGAAAGGGTTGAGGAAATAGAACCAGTAGCTCGGTGAAGACAATGATTTGGTAGACCAGTTCCAACTGTTGTGACAATTGTGCATCTAGTTGGAGCGGCTAGGTATTTAAACCTGAGGACACACAGTCCCGGGCACACAGTCCTCACTGTATTCTCCTTGAGCTAAAGTCACACAGACCTCGCCCAATCACTCGTGGTAAGTCTTCACAGGTGACTTCCAAACCTTCACAGATTTGGTCACTCGGCGATCCACAATTCCTCTTGGATACTCTAGACCATGACACCTGACCATCTGGAAGATGCACAGTCTTCAAAGATAACAAGCGTCAGCTCCACACAGGAACAATCTCTTCGGTGATGCTCAATCACTTTGGGTTGTAGGTGTTTCGGTTTGGGTTTTCCCTCACTGATGATTTTCTCTCGAAGTCCTCGAAGGATGGGATGCTCTCAATGACAAGTGTCAGTTTCTCTCGGAGCAGCCAACCAACTAGTGGTTGCAGGGGAGGCTATTTATAACCGGGGAGCAGCCCGGCATGATAAGACATAAATGCCCTTCAATGATGCGACCGTTAGGTGGATAATATATTTTGGGATAGCTAGCGCGTAGGACAGCAACAGTATGAAATTTAAGCTCTCAAATTCCTCAGGGCTATCATGTTCCTTACTTGTAGGCAATCCGCACTGGCGAATTCCTAACTCCTGAACAAATTCCTTAGAGAACAGAAGATCTTTGTCTCTGTCACTGAAGAAATTGACTGAACTGTATGAGATTTCCAATGGCTTCACTCGACGGATTGGTTATGTGTAGGTTTTGAGATGAGCAGCACTTGGAAACTTTTCCTTAATTTTACCTCGACCCCCTTTAATAGTATGGTGTTTCTATGACTCAAGAAAGAGAAAATGAAACTACGAAAACAAAAGTCTTCACGCTTCATAATCCTCGCATCAATATCAAAGTCTTCAAGGTCACACGAATTTCCTCATTTTGAAAGTCTTTAAGAAAACCAAAGTCTTCAAATGAAGACATTCATTTTTAGGGGTCGACCTTCGTCGTAAATATCAAACTCCTCAAAGACTTATAGAACGTGTGTACACTCATAAACACATTAGTCTGTTAACCTATAAGTCTTCAATACACCAAAATCACTAAGGGGCACTAGATGCACTTACAATCTCCCCCTTTTTGGTGATTCATGACAAATAGTTTAAGTTTTCAACAGGGATAAAACATATGAAGTGTAAATACTGATATAGAGGAATTTGATTGCAAGATATAGAAGAACTCCCCCTAAAGATGTGCATATTGAGGAATTTGCTTTGGATTGGAAATGCACACTAGAGAATAATATCATGGAGATCTCCCTCTATATCTTGTAATTCGTTCGCACATCTAGCATATAATATGAAGAATTTGAAATGCGTGATGGAATATGGTGTCTCACGAAATTCAGCATGCGTGCATTAAGGTACTTGAGGAAATAAGCATGCAGAAAGCACTTCAAAAGTATCAGACCACCATCAGACTTAAGTTTAAAACTCAACCAACAAACACTTCAGAAGAGCGAGAGTTGTAACGTAACAAAAAAACAGCCCATATATAAGACCCGCTTGAAGATTAACACAAATTTCTCCCCCTTTGTCATCGAATGACCAAAGGGGACGAAAAATGAGGACTAACGCCCCTCAAGAATATAATCACGATGTCGATGGAGGAGTGTCAGCATTGTCGGGGTTGTCTGTTGAAGTAGGGCCTGCCGCAGTGTCATTGAAATCTTCAACTTCATCCATCTCGCACGATGAAGAATATGAACTTGTGACCAGCTTAGGAACTTTGACCTTCTTGAATTTCTTTGAAGGAGGCTGAGACCAGTCAAAGTCATGTTGAAATCCCATCTTCTTGAGGTCTTCATCACTATAAAGGTGAGACAATATGGCCCAAGTGCGATCGAAGATTTCAAGCACATAGTAGTGATTCTTCTTCACAGTGCTTTGCGTGATAGTCATGTTTTGAAGAATTGAGCCAAATTGATGCTTGACCCACTTGTGATTGCGATCGACCATCTGATGAAGACTAACAATAAGCTCACAATCAGTCATCACTCATGGAGCAGTAGCTTGAGGATTTGGCTTTGCGGCTTTAGCGGTAGAGTCTTGAGTTGCAGAGTCATCATTGGTGGAGCAAGACACAGCTTTGCGAAATTGACCATCCAATGGATGAGTGCCTTCATCAATAATAGCATCTTTGCCTTTTTCATCAACTAAATAAATGGTCCGCTTGAGGACTTCAATGGGAGGCAAGAAGTTGGGTTGATTCTGAAAATCTGCTTTGTAGTGAATTGAAGACCTGGTTCTGATGAATTTCATAATCCATGGAGCATAAGGCTTCAACTCAAACGCTGACAATGCAACATTCATCAAAGTCCTCATGAAGAAATCATGGTAGTTAATGGGAATGCCATGTATAATGTTGATATTCCTCACTCATCATATAGGCAAATTTGTCACCGTGATGTTGGTTAGTACAGCCAAATATAAAATCATCAACATATATTTGCCACACGAATAATTCATCATCATATGTTTTGGTGAAAAGAGTTGGTTCAAGTGAACCGGGTTTGAAGCCTTTCTTCATGAGGAATTCCTTCAGTGTATCATACCACGCCCGAGGGGCCTCCTTGAGGCCATAGAAGGCCTTGTTGAGTCTGAAGACTTTGTCAGGATGCTTAGGATCTTCAAAAACCTGGGGTTGAGCAACATATACTTCTTCCTCAAGCTTACCACTGAGGAATGCACTTTCCACATCCATTTGATATAAGATGATATTATGATGGTTAGCATAAGAAAGCAATATTCGAATAGCCTCAAGTCAAGCAACAGGTACAAAAGTTTCATCAAAATCAATTCCTTCAACATGTGTGTAGCCTTGAGCTACAAGACGAGCCTTGTTCCTCACCACTAGGCCATTTTTGTCTTGCTTGTTGCGGTAGATCCATTTGGTACCGATGATATTGTGATTGCGTGGGTCTGGTCGCTTGACAATTCCCCACACATTGTTGAGCTCGAATTGATGTAATTCCTCTTGCATAGCTTGAATCCACTTAGGCTCCAGAAATGCCTCATCAACTTTGGTGGGCCCTATGATAGAGACAAAAGCGAAGTGCCCACAGAAGTTAGTCAAATGTGAAGCTTTTGAGCATGATTCTCTCAATGATTCTCTCAATTTGCACTTCATTTGCAATGCGAGGATGAGCAGGTTGATGACTTTGATGGTGCTTGGCATTTTCTTCAGAGCCATTTTCCTCAGATGCACCATCATGATTGTCTTCACATTCTGGAATGACTTCTTCAGCAAATTCTTGATCTTGATGGATTCCTCAGGAGACATTTAATCTAGCACGGGAGGTAGGTGCTCTCTTGGCGAGCCGTTGGTTTCATCGAACCGCACATCTACAGTTTCAACAACCTTGTTGTGATAAGTGTTGAAGACTCTGTAGATGCGCGAGTCCTTTCCATAACCAATCATAAAACCCTCATGTGCTTTCGGTGCAAATTTAGAATTGTGACGAGGATCTTGATACGTCTCCAGTGTATCTATAATTTATGAAGTATTCATGCTGCTATATTATCATTCTTGGATGTTTTACAATCAATTTATAGCAACTTTATATCATTTTGGGGACTAACCTATTGACATAGTGCCCAGTGCTAGTTTCTATTCTTTTGCTTGGTTTTTTACATCGCAAAAAATCAATAACAAATGGAGTCCAAACACAGGGAAACTTTTTGGAGATTTTTTCTGGACCAGAAGACACCCAGTGGGCCAAAGAAGTACCAGAGGGGAGCTCCGAGGGGAGCACAACCCACCAGGGCGCGCCTGGGGACCCAGGCACGCCTAGGTGGGTTGTGCCCACCTCGGTGGTCTCCTGCACCGCCTCTTCGCCCTATAAATTGTCAAATATTCCAAAAACCCTCGGGGTAACACTAGATCAGAAGTTCCGCCGCCGCAAGCCTCTCTAGCCACGAAAAACCAATCTAGATCCCATTCTGGCACCCTACTGGAGGGAGAAATCATCACTGATGGCCATCTTCATCATCCCGGAAGCCACCATGATGAGGAGGGTGTAGTCCACCCTCGGAGCTGAGGGTTTGTACCAGTAGCTATGTGTTTAATCCCTCTCTCTCTCTCGTGTTCTTGAGATGTCATGATCTCGATGTATCGCGGGCTTTGTTAATATAGTTGGATCATATGGTGTTTTCCCCTCTCTATCTTGTTGTGAATTGAGTTTTCCCTTTGAGATTTTGTTTTATCGGATTGAATACTTTTATGGATTTGAGAGCACTTGATGTACGTCTTGCTCTGAATACCCGTGGTGACAATGGGTATCATATTGATTCACTTGATATGTGTTTTGGCACTCAACTCACGGATTCCCGAGGTGACATTGGGGTAATCTATGCGTAGGGGTTGATGCACGTTCTCGTCTTTTGTTTCTCCAGTAGAAATCCTGGGGCACTCTTTGAGGTTCTTTGTGTCGAATTGAGTATTATGAATCTCAAAGAATAACTTAGTGTTATTTTAGTACGAACTCTTGATAGATCGATCGAAAAGAATAACTTGGTGTTATTTTAGTACAGACTCTTGGATAGATCGATCGGAAAGAGTAGCTACCAAAAATTTCTTCTTATGTTCTCCTCTGGATAAGAACTTTGGAGTGATTCTTCATCGCACATTGAGGGATGGTTATATGATCCAATTATATTAGCATTTTTGAGAGATTGAACTAGTGAAAGTACGGACCCTTGACCTCATTTCCAAGCATTGCAACACCGTTTGTGCTCCATTTTATCAATTGCTACCTTGCTGTTTTTTATTGTTCCTATTACAAAAACCAATATCTACTATCCATATTACACTTGTATCACCATCTCTTCGCCGAACTAGTGCACCTATACAAATTACCATTGTATTTGGTGTGTTGGGGACACAAGATACTCTTTGTTATTTGGTTGCAAGGTTATTTGGTTGGGGACTTCATCCTACACCTCCCACGGATTGGTAAACCATAGGTCATCCACTTGAGGGAAAATTTCTATTGTCCTACAAAACTCTGCGCTTGGAGGCCCAACACGAGTCTACAAGAATAAAGTTGTATAGTACACATCAAGTTCTTTTCTGGCGCCGTTGCGGGGGAGGTGAGTGCTTGAAGGTATATATTTAGATCTTGCAATTGAATCTTTTAGTTTCTTGTTTATCACTAGTTTGGTTTATAAAACAAAATTACAAAAAATGGAATTGAGGATGCATCATATTATTCATCTTTATAATGTATTTCGTGAAAATGATGGAAAGGAAAATTGTGCTCCATTGATAGAAGAAGAATTCAATATAATGTTTGGTATAAATGATGAGCATGATTGCAATGTTGTTAGTATGAATTCTTTGAATATCCATAATGCTAATGATATGCAAAGCCATAAGCTTGGGGATGCTATGTTTGATGAAGATGATATTTTTAGTCCCTAAGATTTGATGTGCAAATTTTTTATAATGATTGCATGCCTCCTATTTATGATGATTATAATGATGAAAGTGGATTTGGAGAGGTCATGACTCTATTTAGTAATGAATCCACCATTTTGGATGAGGCTTCAATTGACTATGATAACAAAGTTGCTATCTATGATGATTATGGTGATGACATGTATGTTATAAAGAATAATGATAACCATGAAACTTGTCATGATGATTTTAATTTTCACTATCATGATAGTTCTTTTATTGACTTTGCTCCCACTACTATTGATGTGAAGAAATTTGCTTATGTGGAGATGCTACCTCTTGAGCACTGCGTTGGTTTTCCCTTGCAGAGGAAAGGGTGATGCAGCAAAGTAGCGTAAGTATTTCCCTCATTTTTTGAGGACCAAGGTATCAATCCAGTAGGAGGCGACGCACAAGTCCCTCGCACCTACACAAACAAATAAACTCCTCGCAACCAACACAATAAAGGGGTTGTCAATCCCTTCACGGTCACTTACGAGAGTGAGATCTGATAGATATGATAAGATAATATTTTTGGTATTTTTATGATAAATATGCAAAGTAAAGAAAGAAAAATAAACGAAAAAGGAAATAGCTTGTTGATGGAAGATTAATATGATGGAAAATAGACCTGGGGGCCATAGGTTTCACTAGTGGCTTCTCTCGAGAGCATAAGTATTATGGTGGGTAAACAAATTACTATTGAGCAATTGACAAAATTGAGCATAGTTATGAGAATATCTAGGTATGATCATGTATATAGGCATCACGTCCGAGACAAGTAGACCGACTCTTGCCTGCATCTACTACTATTACTCCACACACCGACCGCTATCCAGCATGCATCTAGAGTATTAAGCTCAAGAGAACAGAGTAACACTTTAAGCAAGATGACATGATGTAGAGGGATAAACTCATGCAATATGATGTAAACCCCATCTTGTTATCCTCGATGGCAACAATACAATGCATGCCTTGCTGCCCCTACTGTCACTGGAAAGGACACCGCAAGATTGAACCCAAAGCTAATCACTTCTCCCATTGCAAGAAAGATCAATCTAGTAGGCCAAACCAAACTGATAATTCGAAGAGACTTGCAAAGATAACCAATCATACATAAAAAAATTCATAGAAGATTCAAATATTGTTCATAGATAAACTTGATCATAAACCCACAATTCATCAATCTCAACAAACACACCGCAAAAGAAGATTACATCGAATGGATCTCCACAAGGGAGGGGGAGAACTTTGTATTGAGATCCAAAAAGAGAGAATAAGCCATCTAGCTAATAACTATGGACCCGAAGGTCTGAACTAAACTACTCACACTTAATCGGAGAGGCTATGGTGTTGATGTAGAAGCCCTCCGTGATCGATGCCCCCTCCGGCAGAGCTCCGGAAGAGGCCCCAAGATGGGATCTCATGGATACAGAAAGTTACGGCGGTGGAATTAGGGTTTTGGCTCCGTATCTGGTAGTTTGGGGGTACGTAGGTATATATAGGAGAAAGGAGTACGTCCGTGGAGCAACATGGGCCCTACGAGGGTGGAGGGCACCTAGGGGGTAGGCACGCCCCCCTACCTCGTGCTTTCCTGGTTGATGTCTTGACGTAGGGTCCAAGTCCTCTAGATCACGTTCATTTCAAAAATCACGTTCCCGAAGGTTTCATTCCGTTTGGACTCCGTTTGATATTCTTTTTCTGTGAAACTCTGAAATAGGCAGAAAACAACAATTCTAGGCTGGGTCTCCGGTTAATAGGTTAGTCCCAAAAATAATATAAAAGTGTATAATAAAGCCCAATAATGTTCAAAACAGGATATAATATAGCATGGAACAATCAAAAATTATAGATACGTTGGAGACGTATCAAGCATCCCCAAGCTTAATTCCTGCTCGTCCTCGGGTAGGTAAATGATAAAAACCGAATTTTTGATGTGGAATGCTACTTGGCATAATTTCAATGTAATTCTCTTAATTGTGGTATGAATATTCAGATCCGAAAGATTCAAGACAAAAGTTCAATATTGATATAGAAATGATAATACTTCAAGCATACTAACAAAGCAATTATGTCTTCTCAAAATAACATGGC
Source organism: Triticum urartu (assembly GCF_003073215.2). Lineage (NCBI taxonomy): Eukaryota > Viridiplantae > Streptophyta > Magnoliopsida > Poales > Poaceae > Triticum > Triticum urartu. The sequence goes on along the minus strand of NC_053027.1, from coordinate 254,519,450 downwards.
CAAAGAAAGCTATCCCTACAAAATCATATAGTCTGGCTATGCTCCATCTTCACCACACAAAGTATTTAAATCATGCACAACCCCGATGACAAGCCAAGCAATTGTTTCATACTTTTGATGTTCTCAAACTTTTTCAATCTTCACACAATACATGAGTGTGAGCCATGGATATAGCACTATAGGTGGAATAGAATGGTGGTTGTGGAGAAGACAGAAAGGGAGAAGATAGTCTCACATCAACTAGGCATATCAACGGGCTATGGAGATGCCCATCAATAGATATCAATGTGAGTGAGTAGGGATTGCCATGCAACGGATGCACTAGAGCTATAAGTGTATGAAAGCTCAACAAAAGAAACTAGTGGGTGTGCATCCAACATGCTTGCTCACGAAGACCTAGGGCAATTTGAGGAAGCCCATCATTGGAATATACAAGCCAAGTTCTATAATGTAAAATTCCCACTAGTATATGAAAGTGACAACATATGAGACTCTCTATATGAAGAACATGGTGCTACTTTGAAGCACAATATATGAGACTCGCTATATCATGGTGCTACTTTGAAGCACAAGTGTGGAAAAGGATAGTAGCATTGCCCTTTTTTATTTATTTTCTTTTTTTGGCCTTTCCCTTTTTTTGGCCTTTCTTTTTTTATTTGGTCTTTCTATTTTTTGGGGGACAATGCTCTATTGAATGATGATCATCACACTTCTATTTATTTACAACTCAATGATTACAACTCGATACTAGAACAAAGTATGACTCTATATGAATGCCTCCGGCGGTGTACCGGGATGTGCAATGATGCATGAGTGACATGTATGGAAGAATTACGAACGGTGGCTTTGCCACAAATACGATGTCGACTACATGATCATGCAAAGCAATATGACAATGATGGAGTGTGTCATGATAAACTAGATGGTGGAAAGTTGCATGGCAATATATCTCGGAATGGCTATGGAAATGCCATGATAGGTAGGTATGGTGGCTGTTTTGAGGAAGGGATATGGTGGGGTTATGGTACCGGCGAAAGTTGCGCGGTACTAGAGAGGCTAGCAATGGTGGAAGGGTGAGAGTGCGTATAATCCATGGACTCAACATTAGTCATAAAGAACTCACATACTTATTGCAAAAATCTATTAGTTATCGAAACAAAGTACTACGCGCATGCTCCTAGGGGGATAGATTGGTAGGAAAAGACCATCGCTCGTCCCCGACCACCACTCATAAGGAAGACAATCAATAAATAAATCATGCTCCGACTTCATCACATAACGGTTCACAATACATGCATGCTACGGGAATCACAAGCTTCAACACAAGTATTTCTCAAATTCACAACTACTCAACTAGCATGACTCTAATATTCTCACTTGGGACAATGCTCTAATAATGATGATCATCACACTTTATTTACTTACAACTCGATACTTAGAACAAAATATGACTCTATGTGAATGCCTCCGGCAGTGTACCGGGATGTGCAATGATGCATGAGTGACATGTATGAAAGAATTATGAACGGTGGCTTTGCCACAAATACGATGTCGACTACATGATCATGCAAGAAATATGACAATGATGAAGTGTGTCATAATAAACGGAACGGTGGAAAGTTGCATGGCAATATATCTCGGAATGGCTATGGAAATGCCATAATAGGTAGGTATGGTGGCTGTTTTGAGGAAGGTATATGGTGGGTGTATGATACCGGAGAAAGGTGCGCGGTATTAGAGAGGCTAGCAATGGTGGAAGGGTGAGAGTGCGTATAATCCATGGACTCAACATTAGTCATAAAGAACTCACATACTTATTGCAAAAATCTATTAGTTATCGAAGCAAAGTATTACCCGCATGATCCTAGGGCGATAGATTGGTAGGAAAAGACCATCGCTCGTCCCGGACCGCCACTCATAAGGAAGACAATCAATAAATAAATCATGCTCCGACTTCATCACATAACGGTTCACCATACGTGCATGCTACGGGAATCACAAACTTTAACACAAGTATTTCTCAAATTCACAATTACACACATATCACGACTCTAATATCACCATCTCCATATCTCAAAACAATTATCAAGTATCAAACTTCTCATAGTATTCAACACACTCATAAGAAAAAAATATTAATCTTGAATGCATATCATAATTAAAGCAAATTACCACACTGTTTTGTAGGACTCTCAAAATAATCTAAGTGAATCATGAGAAAACAATAGTTTCTATAATACAAATCCACCACCGTGCCCTAAAAGATATAAGTGAAGCACTAGGGCAAAACTATATAACTCAAAAGATATAAGTGAAGCACATAGAGTATTCTAACAATTTCCGAATCATGTGTGTCTCTCTCAAAAGGTGTGTACAGAAATGATGATTGTGGAAAAATAATAAATAAAGACTCAAATAATACAAGACGCTCCAAGCAAAACACATATTATGTGGTGAATAAAAATATAGCTCCAAGTAAAGTTACCGATGGAAGTAGACGAAAGAGGGGATGCCTTCCGGGGCATCCCCAAGCTTTGGCTTTTAGGTGTCCTTAGATTATCTTGGGGTGCCATGGGCATCCCCAAGCTTAGGATCTTGACACTCCTTGTTCCATAATCCATCAGATCTTTCACCCAAAACTTGAAAACTTCATAACACAAAACTTAAAGTAGAAAATCTCGTGAGGTCCGTTAGCGGAAGAACACAAAACACCACTTCAAGGTACTCTAATGAACTCATTATTTATTTATATTGGTGTCAAACCTACTATATTCCAACTTCTCTATGGTTTATAAACTATTTTACTAGCCATAGATTCATCAAAATAAGCAAACAACACACGAAAAACAGAATCTGTCAAAAAACAGAACAGTCTGTAGTAATCTGTAGCCAACGCAAGTTCTGGAACCTAAAAAATTCTAAAATAAATTGCTGGACGTGAGGAATTTATCTATTAAGCATCTGCAAAAATAATTGACTAAATATCACTTTCCAAATAAAAATGGCAGCAGTTCTCGTAAGCGCTAAAGTTTCTGTTTTTTACAGCAAGATTTAAAAGATTTTCCCCAAGTCTTCCCAATGGTTCTACTTGGCACAATCACTAATTAAACACAAAGAATTCAACCAAAACAGAGGCTAGATAAATTATTTATTAATAAACAGGAGCAAAAATCAAGGAATAAAAATAAAATTGGGTTGCCTCACAACAAGCGCTATCGTTTAACGCCCCTAGCTGGGCATAAAAAGCAAGGATAAATCTAGGTATTGTCATCTTTGGTTGGGAATTCTTTAATGAGACATCTATCACCCTTAGGAGTTTCTTCATTTTTATTAATTATCAAACTTCTAGGCACAAAATCAAAGAAATCATTAGTAGCAAACGGTTCCTTAATGATAGCAAAAAGATTGGGATGAATACTTATAGATTTGAGATCCGCGGTTTCCTTGCTAGAGGATTCACCCTTATTTTTAGGAACATACGTAAGCTTGGTAATTTTAGTTGGAGGACTTTGAGTATTCTTTATGGAAGAAAAAGCGGTTCCCAAGTTGGTAATGATACCCTCAAGTTTATCGATTCTTATGGAATCCTGATTTATTCTTTCATTAACTATGGGTTCCTTCTCCGTAATATTTTTCAAAGTGACTCCTACTTTGGATCCATATTGAGTAATTTGGTTGTGGACATTTTAATCCAAATTTTCAATTAACTCTATGGTAGCAACTTTATTTTCAATAATTTCAAGTTTTCGCATTACATGCTCCAAAGTTAACATAGTTCCATTAACCAAAAGAGGGGTGAGCCAAACAAATCTATCAAAGCATTATAGGAATCAAAAGTGTCGCTACCCAAGAAATTTCCTCCAGTAATGGTATCAAGGACATATCTGTGCCAAGGAGTAGTGCCCACATAAAAATTGCGGAGAAGAACAGAAGTAGATTGCTTTGTGGTAGATCTATTTTGAGCATCGAAAATTAAGAACTTCGTTTTCGGGAGACAACTGAGAAGATAGGGGACTAGCCATAACGACGAGCAAGAAATCCAACACACAGGCAAACAAGAGACAGCAAAAAAGGAAAATAGAGAAAGAGAAGGAGGACGGAGAGAGGGGGCGAATAAAACGGCAAGGGTGAAGTGGGGGAGAGGAAAACGAGAGGCAAATGGCAAATAATGTAATGCGGGAGATAAGGGTTTGTGATGGGTACTTTGTATGTTGCCTTTTGCGTAGACTCCCCAGCAACGGCGCCAGAAATCCTTCTTGCTACCTCTTGAGCACTGCGTTGGTTTTCCCTCGAAGAGGAAAGGGTGATGCAGCAAAGTAGCGTAAGTATTTCCCTCAGTTTTTGAGAACCAAGGTATCAATCCAGTATGAGGCCACGCACGAGTCCCTCGCACCTACACAAACAAATAAACTCCTCGCAACCAACGCAATAAAGGGGTTGTCAATCCCTTCACGGTCACTTACGAGAGTGAGATCTGATAAGATAATATTTTTGGTATTTTTTTGATAGAGATGCAAAGTAAAGAAAGCAAAATAAGCGGAAAAGGAAATACCTTGTTAATGGAAGATTAATAGGATGGAAAATAGACCCGGGGGCCATAGGTTTCACTAGTGGCTTCTCCCGAGAGCATGAGTATTATGGTTGTAAACAAATTACTGTTGAGCAATTAACATAAATGAGCATAGTTATGAGAATATCTAGGTATGATCATGTATATAGGCATCACGTCCGAGACAAGTAGACTGACTCCTGCCTGCATCTACTACAATTACTCCACACATCGACCGCTATCCAACATGCATCTGGAGTATTAAGTTCAAGAGAACATAGTAACACTTTAAGCAAGATGACATGATGTATAGGGATAAACTCATGCAATATGATGTAAACCCCATCTTGTTATCCTCGATGAAAACAATACAATACGTGCCTTGCTGCCCCTACTATCACTGGGAAAGGACACCGCAAGATTGAACCCAAAGCTAAGCACTTCTCCCATTGCAAGAAAGATCAATCTAGTAGGCCAAACCAAACTCATAATTCGAAGATACTTGCAAAGATAACCAATCATACATAAAATAATTCAGAGAAGATTCAAATATTGTTCATAGATAAACTTGATCATAAACACTCAATTCATCGGTCTCAACAAACACACCGCAAAAGAAGATTACATCGAATAGATCTCCACGAGAGAGGGGGAGAACTTTGTATTGAGATCCAAAAAGAGAGAAGAAGCCATCTAGCTAATAACTATGGACCCGAAGGTCTGAAGTAAACTACTCACACTTCATCGGAGAGGCTACGGTGTTGATGTAGAAGCCCTCCGTGATCGATGCCCCCTCCGGCGGAGCTCCGAAAAAGGCCCCAAGATGGGATCTCGTGGATACAGAAAGTTACAGCAGTGAAATTAGGGTTTTGGCTCCGTATCTGGTAGTTTGGGGGTACGTAGGTATATATAGGAGGAAGGAGTACGTCGGTGGAGCAACATGGGCCCCATGAGGGTGGAGGGCGCGCCTGGGGGCGTAGGCGCGCCCCCTACCTCGTGCCTTCCTGTTTGATGTCTTGACGTAGGGTCCAAGTCCTCTGGATCATGTTCGTTCCGAAAATCACGTTCTCGAAGGTTTCATTCTGTTTGGACTCCGTTTGATATTCTTTTTCTATGAAACTCTGAAATAGGCAAAAAACAGCAATTCTGGGATGGGCCTCCGGTTAATAGGTTTGTCCTAAAAATAATATAAAAGTGTATAATAAAGCCCAATAATGTTCAAAACAGGATATAATATAGCATGGAAAAATCAAAAAATTATAGATACGTTGGAGACGTATCAGGAGAGTAATAAGTTTTCTATGCTTTTGTGTCATGAAAAGAATGTTTTGTGTGATGCTTATATTGTTGAATTTCTTCATGATGCTACTGAAAATTATTATGAGGGGGAACTTATGCTTGTAGGAATAGCAATAATACCAAGTTTCCTCTCTATGTGTTGAAAATCTTGAAGTTGTGCTTGTTTTGCCTTCCTATGCTAGTTGATTCTTGTTCCCAAAAATTATTTGCTCACAAAATCCCTATGCATAGGATGTGGGTTAGGCTTAAATGTGCTAGTCATATGCTTCATGATGCTCCCTTTCTGTTTCAATTCTTATCTTTTATGTGAGCATCATTGAAATCATCATGCCTAGTGTCGGTGTCAAAACCGGCGGATCTCGGGTAGGGGGTCCCGAACTGTGCGTCTAAGGCGGATGGTAACAGGAGGCAGGGGACACGATGTTCTACCCAGGTTTGGGCCCTCTTGATGGAGGTAAAACCCTACGTCCTGCTTGATTTATTCTTGATGATATGAGTATTACAAGAGTTGATCTACCACGAGATCGGAGAGTCTAAACCCTAGAAGCTAGCCTATGGTATGATTGTATGTTGTCCTACGGACTAAACCCCTCCGGTTTATATAGACACCGGAGGGGGCTAGGGTTACACAAGGTCAGTTACAAAGGAGGAGATATACATATCCGTATTTCCTAGCTTGCCTTCCACGCCAAGTAGAGTCCTATCCAGACACGAGACGAAGTCTTCAATCTTGTATCTTCATAGTCCAATAGTCCGGCCAAAGGATATAGTCTGGCTGTCCCGAGACCCCCTAATCCAGGACTCCCTCAGTAGCCCCTGAACTAGGCTTCAATGATGATGAGTCCAGCGCAGTGTTGTCTTCGGCATTGCAAGGCGGGTTCCTCCTCCGAATACACCATGGAAGAATTTTGAATACAAGGATAGTGTCTGACCATGCAAAATAAGTTCCACATACCACCATAGAGAGAATAATATTTCCACAAATCTAATCTGCTGACATGTTTTGGAAACATGACATTATGCCATGGCCCGGTGATTATTCGAACCGCTTCCTTTAACTATCCCCGCACATAACGCGAGGCAGTTTCTTGACACGTCTTGTCAAAGCAGAGATCGTGTCTCCCTTATTACGGGATTCTCATCAATACGGGCATGGGTAACCCAACCGCGCCATCGATTACGGTGCTTGGGGGATAAGCGAGTTTTACCAGGCTAGTGGGGGCGCATAGTTTCGGCCGCCCTTATAAAGGGACAAGGTTTAACCTTTTTCTACCCACGCCTTCTTCTTCCTTGCTCATCCATTCTTGCGCACTCGAGCTCCAACGCCCAAGTCCACATCCTTCTCCTCAACCTTCTCCAAACATGTCCGGAGTGGGAGGCAAGTGGATGGCACCTCTGTCACGGAGGGACACATCAAAAAGCTGCGCGGGGCCGGATACCTAGCCGCGAATATCGTGCATCGGCTACCCGCTGCGGGGCAGATCGTCCCTACCCCGGAACCTCACGAGAGGGTAGTTTTCCTCCACCACTTCCTCCGCGCACTGGGGTTTCCCCTCCATCCATTCGGTCGTGGTCTCATGTTCTACTACGGGCTGGACTTCCATGATCTAGCCCCGAACTTCATCCTCAACATTTCGGCGTTCATTGTCGTGTGTGAGGCTTTCCTCCGCATCCGGCCCCACTTCGGCCTGTGGCTAAAGACCTTCAATATCAAGCCGAAGGTGGTGGGAGGCCAACAAGCAAAATGCGGAGAAGCCATGGTGGGCAAGATGCCCAATGTTATATGGCTTGAAGGCTCCTTCATGGAGACCATAAAGGGGTGGCAATCGACGTGGTTCTACATCATCGAGCCGCGCGACACCAACTAGGTGGCGGCCCTGGAGTTTCGATCCGGAATCCCCACGCGGCTCACCTCCTGGAAAGAGAAGGGTTTGTCCTAGGGTTCATCGGTGGAGCTGGACGGACTCCAGAAATGTATCCGGAATATGGTAGGCAAGAAGCTCAAGCTTGTCAACATAGTCCAGGTCATGCTCATCCGCCGGATCCTCCCGTGTCAACAACGGATTTCAATTTGTGGGAGTTCGACCCGGCCCAGCACTAGACTCTGAGCGAGCTCTTCGATACGACGCACAAGGACGTCAGGAGGGTGCTATTCAAGGGCGCCGAGGTCCCTCCCTCTCTCACCGAGGACCGCGGGCTAAGCGCGAAGCGCCTAGCGCATTCGGTGAGTTCTACACATCTGGTAGGATATTTATTCCCCCTAGCTTAACCATGTGCGGGGTCTGAGCTCCATGCCTTTGACAGGACTGGGTGGAGATGTCGGGGAAGATTAACTGTCCGGCCCCTCTGCCCGAAGACACTGTGAACGCTCTCCTGACGGAGATGCTGACTCCGGCTCCTTACAAGGGGCCGGAGAAGACCAAGAAGGCCAAGGGAACCCGAAAGAGTTCCCGACGCCAGGTGTTATCGGACTCATCATCCGATAACTCCGCGACGCACTCCTCCCCCGAAGACGAGGATGAAGATGAGATGCTCCCCCTCCAGTCAGGGGAGACAAGAAAAGGAAGGCCGCCCCAACCGGGGGGGCCGAAGGGTCCAAGAAGGGAAGGACTCTCCTTCCGGACTACTCCACCACCGCCGCCGAAGGCAAAGACGAGTGGCTGCTCAGGGCCAAGCCCCTGGCGAAGTCGTAAGTATTCGGATGCCAGAGTAACTCATAGCATACCTTTGTCGCAATGCTTCTCCTAACACCGAATTATGATTATGCAGACCGCCACGAGCCCGTATCGACGTATCGTCGGACGGCTCCCTGGGCTCGTTGGATATGGATAGCGATCCACCTCCGACCGCCACCTCCCCTTGCCCTACAGACAACGCCGAGGTATTGTCTCAAGAGGCACCGGGTCGAGGGGAGACAGTCCCGGAGGCGCCTCGAGGCGACCTTCCGGATTCTGAGAGCAGGGGGAGCAAGGCTTCCGAGGGCTCCGAGTTCGGCCCTCAGCCGAACACCGCGCCGGAACCTCCAGTGGTTCCGGACTCAGGCAGGCGGCCTCCTTCCAAAAGGGGCAAGACGCCTGTGCTGGTGACCTCTGTCAATCCAGAGGCACCGGACACTCTGCTGGGAGCACTTCGCAGCGCTTCCATCAACGAAGAGCACCGCACTATTATGAGTGCGTCGATCCAGAAGGTTCAGTCCGCCAAGAGATGGACTGACTGAAGCCTGTGCCAGCCTTCTGATAGGCTTTGAGGTAAGTATTTGAAATATAGGAAAAATATTACCGCATAGACAGTAGCCCCTGATGCTCTGTTCGGTGTTTACGAAGAAAAGCCGAACAGAGGATCAAACAATATCGCAGGAGTCTAAAATAAGTATGTCTATATGCGTATGCAGGCTTCGCTGCTGGCCTCTGCCGCACTGACTGCGGAGGTCGCCGCACTAAAGCAGGACCTCGAAGGGTCCAAGGAAGAGCTCGGCCTTGAGGAGAACAAAGGTAAGTAGTACCTAGTCTATGGATATATATAAAAAGAATGCGATTGCAAAATGACAAGATCATCGTAAATTTGCCAGGGGCCACGACCCAGGTGGCGACCCTGAAACAAGCGCTATCCGAGGCCGAAAACAAAGCGGCCAAGGAGCGCACCGAGCGGGAGAGGCATGAGGCACGGGTGGGCGAGGTGCAGCAAGAGCTCCACACTCTCGTGATGAAGCACGAGGCGTTGGAGCTTGACTTGAAGACGCGAGAGTCCGAGCTTGCCACTGTCCTTGAGAGTGCAAAGAGTGCCTAGGCCGAAGCCCAAAAGGCCCTCCAGGAGATTGATGCGATGAAGAAGATAGCGGTGGGTAAGGCATTCTATATGCAAAGTAAGCATGTGAAAGTGAATTACTTGTTACTTACCCGAATCCGGAGCTCCCTAGGAGCATACGCAGATTTGCCCGGCAGCGTGTCGGATGCCGCACAGTTTTACTAGGCTGAGGAGGGAAGCTCAATGGAGAAGCTGTTCTGGTCTCAGTATACTGGGACCGAACACCCGATGCCTCTGAGCGACCAGCTGAAGAAACTGGTCGAGCTGCACAAGGCGGCCGAACAGGCCATGAAGGGATTTATAGTCCGGATGTGGCCTAGCGGCGCCCTTCCCAACAGCTACTTCGGCCTGGTGAGGCGGCTTGTGGATGCTTGCCCACGGCTGGAAGTCATCAAGCAGTCCGTCTGCATTGAAGGTGCATGCCAGGCTTTCGCCCGTGTGAATGTGCAATGGGCCAAGATGGACGCCGTGAAGCTGGTGAAGGAAGGGCCGCCGTAGGGCAAGGAGCATTGCCACCCCGAGATGTACTATGAGGGTGTCCTGAAGGGTGCCCGTCTCGTAGCGGACGAGTGTGCAAAAGATGTAATATTTGAATGAACTTGCTCGTGTAATCCTGTATTATGAAAACTTGTTCATATGCGCTATGCAACGCTCGTCTGAATTTAAAATATTACCTTCTGTTCAGCTGTTTATCAAATCTGAGAGATGGCTAGTCATCGGCTTCTGCCCCCATGCCACGAGTGCTAGGGTGTTCGGGATAAACGTGAGCACTCTTGTTCCCATTGTTGGGTCCTTCCAGGGAGGTGCTCAGCACAACGAACAAGGCAATCAGACTATAATGTGTTATCACTCTCACTTAGCCATAGAATTCTATAATTTTAAATTTCGGCAAAGCCCCTAGTATTCGAAAGGCCGAATTCGGGGTGCGATACATGCCTTAAGCCGGACAGGGCTGACTCCCCGCTCTAAGCGGCATAAGTCTTTAGGGACTTGAAACCTCTCAAACAGCGACCAGTCTCTCGCCTTATCATGACAGTCAGTTTTAGCTTTCTCTACTGAGGTGCTTAGCCCAGCAGAACCGGGGCACAATCGTAGTAGTTCTCCCAGTGCTACCTTAGCCGATATAGCGGAACGTAAGGTACCAAAACATGGGAGCCGGGCAAACCCAACTATTGACCCAAGACATGATTCGGAGCTGATGCATATAATGCTATAAGTTCGGGGTGCCGCACTGTCGAAAGTGTTCGGACTTCTCACGCCGTATTATGGGGTATGCTTAAGCCCCTAGCGTATTGGCTGTACCAGAGTGTACGGGTGCTAGATGTCGTGAATGAACATATATATATAAAGGAAGAATGCAATAATAGCCTTAATGCTATGCATTGTTTATTCAAAAAGGTGCGTTAAAGAAGAATGATACAAGTATTGTGACAAGCAAAAAGTAGGACTGTTTGATATGTCCCTTCCAAGGGCAAGCTGAGGAATAGTATTAAAGCAAATATTTCACTCGTTATCGTAATCCACCTGGGAGTTCCATGGTGTGACGTAGCTTTCTGCCTCCTTGGTTGCTGCATCATGTGTTCGGCAATCATGCTGCCGGACAGGCCTTCCAGAGATTAAAGTCCTGAAAGAGAAAAATAACAAAGCGGGAAGCCCCTAGTGCGGTTTAAGCCGCGACTTGGAGCGTGCCACAGTCGTGCCCCCCTCCCCTCCTGTGCCCATGGTATTTTTAATGCGTAATTATGTACGCATGGTACAGATTTTGCCGTTTGGCTGGGACCGGGGTGGGGGCCGCATTGCTATGCGAGCTCGGAACGTGCCAGGCGGTCCTGTTGCCGATTACTCCGGGTGCGCTTAAAGGTGTTCGGGTCCTTAATCGGCGAACTAGTGGATTGCCTTAAGAGGCTGCTTTGTGCTTCTGCTGCGAGGGCCGCAGTGTGCTCCTCCGTGCGGAGAGAGCGCTCTGTGTTTCCATTGACTGTGATGACCCCCCGAGGTTGTAACACCCTCGATGCGACTATAGGTCCCATGTGTCGAGGCACGACTTAGAGACATAATCGCATTGAAGGCATATGTCGCAAGTTAGGCAATCTTCACAACATCCCATGTAATATAAATAATAAAGGGGAGACAACATAGTTGGCTTACACTCGCCACGTCAATCAAGTACATAAATAACATTACATCATCCAAACACTCATGGCCCGACTACGGCGCCAAAATAAAAGAGAACCCAACATGCGACACGGTCCCAATCATCCCCAACTGGGCACCACTACTGATCATCGGGAAAGGAAACATAGTAACGTTGAGAGTCTTCGTCGAACTCCCACTTGAGCTCATACGCGTCTGCTGGAGCGGAATCATCAGGCCCTGCATCTGGTGTAATAGTAATCTGTGAGCCACAGGGACTCAGCAATCTCGCACCCTCGCGATCAAGACTATTTAAGCTTATAAGTATGGCAAGGTAAATATAAGTGGAGCTGCAGCAAGCGACTAGAAAGTATGGTGGCTAACTTATTCGCAAAAGAGAGCGAGAAGAGGAGGCAAAGCGCGAGCGAGAAACTAGAGAGCAACCTGCGCAAACATTACTCCAACACCGTGTCCACTTCCCGGACTCCGCCGAGAAGAGGCCATCACGGTAACACACTCAGTTGATTCATTTTAATTAAGTTAAGGTTCAAGTTATCTACAACCAGACATTAACAAATTCCCATCTGCCCATAACCACGGGCACGGCTTTCAAAAGTTCAAATCCCTGCAGGGGAGTCCCAACTTAGCCCATGACAAGCTCTCACAGTCAATGAAGGAATAGACCTCCTCCCAAGACGTTCCGATCAGACTCGGTATCTCGGTAATTCAAGACACTTCGACAGGTTAAAACAAGACCATCAACACCGCCCGAATGTGCCGACAAATCCCGATAGGAGCTGCACATATCTCGTTCTCAGGGCACACTCAGATGAGCAAGACGTCGGGGAGGCCAGCCCAGAGTTGCCCCTGGTAGCCCCGGACATCGCTCGGTTGGACCAACACTCAGAGGAGCACTGGCCCGGGGGGGTTAAAATAAAGATGACCCTTGAGTTTGCAGAACCCAAGGGAAAGAAAAGGCTAGGTGGCAAATGGTAAGACCAATGTTGGGCATTGCTGGAAAAGCTTTAATCAAGGCGAACTATCAAGGGGTTCCCATTATAACCCAACCGCGTAAGGAACGCAAAATCGGGGAACATAACACCGATATGACGGAAACTAGGGCGGCAAGAGTGGAACAAAACACTAGGCAAGAGGCCGAGCCTTCCACCCTTTACCAAGTATATAGATGCATTAAGATAACATAACAATATAATGATATCCCAACAAGTAAATAAATGTTCCAACAAGGAACGGCCTCCAATCTTCACCTGCAACTAGCAACGCTATAAGAGGGGCTGAGCAAAGCGGTAACATAGCCAATCAACGGTTTGCTAGGACAATGGTGGGTTAGAGGTTTGACATGGCAATTTGGGAGGCTTGAAAGCAAATGGTAGGCATCATAGCATTGGCATAGCAAAAGAGCGAGCAAACTAGCACAGCAAAGATAGTAGTGATTTCGAGGGTGTGATCATCTTGCCTGCACAGTTGTCAGAGTTGACTGGATCCTCAAAAGCAAACTCAATGGGCTCCTCGTTAGCAAACTCGTCTCCCAGCTCTACCCAAACAAGACAAACAAGCAACAAGGATACAATCAACCACGTGCAAACTCAAACAACACAATGCAAAGATGATATGCTATGCGGGATGCGATGCGGGATGCAAAATGCAAGATATGACAGGATATGCAAGAACCTGGCCTCAACTTGGAAAACCAAGTGTGCCACTGGAAAGATGAGATGAAATCTCTTGAAAACGATATAAAGAACGCCGGAATCGGAGTTACGGTTTGGAAATGGCAAGCGATTCAAATATGACACCGGTCTGCGATTTACAGCAAGTAGGCATCTAAATGCAACGAAATGAACATGCTACAGCACCCAAATATGACAAAAAAATACATGGAAGGGGTGCACACAAGATGCTTAACAAAAGTCTAGCACTGAGCTACGGCCAATTCATCCATTAACAGGTTCAAACAAGCATGGCAAAAATGCATATGACAAACAGATCTCGGACTTAGTGAAATTAACACTTGTCTGGAATTTCAGATCAGGTAGCCCTCTTCGGAGCAACAAAACTACATGCTAAAGGACCTAAACATGGAAAAGTAAAGCATGGCATGGAGCTACTCAAAGAGATTAACAAAAGTCCCTTAGTGACCTTGAGCCAAAAGGGATCAGAAAATACAATTGCAAGCACGTGAACATAGCAAAAACATAATCAGCTCACAGACTTAGTGAAAACTGACACATGCTGAAATATAACTCAACTAGGCATGTTTACGAGCTCGATGCACTCACTACGGTGCAAGTCATGGCAAGAAAAGAATACACCCATCAAGAAGGTACAAAATTCAAGCTAGACATGGCAAGAACAATAGCATAGCATGCACGGATCAACTACAACATCACCGGCAAAATTGCAAACAAGTTGACAATCTGCCCAGATTCACAAAGTAGCAAAAGTAGAGCTCGATTTACTCAAGCTAGGGTGCTCCATAATTGCAAACAAAGACATGGATGGATAGAGCACTACAAGATTAACAAAACATCCTTACTGATCATCCTCAAAAGAGGCACGGATCACTAGGAAACAACATGAACATATGGCAACATGAGATAAACAGCTCCAGGACTTAGTGAAATTACTAAGTCCCTGAAAACAGAATTAGCAAGTGCACCACTTTGCAAGCTTGCACTATTCACCACACACATCCTAAAAAATACATGGGTTGCACCTCTGGAGAGATGACAAAACCCTTAAACAAACACATGTAGAACTCATGGGCATAGCATGCACACAATAATCATGGCAAAAATGACAAAAACCTAAAAGGAGTAGCAGATCTGACAATTATCTCAAGTAGCCCTCTTCTAACAGCATTTCGGGCATCAAGATGAACACAAATGAAAATGATGCAATGGAATGAAATGATGTACTCTCTGAGATGAACATTTTGATATGCTATATGCATGAATCAGAGCTACGGATGCAAAGTTACGGGGCTACGAACATGTGCATATGGACTGAGAATCTCCGGGACTTAGAGAAAAAAATGACCTAGGGTTTACTATTCACGACCAGATCTGGATCGGGCACGCAATCCGAAGTTCTTCGGGGACCCTCGCCGGAGTTCCTGTTCACCGGGGAAGGGAGGTCGCCGGACTAGGGGCTTACCGGGGCGGGGAGAGGCCGGAGGAGCTCGGAGGAGGAGCGGGCCGGCGAGGTAGCGCGGTGGCGGAGGCGAGGTCTTGCCGCGGCAGAGCTTTTCTCCGGCCGGCGAGCTGCGTGGCGGCCGCCGGCGTTGGCCCGGGGCGGCGCGGTGGCCGGGCGCGAGGAGGCGGGCGCCTCTGGCGGCGGGGTGCTCCGCACCGGGCCGGGAGGGCCGCGGACGGGCTCCGGCGGGCCCGCGCGGCCGACGCGGAGAGCAGCGGCTCCGGGTGGCGACGTGGCGGCTGGAGATTGGCCCCGGCGCGGTGGAGGCTGACGTGGCGCGGTCTGATAGGCCGAGGTGACGCGTCCAGCGGACACGTCCGGCGCGGGCGGACTTGTCCGGTGGCGCGAGGAGGAAGGAGACTAGGGTTACGGGGGAGACGGAGATTCGAATTTCGGGGGGGTCTTTATATAGGCATAGAGGGAGCTAGGAGAGTCCAAATGAGGTACGGTTTTCGGCCACGCGATCGTGATCGAACGCTCTAGATGATGGAGCAGAGTTAGGTGGGTTTTGGGCCAAATTGGAGGGGTGTTGGGCTGCAACACACACGAGGCCTTTTCGGTCCCTCGGTTAACCGTTGGAGTATCAAACGAAGTCCAAATGATACGAAACTTGACAGGCGGTCTACCGGTAGTAAACCAAGGCCGCTTGGCAAGTCTCGGTACAATCCGGAAATGTTTAATCCCCACACACGAAAGAAAGCTAGAAATGACCACCGGAGGAGAACGAAGCGCCGGAATGCAAAACGGACAACGGGGAAAAAGCTCGAATGCATGAGACAAACACGTATGCAAATGCAATGCACATGATGACATGATATGAGATGCATGACAACGATAACAACACACGGAGACAAAGACCCGAACCCGAGGAAAATAAAATAACTTAACGCCGGAAACGGCAAGAGTTGGAGTACAAATTGGGAAAGTTACATCCGGGGTGTTACAGAGGTCCTGGCATTTTGAGCTTGAGATATGCATAATGCGGTACCGCATTGAATCTTGCAAATGTGGTTCGCCCGAGCAGTGCATGGTAGCCACTGCGGAACGGGACTATGTCGAAGATTAACTCTTCGCCTCGGATGTTATCCGGGGATCCGAAGACCACTTCCAGTGTGACTGAGCCTGTGCAATGGGCCTCTACACCTGGTATGACGCCTTAATGGTCGTTTTTGTGGGTTTGATCCTTGAGTGATCGATACCCATTTTGCGCACTATGTCCTGATAAAGTAGGTTCAGGCTGCTGCCGCCATCCATAAGGACTCGAGTGAGGTAAAATCCGTCAATGATTGGGTCAAGGACCAATGCGGCGAATCTGCCATGACGGATACTAGTGGGGTGGTCCCTGCAGTCGAAGGTGATCAGACAGGAAGACCATGGGTTGAATTTTGGGGCGATTGGCTCCAACGCATATACGTCCCTGAGCGCACGCTTCCGTTCCCTCTTGGGGATGTGGGTTGCGTATATCATGTTCACCGTCCGCACTTGAGGGGGGAACCTCTTCTGTCCTCCGGTGTTCGGCTGCAGGGGCTCCTCCTCGTCATTGCTATGTGACCCCTTATCTTTATTTTTGGCATTTAACTTGCTGGCCTGCTTGAACACCCAACAATCCCTGTTGGTGTGGTTGGCTGGCTTGTCGGGGGTGCCGTGTATTTGACACGAGCGATCGAGTATACGGTCCAGACTAGACGGGCCTGGAGTGCTTCTTTTGAATGGCTTTTTCCGCTGACCGGGTTTAGAGCCTTTGAATCCGGCATTGACTGCCGTATCCTCGGTATTGTCGCTGTTAATGCGGCGCTTATGTTTGTTGCGATGTGACCTGCCATTGCCGTCCTTTGTATCCGAAGTACCATGGTTCTTTGATATGTTATTACTGCGAGCCAGCCAGCTGTCTTCTCCCGTGCAAAAGCGGGTCATGAGTGTCGTGAGGGCTGCCATAGATTTCGGCTTTTCCTGACCAAGGTGCCGAGCTAGCCACTCGTTGCGGATGTTGTGCTTGAAAGCTGCTAGGGCCTCTGCATCCGGGCAGTCGACGATTTGATTTTTCTTTGTTAGGAACCGTGTCCAGAATTGCCTGGCCGATTCTTCTAGCTGCTGAATTATGTGGCTCAAGTCCTCGGCATCTGGTGGTCGCACATAAGTGCCCTGAAAGTTGTCGAGGAATGCGGCTTCCAGATCTTCCCAACAGCCAATGGACTCTGCTGGCAAGCTGTTGAGCCAATGCCGAGCTGGTCCTTTGAGTTTTAGTGGGAGGTATTTGATGGCGTGTAGGTCATCACCGCGGGCCATGTGGATGTGCAGGAGGAAATCCTCGATCCATACCGTAGGATCTGTTGTGCCGTCGTATGATTCAATATTTACGGGTTTGAAACCCTCTGGGATTTGATGATCCATTACTTCGTCTGTGAAGCATAGGGGGTGTGCGGCGCCTCTGTACTGGGCTATGTCGCGACGCAGCTCAAATGAGTCTTGCCCGCTGTGTTCGGCCCGACCGGACTTACTTTTACTGTATCCAGCGTGACGATTATCGTCTCGCATAGTGGCACGCCCTCGTGATCCGTAGATTGATCTTGCATGTTTTGCTTTGTCCTGCAATACGTCTCGCAGGTCTGGCGTATTTCCCCATGCCTTTTTATTTGAATGGCGTCGGGGTGCGGGCTGAGCTTTTGGCTGGAATGTTTCTCTGTCGCGGCCGCGAGGTGGCCGATCAGCCGCGTCATACGCCGGGGATGTAGGTTTCGGTGCTTCCTCCTCTAGTCGGGGTAGCAACCTGCACTTTGGGTAACTCTTGGAGGGGCGTTCGAGTTTATATTCCTCGGCCGCCAGGACTTCAGTCCATCTGTCGGCTAGCAAATCTTGATCAGCTTGAAGCTGCTGCTGCTTTTTCTTAAGGCTATTTGCCGTGGCTATAAGCCGGCGCTTGAAGCGCTCTTGTTCGACGGGATCCTCTGGCATGACAAATTCATCATCGTCGAGGCTTGCCTCTTCTTCGAAGGGAAGCATGTAATTATCATCCTTCGCCTCACCATCTGCCGCTCTCTCAGGAGGGCTGGCTCCTCCATCCTCCTTCTCTAAATCTTGCTGGAGGGGATTGTTGTTGTCTTCGACACTGTCCGGAGTGCTATTATCTCCGGTGCCAGTATCACCACTTTTTCCTTGGCGGGACTTAGAGCGGCGCCGCTGACGCCGGTGCTTGGGTTGCTTCTTGGAGGGGTCATCCTCCGTTGTCTCATCGCCATTGCCTTCTTTGGGTGTGTCCACCATGTATATATCGTATGATGAGGTGGCTGTCCAGTGCCCTGTGGGCAGTGGTTCCTCTTCGACTCCCATATCGTTGTCCGTACCGTCGATGTCTTCGGAGTCAAAGTCGAGCATGTCGGTTAAGTCATCGACAGTGGCTACTAGGTGGGTGGTGGGTGGGCGGTGAATTTCTTCGTCATCCGCATCCCAATCCTGCCAGACGTGGTTTGGCCAGGCCTCTC
The DNA here is from genome assembly GCF_003073215.2 of Triticum urartu. Taxonomy (NCBI): domain Eukaryota; kingdom Viridiplantae; phylum Streptophyta; class Magnoliopsida; order Poales; family Poaceae; genus Triticum; species Triticum urartu. Next base: position 254,500,970 of record NC_053027.1, on the reverse strand, counting down.
CTAACAAGGAGAGAGACCTTAATGAGTTCAGTATGTCACCAAAGGGCGAGTGCTGAAAAATATTCGTGGAGGTAAACTCCATGATCGGCGCCCAATCGGATTCGACGGGAACGGGTGCAGGCGGTTCGGAGTCCGTGGCCGGAGAAGGATTCGACAGTTTGGCAACACGGCTCTCGTGAAGGGTAAGGTCGATATTCGGCTCGATCGCCGCTGAGGATACGGCCTCCGTGACGGGGTCCATCCACCCATCCATGGATGGCGCAACTGGCTCCGAATTGAGGCTCGGAGCGGCTGCCGGTGCGATCTCCTGAATACGGTCCGATGGTAGAGCTAAATCTTACTCATCGTGACCGCGTGATGCACAAGGCAGGGGCTCGAATCCGTCGAAAATCAAGTCTCCGCGGATATCGGCTATGTAGTTTAAGCTACCAAACCTGACCTGGTGGCCAGGGGCGTAACTTTCGATCTGCTCTAGATGGCGAAGCAAGTTGGCCAGCAGTGCGAAGCCACCAAACACAAAGATCTGTCTGGGGAGAAAAGTCTCACCCTGGACTGCATCGCTATCGATGATCGTAGGAGCCATCAAGCCTAATGGCGACGACACAGAGGACCTCTCAATGAAAGCACCAATGTCGGTGTTAAAATCGGCGGATATCGGGAGGGGGCCCCGAACTGTGTGTCTAAGGCGGATGGTAACAGGAGGCAGGGGACACGATGTTTTACCCAGGTTCGGGCCCTCTTGATGGAGGTAAAACCCTACGTCCTGCTTGATTTATTCTTGATAATATGAGTATTACAAGAGTTGATCTACCACGAGATCGGAGAGACTAAACCCTAGAAGCTAGCCTATGGTATGATTGCATGTTGTCCTACGGACTAAACCCCTCCGGTTTATATAGACACCGGAGGGGGCTAGGGTTACACAAGGTCAGTTACAAAGGAGGAGATATACATATCCGTATTGCCTAGCTTGCCTTCCACGCCAAGTAGAGTCCTATCCGGACACGAGACGAAGTCTTCAATCTTGTATCTTCATAGTCCAATAGTCCGGCAAAAGGATATAGTCCGGCTGTCCGGAGACCCCCTAATCTAGGACTCCCTCACCTAGCTAAAAGGCATTAATGAAAAGTGCTTGTTGGGAGACAATCCAACACTTTTATCTACTGTTTTTGTGTGTTCACATGATTAGGCTACTTTATTAATCATGTTTTATAGCTTTTGTTTCAATAAAGTGCCAAGTAAAGCCTTTGGGATAGTGTGGATGATAGTTAACTTGATTCTGTGCAAAAACATAATCTTTTGCGCTGAGTCTAGGAATTTTAAAAATTCACTTGAACGTGCTTTTGATCTAAATTTTTTACAGGTGATAGATATACAAATTCCCTACGTTGTCCTAATGTTTCAGAATTTTTGGAGTAGCAGAAGTATGGTTGGAGTACATATTACTACATATTGTTATGTTTTTGATAGATTCTATTTTCAATGCATTGTTTGCTTGTTTTCTAGTTTCTATGGCTTTTATGGCCCAATATAAATTATGGAAATGATATGCTACAGTAGGCATTGTGTGAGAACAATTATGAATCTTGTCTTTGACAGTACCGAAGTGAATGATTTGTCTTTATCATACTAACCTATCTCACGAAGTTCCGTTAAGTTTTGCGTGATTGAAGTTTTCAAGTTTTGGGTGAGATATCAATATGAGCAGAATAAGGAGTGAAAAGACCCTAAGTTTGGGGATGCCCAAGGCAGTCTAAGGTAATATTCAAGGAAGATCTATGCAACTAAGCTCGGGGATGCCCCGGAAGGCATCCCCTCTTTCGTCTCCAACATTATCGGTAATCTTACTTGGGGCTATATTGTCATTCGTCACATGCTATAAGTTCTGCTTGGTGCATCATTTTATTTTACTAGGATTTTCTTTCTGTTATTTAGAATAATTTTTTGTATCTTTTTTTCAATAAAAGTGGCAATGATAGCCTTTACTATGCTTATTTTGCAAGTCCACATATGTTTTAAAATAGAAAGTTTATCGCTGTTGCAAAAATTCTCTAGAAATTCAGAATGTGATAAAATGTTGAAATTTTTTGCACAATAAGCTATGATAAATTTTCTACAGTATGGTAAATTTGCAGATTTTTTGGAGTTAAATAAGTATTGATATTCTTGCATTCTTTACAGAATGTACTGTTTTGATAGATTGTTGTTATGTTTGCATTGTTTACATATGTTTGCTTGTTTAATGATTCTATTTGAGGATATGAGTATTAAATATGCAGAGGAATTTAGTATGCAGTATTGAATAATAATTTTAGTGATTTGCTACAGTAGAGAATGATAAGGTTATTGCATTGATTTGTACTAACTTATCTCATGAGTTCTTATTGAGTTTTGTGTGGGTGAATTTTTAAGACTTAGGGAAACCGTGATAAAAGGAATTAAGGAGACGCAAAAGCTCAATCTTGGGGATACCCAAGGCATCCCAAGATAATATTTCAAGAAGTCTCAAGCATCTAAGATTGGGGATGCCCCGGTAGGCATCCCACCTTTCTTCATCAACAACAACCGGTTAGTATCGGTTGAGTCTAAGTTTTTGCTTATTCACATGATGTGTGATATTCTAAGAATGTCATTTTATTTTGTTTTGCTTGTTGTTTTAATAAAATACTTAGATCCGAAATTTTTTAAATAAGAGAGAGTCTTCAATTAGCTACCCATTTACTTAACTACTCACATGATCTTCACTTATATCTTTTTGGAGTAGTTTGCCATTTACTTTCGTGCTTCACTTATATCCTATGAGTAAATTTTTGAACAAATTGAATGTAATGAAGTTGAAATTATATGTTGATATCATGCCTAGTGGTAGCTTCACATTGGGATTAGAAAGTGAAATATTTTGAAGCTTGACAACCACAATATTGGTCATACAAGAAATTCATGAATGATTACTATAAGGAAGAGAACTTTCACATTCAAATATATTATCTTGGACATCTTCTATGATTGTGAATACCCATTAATTATTTTCAAACATGAGAAAAATAGTTGAAGTTGGACAAGGAAGACAACTTAATGAGTTATGGTTGTGTATATTTGCATAGAAGTTATATTGTCATGGATCCTCCAACATGTGGTGTTTGCCTAGGATCTTTTGCTAGCCAAAAATACGTACTAAGTAGAGATACTACTTGTGCATCAAAAACCCCTTAAACCCAGTTTCTTACCATGAGTGTCCACCATACCTACCTATGGATTGAATAAGATCTCTCAAGTAAGTTGTCATCGGTGCATAAAGAAATAAAAATTTCTCCTAAATATGCTTGATCTTTTATTGTAAGGGCAATTGAGCATTGTACGAACTTGTGATGGCAAAGTAATAAAAGCAACGAACTGCATAATAAAGGTTGCTATCATAAGGGGGGATATAACGTGACGTTCCTTTGCATTAAGAGCTTGGGCATCCAAATAAAAAGCGCATGGCAACCTCTACTTCCCTCTGCATAGGGCCTATCGTTTACTTTTCAGTATTTACTTTTATGCAAAGAGTCAATAGTATGCATTCTCATTTCAACCTCAATTATTCTCTACTTGGCAAGCATAATATGGTGGGGAAAGATCTAGGCACATATGACCAGTCAAATATATTTGATCATGATTTATTATTGTTGACAATTATCTCTATGATAAATGAGTTGCGAGGCGAAATATTAAGCCCCTATCTTTCTTTGTGTTCGATGGATGCCATTTGTTCTAAGAATATGCTTTGAGTAGAAGCAATCATGGAAGACGATATGATGATTGAGTACGTGGAGCTCTTGCTTAGACTCTGTTGAATAAATAGATTGTATTTTTATGTGGAGTGTCTTGTCTTCTTGTTGCTACATCTGAAAGGAGTTTCAAAATATATCAGTTACTATTAAACAATATACAATCAGTTCCAAACAGCGGACATGCATCATACTACCTCCGGTCCATAAAAAGTGTCGCAGTTTTGAACTAAACCACCTATTTCGGATAGGAGGGAGCAGTTACAGGAGTAAACTTGCAAATATGACTACTTCGCCTCACTATATAGATGTTGAATCAAGGAAATGTTGCAATTGACATGAGCTTAAACATGTATGCTCACCTCAAGGAACAAAGTCAGGTGTGTGTGTGTGTGTGTGTGTGTGTATTCTAGTGTATAGTTACAGGAAAAATAACTTGGGCATACCTTTTAGAAAGGAGTGGGAAAGTGTTTCAATTGCCCAGAGTTGGCATCTACACAGGAAAAAACTGGATGGATAATTTTATATCTAGTAAATAAAAGAACTTTGCAACATTCCTAGACATCTAACATTTATAGACTTTTTAGTCACTATGCCCAATCGCCAAGATATATCATCTTTCACAACCAAGCTTTAGCCAATGCAAATAGAACATCATTAACATGGACAGATCCAATAAATAGATAATTGATCTTTTAATAAATATACTTAAGGAGGGAAGCCCTGATTTTACATTAATGTAATTATTTGTGAATGCATAAATTGACATTTTCTTATTAAATGGATTATGATTTAGAAGGTAGATCCAAGTAAATATGTGACCACATAACTCCTTGTGAAAAGTTGTAACATCCCAAATTTTCAATTTGGAATGTTATACATTAGATCATCATTGCATATCATATTTTGTTTTGCTTTTGGTTTGATCCTAGAAATTTCTACGCAACTCAAGGACCCACGGAGAGAGTTGGGAAATTCTTTGTTCTCATATTTGAGTTTTCTCAAATTTTGAGAATAAGATCATTTGATTTTTATTATTTTATCATCAATTATTTCTATTACAAAAATATGAGATAAGGAATAAAATGACTTTCCCAAAATAAAGAAATATTGAGGATTTAATAATAAAATCAAATAAGATTTTATTTCGTAGTTTTTCGTTATTTTATTTGAATTTAGGAAAAATGTGCGTTTTTCAAAATTGCATTTAGGCCCCAAATAAATGTTCACCTTGTGCGGCTTGATTTTAGAAGCCCGGAAAAATTTATTTCGGGATTTTTGGAGTCCGTTTAGTATTTTTTTTATTTTTCTTATGCGCGTAATTATTTAAAAAAACGAACCAACCTACGGGCCGTGTCCGACCGGGACTCTGGCCCGCCAAGGCTTTATAAGCCGGGGGGAGCCGGCCCGAGGCCCAGCCGCCGCCCTCGAACCCTAGCCGCCCGAGCGCCCCGCCCGCGCCGCCGCCTCGCCGGACGCCGCCGCCCGCCGCCACCGCCGAGGTCGCCTCGAAATCCGCGTCGTTTTTTTATTTTTTTTTGAAAAACCGTTTGGTTTTTCCGTCGGTTTTTCGTCGGTTTTTTTAGTTTCAGTTTTTTTAAATAGATCGGTTTTTCCGATTTATTTAATTTGCGAGTGTTCGTCCGTTCGTTTGTTCTAGCGAACGTTCGTCGTTTTTCTTTTTCTCAAATTAATCCGCGATTTTTCTGATCGCGATTTCTGATCCGATTTTCGTTTTAGTATAACTTTTCGCTCGTTTATCGGAATCAAGCGATTCAAGCGCCTGGAGTTTCGTCTCGAAACCCTCTATGCGTTTAATCAACCTAAACAAGTTTTGCTACTATAAAATTTGACTTAGATCCAAATTAGGAGAACGAAGTTGTTTTCTTTCGTCGTTTGACTTTCGTTGCTTCGTTCGATTTGATTCTTTTTGCAAACCGGAGTTCTTAAGTTGAACCTTCTGGTTAGATCTCTTATTCGAGTTTTACCTGTGCATTAGATGAGTACTTACTGTGTGCTTGTTTTTTTGCGATTAGAGTAACCGGAGTGCGCCGCTTGTTACTTCGAATGGCTAGGTTTCCCGGATCATCAGCAAGGCAAGTAACACTTTGATCATACCTTTTCTACTACCCAGTTTTACTGCATTAGATCAATCCTCTAACATGGCATGATTAGAATCTAATTAAATTATGGGGTGGGAAGTAGTTGAGGTAGTACCTATTACCTGTTTATTTTCAAACCTTTGGGAGTTACTTCTACGTTTGCTTATTATGCCATGCTATGCTATTAGACGTGGATTGGGTGAGTGATATCCATGACAGATGTGAGTTCGTTAATTAATGGTTCATCTAAGGTGGCAACTTAAACACACATCTGGGTGGATTGAGGCACCTGGGTAATCCAGGATTTGCCTGTTTTCTTTTGGACCGCCACCCAGACTCAAAGGGATCATGAAATTATTCATACTAGAAACTTCCGTGTGCAGCCACAAGCTATTATGGGCTCTAGCATAGTTGACTAAGTCGTGTGAATTCTTATAGTGGTAGACTAGCAGATGTAGGGGATGTAGGTGGTACGGTCTACCCGATCATAAGATGCTAGCACTTCTGAAAGACTATGTCTTGGTCATCCGTTTCTCAAACGCCATGTAGTGCGAGAAACCAAACGGAGGCTATCGAGTCTTGTGGGGAAAAGTGCGCAAACCTCTGCAGAGTGTATAAACTAATCATGGTTAGCCATGTTCCCGGTTATGGATGTTTTGAGTATCTAGTACCTGGATTATCATGTGAATCTCAACATGTTACTCTAAAATTAATTTTGTTGGGTTTTGATAATGATGATGTTTAATTGGGATTGAGGATGCTGTCAACCATTCTCAATGTTTAACAACTACCATGATAGTTAAATAAATTTATTCCTTTGAAGTAGGGAAAAATTAGCTTTACGCAAAACTGTAACCATAAAGCTTTCCACCAGCCAAATATGCATATAGTATAGCTGTTTCATTCCATTACTCTCTATGTGTTACCTTGCCAGCATATTCCATGTGCTGACCCGTTTCGGGCTGCAACGTTAATGTTGCAGACTTTTCATACGACGATTAAGGAGTTTTAGGTCGTGGTTCTATACTCAGTGATGCCGTTGGAGTTGATGGACTCACTTATCTTCCAAGCCTTCCGCTATTATCGTTATTAGATGGCCTTAAGCCATATTTATTGTAATAAGTTCTCTATGGAGACAGTCGATATAATAAGTGTGTGATTGCTACTCTGTTATAAATCCTCTGAGTACTGTGTGGTGTCAGCATTACTGATCCAGGGATGACACCGGAGCATAGAGATCAGATCGTTTGAGGTCTGGTTGCTACAGAGATCATCATTTTAAAGAGTTACCAACATAACTAAAGTAAGCCATCACTTTATTGTAGCGTGCACATGGGGAAATTAATAGATTAGTTACCTTGTCTGATCCAGAACCTATGAGTAGCCAACCCTTGCACACCTTTCCTTATAAAAAATCTAAAGAATAAAAACTGCTATCGAAACCGTGACGGTATAAATCAAGTGCAGCTCTGTGTTTTGGCGCCAACAATGTTCATTGTGTTAAAGTGCATGGATTGAAAAGGCCTAAAAGTATTTTCTAGTTTTACAGTATTAGCAATTGATTCTTGATTGATGCTATGTGTTCCTACAAAAAATTCTCAGTTAGAATTGAAGCATTGATACTAACAATTTGACGAACACTTGCAGTGTGTTGCCCTACAGCAAGAAATGAGGCACATAACTGGGAACGATTGGACGTGGGGAGAGAAGAAGGAAATGTTACCATGTTGTTGACCAAAAACAGTAGTAAAGCTCCAACCTCTAGGTAAATATCATCCTTGACGAAGAGGTCAAATTCTTGCCACTTATAGGGTCTATGTATGGCATGTATCTCAAGTCCCAAGTCTCACATGATTGGTCTTCTAATCTCCCTCTAGCTAGCTGATAGCAAAATTCATATGTTCATAACAATGCTCCAAGAGCAATCAAACGATATGATTTTGGAGATCAGCAGTTCGCAAATACGGAAGGAAAAATATGTTATAGCAGCTAGGTGTGGGGTGAAAGGAGATTGCAATTTTTTTGATTCAGTTATGTTTGCATGTGGCTGTACCACATCAAAACCGATTGAACCTTCCTAATCTCGTGGCAATTCTTTGGCCCTATTTTGTTCTGTAGTTGAGCGACTACTGATATTGTTTTCCCTGGAGGGCACACATGCCTATCTCTTGTGTATTCATTGATCAATTTCTGTTCAGTGTCCTGGCTACCAATCTGTCCTGCTTAGTAGTAGATCCTATTAATAAGGGGCAAAATAAAAGCAACAATGCGGAGAAGAACAATAGCATACCTAGTCATCAAGGATGGATTCCTGTGTGCACACTAGGCGGCAGAGAGAGAGTGGCATGGGGAGGGGAACGATATGTTTGAGGTTGAGGATGCATGGTCGGCCCGACGAGAGGCTCGATCAATCTCGGCAGTTACCCCATCGTCCGGCATGGCTTCCATGGGAGCACGGAAACGATGATTTTTTTCTTTTGAAAACGATTAATTACTATTCTCTTTTAGGGAATATAGATTTCTTCTGTTAGGATAGTGAAGAGATTTGCATGTGAGGTTGTTTTTTTTTGTGAAAAGATATGGAAGTGAGGTATGTACATGATGGATGTGAGGTTTTTTTAAGTGAAAATACATGGATGCGAGATATGTACGTGAGATTGTTTTTTTCTTTTTTAGGGAATATAGATTTCTTCTGTTAGGATAGTGAAGAGATATGCATGAGAGGTTGTTTTTTTTAGTGAAAAGGTATGGAAGATATATACGTGATGGATGTGAGGTTATTTTTTAAGTGTAAATATATGGACATGAGATATGTATGTGAAATTGTTTTTTATGGGAAAAGGTGAATTGTTATTTAGTTTTTTAGTGAATTGGTAGGATATGTAATGGCAAAGGTGGGTAATTAATTTTCCTTTGGTTAGATCGGGCGACTGTAATTTTTTTTCTATTAAAATAAATGGCTGGATTTTTCTAAGTTTTATGGTAATTTCTAGCATAATTCTCTTTTTTGGTTAGCCCGTAAAGTACTTTTTATATATAATAGATTTCATTGTTGTCAGTATTGACATGTAGAATGGGACTCTATCTTTGTCCTCGTCTGATTAATCCACTTTCTTAAAGATCTTGAAAACTTTGAATTTGAATTAAAGAATTTGATTATTCAATATTCGATTGGAGTGGATTCACAATAATGGAAAAAAATCACTTGTTTGTCAAGCCTCCAATATTGCCATGATACATCCTCTAACCCTTTTCACCATCCCAGCAAACCATTGTTTGGCTATGTTACCGCTTTGCTCAGCCCCTCTTATAGCGTTGCTAGTTGCAGATGCAGTGCAGGTTGTTCCATGTTGGGACATGGATATCATGGGATATCACAATATCTCTTATTTAATTAATCCATATATATATATACTTGGTAATGGGTGGAAGGCTCGGCCTTTTGCCTGGTGTTTTGTTCCACTCATGCCGCCCTAGTTTCCGTAATGCTGGTGTTATGATCCTTGATTATCGTTCCTAACACGCTCAGGGGAATGGGCCCTCTTGACAGTTTGCTTTGAATAATCACTTCCAGCAAGGCCTAACATTGGTTTTAACATTTGCCCAACATAATAAACATGATAATAAATTTGACGCATAGGGAGTTAGCGGTACCCGAGGTTTGTTATTCCACATAATACAGGGGGCCAGTGCTGCTGGTGCTGGTCCAAACTAGAGCACCGTGCGGACTATGTGGGGCAAATCGGGACGTCAGTTACAGTATGCTTAGCTCATCCGCCGTGTCCTAAGAACGAGATACGCGGCTCCTATCGGGATTGTTGACACATCGGGAGGTCTTGCTGGACTTATGTTACCATTGTCAAACTGTCTTGTGCACCGGGATTCTGAGGATACTTTGGGCTGACTCGAGGTTCATCGGGTTTTCTTGAAGTTGAGGTATTTCTAGCGCAGCTTGTGTTGGCTTGTGATGGGCCAGGTTGGAACACCCCTGCAGGGTTAAATTTTTTGGATGTCGTGCTCGTGGTTATGTGGCAGATTGGAAATTTATAATATCTGGTTGTAGAGAACTTGACACCAGATCCGAATTTAAAATACACCAACCGCGTGCGTAACCGTGATCGTCTCTTTTCGAGCGAGTTCGAGAAGAGAGCACGGTGGGGTTATGTTTGACTTGTAAGTAGTTCAGGATCACTTCTTGATCATTACTAGTTTGCGACCGTTATGCGTAGTTTCTCTTCTTACTCTTGTACTCGTAAGTTAGCCACCATACAATGCTTAGTGCTGCTGCAACCTCACCACTTATCCATTCCACACCTATTAGGTTTTGCTAGTCTTGATACCCATGGTAATGGGATTACTAAGTCCTCGTGACTCGTAGTTTACTACAACAACAGTTGTAGGTATAGGTAATGCGATGATCTAACTTGAGAGCGATGCTTGCTTGTTTTGGAGTTCTTCTTCTGCTTCTTCTTCTTCGATCAGGGGATAGTTTCCTGGCCGGCAGCCTAGGCTAGCAGGGTGGATGTCGTTCGTGTTTTTCGTTTGATTTCATCCGTAGTCGGATGCTGCACTTCTGTATGATGTTTGATGTATTCATGTGGTGATTGTATTCCTTTGTTTGTGTCCCCATTTGCGTTTCAATATGTGCTTCTATCCTTGGTGGGACCTTCAAGTTCCTCTCGGATAGGGTCGCATATTGGGCGTGACAAGTTGGTATCAGAGCCTCGACCGACCATAGGAGCCCCCTTGACTAATCGTAGTTTGGTTGTTGTCGAGTCTAGAAGAAAACTATTTTTCGGAGTATAGTTATATCGGAGTAGGAATTCTTTTCACTCCTTATCCCCTTCATTGCTCTGGTGATGCTTCGTTACGTAGGTTTTTTGATTCCACTACTCTTCCCATTCAAATTTTATTTAGGATCACGCGGGTATTTATTTTCTGATCGTGGCGTTCTCAATCCTTTTCATCTGGTGCACTTCTCTTCAAGTTAAATCGACCCTCTTCATGTTTTAAAAGATCATCTCTCAACTTTCTCAACGGCGTCGTTTCCTCGTCCCTAGTTTTTTTTATTTTCCCCCCCCCCCCCCCTTTTTTTTCATGGAGTCTGAAGTCTCAAATAGAGTATCCATGCAAAGCCACTTCATTCTTTCCTCAATTATTTCAACCGGCAAATTCTCCTCTAGTTTATTGTTGCTAGTCTTGTTTTATTTTTCGATGGATTTAATTCAAGTTTTCGATGTTGATCATATTCTTTCCTTGGCTGAAATGTTTCCCTGTTCGCCTCTCACCATTTAATCGTTCCGGGGTGCTGAAGACATCTCAAAAAATTTGTGTTTGCGTTCAATTCATTCGAGTTGTGTCGGTGCAACAAACCCTAGGTGTGTTGCCCAGAGTGTGCACAGGCACAAGAACGAGATTGAGGCACCAGCTTAAGTCAGAGACTGAAGGACCAAAAGATTTGAAGAACCAAGATCAGGCCAGAGGAGCAAGATATCGGAAAGAGAAGGGCCTCCCTTGCCGGGCAGGCGAGCCCAGCAAGGGGCGAGGCCACCGCCAGAAGCAGGCAACCCAGTAACCCCGGCAAGATATGCCACGACTCGCGGGGGCAGAACCACCCCACCAACCACTCAAGCATGACCCACGTCGTCAATCAGTGCGGCGCCGAGCTGCAGGGTCATTAAGTGGCAGCCATTCGCCACATGGCAGCCATTCTCTATAGAAGAAATCCATAGATGACACCCGTCCTACGATGTGTCAAGAGAACAGGCGCAGAGCTGGCAAGATAGCCCGACAAGCCTTGTCGGGCAACCAGTGATGTGACACTAAGCGGTGCATTTTATGTACCCTGTCAACCAGTAAGATAGGCCAGGCAACCAGTGATGTGACACTGCGTTCCACCATCCTCAATCCACCATCGATCCACCAAAGCAGGAGTAGGGTCTTACGCCTCGCGGAGGCCCGAACCTGGGTAAATCGCTTGTGTGCTCTCTGTTGTGCTGTCGTGCGCTGGTCTGCTTGAGGGAGTCCTAGATTAGGGGGTCTCCGGACAGCCGGACTATCTCCATTGGTCGGACTGTTAGACTACAAAGATACAAGATTGAAGACTTCGTCTCGTGTCCGGATGGGACTTTACTTGGCGTGGAAGGCAAGCTAGGAAATACGTATATGGATATCTCCTCCTTTGTAACCGACCTTGTGTAACCCTAACCCTCTCCGGTATCTATATAAACCGAAGGGTTTTAGTCCGTAGGACAACAATCACAACATACAATCATACCATAGGCTAGCTTCTAGGGTTTAGCCTCTCTGATCTCGTGGTAGATCTACTCTTGTACTACCCATATCATCAATATTAATCAAGCAGGACGTAGGGTTTTACCTCCATCAAGAGGGCCCGAACCTGGGTAAAACTTCGTGTCCCCTGCCTCCTGTTACCATCCGGCCTAGACGCACAGTTCGGGACCCCCTACCCGAGATCCGCCGGTTTTGACACCGACATTGGTGCTTTCATTGAGAGTTCCTCTGTGTCGTCATCGTTAGGCTTGATGGCTCCTACTATCATCGATGGCGATGCGGTCCAGGGCGAGACTTTTCTCCCCGGACAGATCTTCATATTCGGCGGCTTTGCACTATGGGCTAATTCGCTTGGCCATCTGGAGCAGATTGAAAGCTATGCCCCTGGCCATCAGGTGAGATTTGGAAGTTTGAACTACACGGCCGACATCCGTTGAGACTTGATCTTCGACGGATTCGAGCCACAGCCGGGCGCACCGCACTGTCGCGATGGGTATGACCTAACTCTGCCGCCGGACAGTATCCCAGAGGCCGCGCCCGCATCAGCTCCGATCTGTAGCTCGGAGTAAACTGCGCCAATCGAGGACGGGTTGTTAGACACCACCTCGGGGGCTGCAGTCTCAACGGCGATCGAGCCAAACACCAGCATAACCCTCTGTGCAGCCCGTGACTCCAAGGTGCCGGACTCTCTTTCTGACTCCAAACCGCCCGCGCCCCTGCCAATCAAATCCGATTGGGCACCGATCATGGAATTCACCGCCGCGAATATCTTTCAGCACTCGCCCTTTGGCGACATTCTGAATTCACTAAGGTCTCTCTCTTTGTCAGGAGAGCCCTGGCCGGATTATGGCCAACGGGATTGGGATGCGGACAACGAAGAAATTCGACGCCCACCCACCACCCACTTCATAGCCACTGTCGATGATTTAACCGACATGCTCGACTTCGACTCCGAAGACATCGACGGTATGGACAGCGATGTAGGAGACGAACACGAACCAGCACCTATAGGGCACTGGAAAGCCACCTCGTCATATGACATATACATGGTGGATACACCCAATGAAGGCAATGGCGACAAGATAGCGGAGGATGACCCCTCCAAGAAGCAACCCAAGCACCGACGTCAGCGGTGCCGCTCTAAGTCCCGCCAAAGCAAAAGTGGTGATACTGGCACATGAGATAATAATACTCCGGATAATGCCATAGACAACAACAATCCCCTCCAGCAAGATTTAGAGCAAGAGGATGAAGGAACCAGCTCCCCCAAGAGAGCGGCAGATGGAGAAAAGGAGGATGATCACATGCCCCCTCCGAAGACGAGGCAAGCCTCGGCGACGATGAATTCGCCGTCCCAGAGGACCCCGTCGAACAAGAGCGCTTCAAACGCCGGCTTATGGCCATGACAAACAGCCTGAAGAAAAAGCAGCAGCAGCTTCAAGCTGATCAAGATCTGCTAGCGGACAAATGGACTGCAGTCCTCGCGGCCGAGGAATATAAACTCGAGCGTCCCTCCAAGAGTTACCCATGGTGCGGGTTACTTCCCCGACTGGAGGAAGAAGTGTATGATATGGCTGATCGGCCACCTCGTGGCCGCGATAGAGAGGCATTCCAGCCAAAAGCTCAGCCTCCACCCCAACGCCATTTAAATAAAAAGGCATGGGGAGATACGCCAGACCCACGAGACATATTGGAGGATAAGGCAAAGCATTCAAGATCGATCTACGGATCACGAGGGCGCACCACTCTACGAGACGACAACGTCATGCCGGATACAGTAAAAGTAAATCCGGCCGGGCCGAACACAGCGGGCAAGACCCATTCAAGCTGCGTCACGATATAGCCCAATACAGACGTGCCGCACACCCCTTATGCTTCATAGACGAGGTAATGGAACATCAATTCCCAGAAGGTTTCAAACCTGTAAACATTGAATCATACGACGGCACAACAGACCCCGCAGTATGGATTGAGGATTTTCTCCTCCACATCCACATGGCCCGCGGCGATGACTTACACGCCATCAAGTACCTCCCATTAAAGCTCAAAGGACCAGTGCGGCTTTGGCTTAATAGCTTGCCAGCGGACTCCATTAGTTGTTGGGAAGATCTGGAACCCGCATTCCTCGATAACTTTCAGGGCACTTATGTGCGACCACCAGACGCCAATGACTTAAGCCACATAATTCAGCAGCCAGAAGAGTCGGCCAGACAATTCTGGACTTGGTTCCTTACAAAGAAAAATCAAATCACCGACTGTCCGGACGTGGAGGCCTTAGAGGCTTTCAAGCACAACATCCGAGACGAGTGGCTAGCCCGACACCTTGGTCAGGAAAAGCCGAAATCTATGGTAGCTCTCGCGACACTCATGACCCTCTTTTGTGCAGGAGAAGACAGCTGGCTGGCTCGCAGTAATAACATATCAAAGAACCATGGTACCTCAGATACCAAGGACGGCAATAGCAGGTCACGTCGCAACAAGCATATGTGCCGCATTAATAGTGAAAATACTGAGGATACGGCAGTCAATGCCAGATTCAAAGGCTCTAAACCCGGTCAGCGGAAAAAGCCATTCAAACAAAGTATGCCGGGTTCGTCCAGCTTGGACCGTATACTCGATCGCTCGTGTCAAATACACGGCACCCCAGACAAGCCAGCCAATCACACCAACAGGGATTGTTGGGTGTTCAAGAAGGCCGGCAAGTTAATTGCCCAAAACAAGGACAAGGGGCCGCATAGCGATGACGAGGAGGAACCCATGCAGCCGCACACTGGAGGACAAAAGAGGTTTCCCCCGCAAGTGCGGACGGTGAACATGATATACGCAACCCACATCCCCAAGAGGGAGCGGAAGCGTGCGCTCAAGGACGTATATGCGTTGGAGCCAGTCGCCCTAAAGTTCAACCCTTGGTCCTCCTGCCTGATCACCTTCGATCGCAGGGACCACCCCACTAGTACCCGTCATGGCGGATTTGCCGCACTGGTCCTAGACCCAATCATCGATGGATTTCACCTCACTCGAGTCCTTATGGACGGCGACAGCAGCCTGAACCTTCTTTATCAGGACACGGTGCGCAAAATGGGTATAGACCCCTGAAGGATCAAACCCCCAAAAACGACCTTTAAGGGCGTTATTCCAGGCGTAGAGGCCCATTGCACAGGCTCAATTACACTGGAAGTGGTCTTCGGATCCCCGGATAACTTCCGAAGCGAAGAGTTAATCTTCGATATAGTCCCGTTCCGTAGTGGTTATCACGCGCTGCTCGGGCAAACTGCATTTGCTAGATTCAATGCGGTACCGCATTATGCATACCTCAAGCTCAAGATGCCAGGACCCCGTGGAGTTATTACAGTCAATGGAAACACAGAGCGCTCCCTCCGAACAGAGGAGCACACCGCGGCCCTCGCAGCAGAAGCACAAAGTAGCCTCTCAAGGCAATCAACCAGTTCGGCGTTTCAAAGCCCGGACACCTCCAAGCGCGCTCGAGGCAATCGGCCAATAGACCACCTAGCGCGATCTGAGCTCGCGTAGCAATACGGCGGCCACCCCAATCCCAGCCCAACGGCGATATTCGTGTCGCGCGTACATAATTACGCATTAAAAATAACATGGGCACAGGTGGGGAGGGGGGGCAGAACTGCAGCACGCCCCAAAACGCGGCCTAAACCGCACTAGGGGCTTCCCGTTTGGTTATTTTTTCTTTTTTCAGGATGTTAATCTCTAGAAACACTGTCCGACAGCCCTATTGCCAAACACATGATGCAGCAACCAAGAAGGCAGACAGCTATGTTATACAACAGAATTCCCAGGTTGATCTCAAATTTCATATCACCCCTCAGCTCGCCCTTGGAAGGGACTTAGTCCTACTTTTTGCTTATCGCACTATCTGTATCACTCTGCTTTAACGCAGCTTTTTAAACAATGCATTACATTACGACCATTATTGCATTCTTGTTATATATATATGTGTGTGTGTGTGTGTGTGTGTTCATTAATGACGCCTTGCAACCGTACACTCTGGTACAGCCAATACACCAGGGGCTTACTTACCCCACAATACGATGTGAAAAATCCGAACACTTTCACAAGTGCGGCACCCCGAACTTATAGCATTATATGCATCAGCTCCGAATCATGTCTTTGGGAAAATGTTGGATTTGCCCAGCTCCTATGTTTTGGTACCTTACGTTCCGCTCTATCGGCTAAGGTAGCGCTAGGAGAACAACTGCGACTGTGCCCCGATTCTGCCGGGCTGAGCACCTCAGTAGAGAAAGCTAAAACTGACTGTCATGATAAGGCGAGAGACTGGTCGCTGTTCGGCGAGGTTTTTCGAGTCCCTAAAGACTTATGCCGCTTAGGGCAAGGGGGCGGCCCTGTCCGGCTTACAGGCGTGTATCGTGCCCCGAATTCGGCCTTCCGAATACCAGGGGCTTCGCCGAAATTTAAAATTATAGAATTCTATGGCTAAGTGAGAGTGATAAAGCATTATTAGTCTGGTTGCCTTGTTCGTTGTGCTGAGCACCTCCCTCGAAGGACCCAAATATGGGAACAAGAGTGCTCAGGTTTATCCCGAACACCCCAGCACTTGTGGCATGGGGGCAGAAGCCAAGGACTAGCCATCTCTCAGATTGGATAAACAGCCAAACAGAAGGTAATATTTTAAATTCAAACAAGCGTTGCATAGCGCATATGAAACATGTTTTCATAAATACAGGATAAAACGAGCGAGTTTACTCAAATATTACATCTTTCGAGCACTCATCCGCGACGAGACGGGCACCCGGCAGAACACTCTCGTAGTACATCTCGGGGTGGCGGTGCTCCTTGCCCTCCGGCGGCCCCTCCTTGACCAGCTTCACGGCGTCTAGCTTGATCCACTACAATTTCACACGGGCAAAAGCCCGGCGTGCACCTTCAATGCAGACGGATCGCTTGACGACCTCCAGCCACGGGCAGGCATCCACAAGCCGCCTCACTAGGCCAAAGAAGCTGTTCAGAAGGGCGTCGGCAGGCCACAGCCGGACTATAAAGCCCTTCATGGCCTGATCGGCCGCCTTATGTAGCTCGACCATCTGCTTCAGCTGGTCGCTCATCGGCACCGGATGTTCGGCCTCAGCATACTGAGACCAGAACAGCTTCTCCGTCGAGCTTCCGTTCTCGGCCTGGTAAAATCGTGCGGCATCGGACACATTGCAGGGCAAATCTGCGAATGCTCCTGAAGAGCTCTGGATCCGGGAAAGTAATCGGTAATTTACTTTTACATGCTTGCTTTGCATATAGAAAGCCTTACCCTCCGCTATCTTCTTCATTGTGTCGATCTCCTGGAGGGCCTTCTGGGGCTCGGCCTTGGCACTCTTCGCGCTCTCAAGGGCCGCGGCAAGCTCAGACTCTCGCGTCTTCGAGTCAAGCTCCAATACCTCGTGCTTTGCCACAAGATCCTGGAGCTCTTGCTGCACCTCGCCCACCCGAGCCTCGTGCTTCTGTCGCTCGGTGCGCTCCTGGGATGCCTTCTCTTCGGCCTGGGACAGCGCTTGCTTCAGGGTCGCCACCTCGGTCATGGCCCCTGACAAACATACAATGATCCTGTCATTTGGCAATCGCGTCCTTTTTCTCATATACACATACCTATAGACGGGGTATTACTTACCCTTGTTCTCCTCGAGCTGCCTCTTAGCAAGGCCGAGCTCTTTCCGGGACCCCTCGAGGGCCTCCTTCAGTACGGCGACCTCCGCAGTTAGTGTGGCGGACGCCAGCAGCGAAGCCTCCATATGCATGTTGACATACTTATATTAGACTCCTGCGATATTATTTGATCCTCTATTCGGCTTTTCTTTGTGAACACCGAACAAAGCATCAGGGGCTACTGTCTATGCGGTAATATTTCTACTACATTTTAAACACACTTAACTCAAAGCCCGTTAGAAGGCTGGCACAGGCTTCAGTTAATCCGCTCTTGGCAGACTGAACCTTCTGGATCACTGCACTCATGATAGTGCGGTGCTCCTCGTCGATGGAAGCGCTGCGAAGTGCTTCCAGCAGATTGTCCGGTGCCTCTGGATGGGCAGAGGTCACTGGCACAGGTGTCTGGCCCCTCTTAGAAGGAGGCCGCCTGCCCGAGTCCGGAACCGCTGGAGGGTCCGGCATGGTGTTCGGCTGAGGGCCGAACTCGGAGCTCTCGAGGGCCCCGTCCCCGTGGCTCCCGGAGACCGGAATGTCGCCTTGAGGTGCCTCCGGGACTGTCTCCCCTCGATCTGGTGCCTCTTGAGACAACACCTCGGCGTCGGCGGCAGGATGGGGGGAGGTGGCGGTCGGGACTGGATCGCTATCCATGTCCGATGAGCCCAGGGAGCCATCCGATGATACCTCGATATTGGCTCAGGGCGGCCTGCATAATTGTGTTCGGTGTTAGGGAAAGCACTGCGATAAAGGAATCCTATGGGTAACTTTGGCATACGAATACTTATGATCTCCCCGGGGGCTTGACCCTGGGAAGCCACTCGTCTTCGCCTTCATCGGCGGCGGTGGAACTGTCCGGAAGGAGAGTCCTTCCCTTCTTGGACCCTTCGGCCTCCCCGGTTGGGGCGGCCTTCCTTTTCTTGTCTCCCCTAGTCGGTGGGGGAGCATCTTCCTTGTCTTCGGGGGAAGAGTGCGCCGCAGAGTCATCAGACGGCGAGTCCGACGACGCCTGGCGTCGGGAACTCTTTCGAGCTCCCTTGGCCTTCTTGGTCTTCTCCGGCACCTTATAAGGGGCCGGAGTCAGCATCTTCGTCAGAAGAGCATCTGCGGGGCCTTCGGGCAAGGGAGTCGGATAGTCGATCTGTCCGGCCATCTTCTGCCAGTCCTGTCAAAATTACGAGGGTTTAGATCCCGCATAGAGTCAATCTATATAAAAAACAAGTATCCTGTAAAAGGTAAAGCAGCTTACCGCACTGGCTTGGCTCTTCGCGCTGAATTCGCGATCCTCAGTGATAGGGGGAGGGGCCTCGGCACTCTTGAACAGCACCCTCCAGGTGTCTTCATGAGTCATGTCGAAGAGCCTGTTCAGAGTTCGGTGCTGCGCCGGATTGAACTCCCACAAGGTGAACTCCCGTTGTTGGCACGGGAGTATCCGGCGGATGAGCATGACTTGGACTATGTTGACTAGCTTGAGCTTCTTGTCCAACATGTTTTGAATACATGTTTGGAGTCCAGTCAGCTCCTTCGAACTACCCCAGGACAGGCCTTTCTCTTTCTAGGAGGTGAGCCACATGAGGATGCCAGATCGGAACTCGGGGGCCGCTACCCATGCGGGGTTGCGCGGCTCGGTGATGTAGAACCACCCCGTTTGCCACCCCTTTATGGTTTCCACAAAGGAGCCCTCGAGCCATGTTATGTTGGGCATCTTGCCCACCATGGCGCCTCCGCACTCCGCCTGGCGGCCGCCCACCACCTTCGGCTTGACATTGAAGGTCTTCAGCCATAAGCCGAAGTGGGGCTTGATGCGGAGGAAAGCCTCGCACACGACGATAAACGCCAAGATGTTGAGGATGAAGTTAGGGGCCAGATCGTGGAAATCCAGGCCGTAATAAAACATGAGCCCTCGGACGAAGGGATGAAGAGGGAATCCTAGTCCACAGAGGAAATGGGTGAGGAATACCACCCTCTCATGGGGCCTGGGGGTGGGGATGAGCTGCCCCTCATCTGGGAGCCGGTGCGCAATGTCGTCAGGCAGGTATCCGACTCTCCTCAGTTTCTTAATGTCTCCCTCCATGACAGAAGAGACCATCCACTTGCCTCCCGCTTCGGACATTGTTGGAGAGGGTTGAGGTGGAAGTGAGGACTTGGGCGCTAGAGCTCGAGTATGCGGGAGCGGATGAGCAAAGGAGGAAGAAGGCATGGATAGACAGATGAATCCTTATCCCTTTATATGGGCGGACGAAACCGAGCGTCCCCACTTGACTGGTAAAACTCGCTTATCCCCCAAGCGCCACAATTGATGGCGCGGTTGGGTTACCCATGCCTGTATTGATGAGAATCCTGTAATAAGGGGACACGATCTCTGCTTTGACAAGACGTGCCAATGGCAACCGCATCTCAAAACATGGAGCGGCAGACGAAAAGCGGTTCGAAATTATGACCGAACAAACGTAATGTCGTGTTGTAAAAAGCTGTCAGCGGATATCCGGACCTGTCACATACCACACACAACCGCAGAGAGAATTTTTTTTCATACGAGTTCTATCCGCTGACAGCTTTTTACAACACGACATTACATTTGTTCGGTCATAATTTCGAACCGCTTTTCGTCTGCCGCTCCATGTTTTGAGATGCGGTTGCCATTGGCATGTCTTGTCAAAGCAGAGATCGTGTCCCCTTATCACGGGATTCTCATCAACGCAGGCATGGGTAACCCAACCGTGCCGTTTATACAGCCCTTGGGAATAGGCGAGTTTTTAGGACGAGTGGGGAGGCGATTGATATTCGCGGCCTTTATAAGGGGATAAGGATACTCTCCCTTTACCCACACCCTTCTTCATCTTCAGTCCTTCCGTCCTCGAGCTCTAGCGCCCAAGCTTTTAGCTTTTCCTCGTTCGAGAAGGCACTCCAATCATGTCCGGATCCGGAGCTGGAGGCAAGTGGCTGGCCTGCTCCATTAAGAAGAAGGACATCACGGAGCTCTGGGAGGCCGACTATCTAGCCAAGGAGATTGCTCACCGACTCCCGGCAAAAGGGCAAATCGTCCCTACCCCCGAGCCCCATGAGAGGGTTGTGTTTCTCACACGCTTCGTCCGTGGGCTGGGATTCCCTCTTCATCCATTTGTCCATGGATTGATGTTTTACTATGGGTTGGACTTCCACGACTGGCCCCCAACTTTATCCTCAATATCTCCGCATACATAGTTGTGTGCGAAGCCTTTCTCTGCATCCCACCTCACTTGTGCTATGGCTAAAGACTTTTAATGTAAAGCCAAAGGTGGTGCGCGGCCAACAGGTCGAGTGCGGAGGTGCCATGGTGGACAAGATGCCCAATACCACCTGGCTCGAAGGCTCCTTTGTGAAGACGGTGAAGGGATGGCAATCGGGGTGGTTCTATATCACTGAGCCGCGCGACGCCAACTGGGCGGCGGCTCCCAAATTCCGATCCGGAGTCCTGATGCAGCTTACCTCCTGGAAAGAGAAGGGCTTGACCTTGGGATCTTTGGAAGAGATCACGGGGCTCCAAACATGCCTCTAGAATATGATAACCCAGAAGTTCAAGCTCGTTGACGTGAACCAGGTCATGCTTATACGCCGGATCCTTCCATGTCAGCGCCGGACCTGTTATTTGTGGGAGTTCGATTCGGCTGAGCACCAGACGCTGCTAAGCTTTTCGACACGATGCACGAAGATATCTGGAAGGTGCTCTTCAAGGGCAGCAAGACGCCGCCACCCTTGACCAAAGATCGCAGGCTCAACTTTAAGCGTCAGGCCAATTCGGTAAGCCATCAAGGTATAGTCTTGAAGGACACACTCCGAGGAAGGATACTAAGCCTTCTTGTCAATTTCTTTTTCAGGCCTGGGTCGACCTAGCAGGACGGATTAATAGTCCGGCTCCGCTGCCTGAAGACGAAGAAACCCCACTCCTTATGGGATGCTATTTCCGGCGCCTTTTTGACCTTCCCAACCCTCACTTCCTATTCGAACCATTTGAATTTAAATCAGATGAGTTTGAATTTAAATCAAATGAGTTTGAATTTAAAATTTTAGTTATGCCCACTTCTATTTTTCCTGGAACAATCGCATTTTTGCGAGTCCGAGGAAAATACCCTCCTGCACAAACTCCACCCCTAACCTCTGTTTCTTTTCTTTCTTATCTATGTTTTGTTTTTGTTTATTTTTTAGAGTGAGAGCCCAACAGCCAAGACTCTGGCCACTTCCTTCTCTACTGGGCCAGCCTCTAAGGCCCAGACGTGCCCCTGTCTTAACCTAGCCCTATCCCCCGCTCTCTATCACTCACCCACTCCCTCTCGTCCTCCCACGCCGCCGCACATGCATCGCACCAGGGAGGAGCCCGCGTGCCCGATCCCCTCTGACCCTACCACACCTCTGCCTGATCCCCATCTCTCCCTCCTTCCCCTGCTCGATGGAGTGCCGCCGCCGGCGACCACGAGCTCCCTGTTGCCGCTGCACGCTCGATTCCAGGCGTCCCCTCCTCTCTGCCGCGATAGGAACCCGAGCCCTCCACGCGCGCCGCTGCCCCGACATCTCCAGCGCCTCCGTGCCCCTCTGCTACCCCGTCCCCGTAGTGCTCTACTTCTCCACTGGAGCTCTTCTCCCGTGCGCCCTCGCCGACCAAGACCAGCAGGCCACTGCAGCGCCATCTTGCCTCCTCCTCAGCGTCTTGCTCGTCCCGGACCTCCCCTGCACAGTCTCGCCGCCGTGTCGAGTTCCTGCTGCCGCCGCTACTTCGCTGGATCACTCCGCCACGCCAAGTCCTCGCCGTTGGCCTTCCCCGCACTCTGCGTGCTTCCTATGCTTCGCTTCTGCACGAGGACGAGGATGAGCCCCTGCCTCTGCCTCCCGCTGAGTTCGGGTGGCCCCTGCTCAAGCCGCCAAGACCCCTTTGTGGTTTTCGCCAAGTTCAACCAAACTGAGGGCTTTTTGCCTTGCTTGGATATGCCAAGACCTTTCTGAATATTTCAAGTAGCATGCCAAGATGACCATGGATTCGACACGCATGCGCCAAGTTCCACTACCATCGCTCGAATTCGACAAGACAATGTGTACCATGACGCCCGAAGACCCTGGATGCACCAAGTTCCTCTTCGGACATGTACAACTACCATCCCGTGCATGTCACCAAGTACCACGACACCGACGACCCCGAACATCTACGAAAACGTGTGCACCACTACCGTCGACCCTCGAAGACTCCGTGGACATCAAGTTCCTCGCCATGGCCTCGAACATCTACGAAACATGAATGACTACTTCCTCTTTGAGATGTGTACCGCTACTTCCACTACCGTCGCGAGAACGTCTACTACCACAACCTCCCTCGATGAAGTCGATCTGCTCCGTAAATGCATGCTTCGTAGGTATAACCCCGAGACGACGCCCGTGAACAAATGCATGTGTGATAGATGAGATGCTCGTGTTTGCACCGTGTCCGAGTTCCAAGTTGCACATTGTTCCTCGTTTGCGTTGCCAAAGACACATGGGACACCCGATAACCGGGGTCACCCCACCATCTCTAGCATGTTCCGCACATCCGCACACTTCCTTTTGCACCGGTATCTCCATGAGCTACCAGAACCGATATGTTGCTGTGGCATCATTTTCAGATTCGTCGCTGTGACACCCTTTCTTTCCACCACGGTGACAAATGCCTCGTATCATGCACATGTCAACATTTTCTTAAAATTGCATAAAACTTGTATATGTCATCCACATCATGATAAAAATATTTTAAAATGTTTAAAATTGTGTTTACATTAAATTGCTAAATGATATGGGGATTTTTCGGAATTGTTTTTTTGTTCCGGCCTCATTTAAACTTGCCTAGATAGGTAGTTTTATTATGCTTCACCTCTTGCCATGCTTAACAACATTTAATATTGTTGGGTACCTAAACGAGAGCGAACTAAATATTTGAATGTGGTGCTTCGTCAAGATGCAACTCGTTGCATATTGAGCCCCACTTAATTTGTAGTACTGTTTGTGCACTTTGCCATGCCATGCATATTTAAACCAGACATGCATCATCCTTGGTTGTGCATCATGCCATGTTTATGCTTGTGTGTTTACCATGTTGTTTGTTTCTTTCCAGTTTGCTCCTCTCGTTAGCTTCAATTTCATTCTGGAGTTGTGTGGATTCATTCGACTACATCCATTTGTCTTCTTCATGGACTCGTTCTTCTTCCTAGTGGGATTTCAGGCAAGATGATCATTACTCCCGATATCACTTCTATCTTTGCATGCTAGTTGTTTATTCTATCGTTATGTCACGTTTCCTACCACTTGTTTATCAAGCATCCCATATTGCCATGTCAAGCCTCTATCCCACCTTCCTAGCAAACCGTTGTTTGGCTATGTTACCGCTTTTGCTCAGCCCCTCTTATAGCATTGCTAGTTGCAGGTGCCTTGCAGGTTGTTCCATGTTGGAACATGGATATGTTGGGATATCACAATATCTCTTATTTCAATTAATGCATCTATATACTTGGCAAAGGGTGGAATGCTTGGCCTTTTGCTTAGTGTTTTGTTCCACTTTAGGCGCCCTAGTTTTCTTCATACCGGTCTTAAGTTCCTTGAATTTGCGTTTCTTACGCGGTTGGGGTTATGGGACCCCCTTGACAGTTCACTTTGAATAAAACTCCTCTAGCAAGGTCCAACCTTGGTTTTAACATTTTCCTAATAACAACCAAAATTTTCCTAGGGAGTAATTAACCCGAGGATTATCTTAATTCAACCCCCGGGCCAGTGTTCCTCTGAGTGCTGGTCCAATCTAGGCGATGTCCAGTGCCCCCTGGGCAACCAGGGTCTCAGCCAACCCAACGTCTTGCCCATCCGGTGTGCCCTGAGATCAAGATACGTGCAACTCCTATTGGGATTTGTCGTCAGATCGGGCGGTCTTGCTGGTCTTGTTTTATCATTGTCGAAATGTCTTGTAACTGGGATTCCGAGTCTGATCGGTTTGCTCTGGGAGAAGGAATATCCTTCGTTGATCGTGAGAGCTTGTGATGGGCTAAGTTGGGACACCCCTTCAGGGTATAAACTTTCGAGAGCCGTGCCCGCCGTTATGTGGTAGATGGGAATTTGTTAATATCCAGTTGTAGAGAACTTGACACTTGATTTAATTAAAATGCATCAACCGCGTGTGTAGCCGTGATAGTGTCTTTTTGGGGGAGTCCGGGAAGTGAACACGGTTGGGTTATGTATGAAAGTAAGTAGCTCAGGATCACTTCTTGATCACTTCTAGCTTACGATCGTTACGTAGCTTCACATCTTACTCTTGTACTCGTATGTTAGCCACCACATTTGCTTAGCGCTTGCTGCAACTCCACCTCATAACCACATCCTACCAATAAGCTTAAATAGTCTTGATCTCACGGGTTTTGAGATTGCTGAGTCCTCGTGACTCACAGATACTACCAAAACAGTTGCAGGTGCCGATGATACCAGTGCAGGTGATGCTTCTGAGCTCAAGTGGGAGTTCGACGAGGACCTTGGCCATTACTATGTTTCATTTCCGGATGATCAGTAGTGGTGCCCTGTTGGGATGATCGGGATTTAGCATTTGGGGTTGTCTTCTTTTCATTTGGATTCATCCGTAGTCGGACTATGTGGGTACTCTGAATGATGTGTGAATTATTTGATCATTGTGTGATGTGGTGATTATAAGCCAACTATTTATCCTTGTTATTGTACATGAGATTGTGTGAAGATGAACCTTCTTGCGACAAAACCAAAATGCAGTTAAGCCGCCAAGACCCCTTCGTGGTTTTTGCCAAGTTCGACCACCGCTGAATCGAGGGCTTTTTCCCTTGCTTGGATACGCCAAGACCTTTCTGAATATTGCAAGTAGCAAGACACGATGACCATGGATTCTACACGCATGCACCAAGTTCCACTACCGTCGCTCGGATTCGACAAGACAATGTGTACCAAGTTCCTCTTCCAACATGTACAACTACCATCCCGTGCATGTCACCAAGTACCACGACACCGACGACCCCGAACATCTACGAAAACGTGTGCACCACTACCGTCGACCCTCAAAGACTCCATGGACATCAAGTTCCTCGCCATGGCCCCAAACATCTACGAAACATGAATGACTACTTCCTCTTTGAGATGTGTACCCTACTTCCACTACCGTCGCGAGAACGTCTACTACCACTACTTCCCTCGATGAAGTCGATCCGCTCTATAAATGCAAGCTTCGTAGGTATAACCCCGAGACGATGCCCGTGAACGAATCCATGTGTGATAGATGAGATGCTTGTGTTTGCACTGTGTCTGAGTTGCAAGTTGCACGTTGTTCCTCGTTTGCCTTACCACCGACACATGGGACACCCGATAACCGGGATCACCCCACCATCTCTAGCATGTTCCGCACATCCGCACACTTCCTTTTGCACCGGTATCTCCATGAGCTACCGGAACCGATATGTTGCCGTGGCATCATTTTCAGATTCGTTGCCGTGACACCCTTTCTTTCCACCACGGTGACAAATGCCTCGTATCATGCTCATGTCAACATTTTCTTAAAATTGCATAAAACCTGTATATGTCATCCGCATCATGATAACAATATTTTAAAATGTTTAAAATTGTGTTTACATTAAATTGCTAAATGATATGGGGATTTTTTGGAATTGTTTTTTGTTTCGGCCTCATTTAAACTTGCCTAGATATGTAGTTTTATTATGCTTCACCTCTTGCCATGTTTAACAACATTTAATATTGTTGGGTACCTAAACGAGAGCGAACTAAATATTTGAATGTGGTGCTTCGTCAAGATGCACCTTGTTGCATATTGAGCCCCACTTAATTTGTAGTATTGTTTGTGCACTTTTCCATGCCATGCATATTTAAACCAGACATGCATCATCCTTGGTTGTGCATCATGCCATCCTTATGCTTGTGTGTTCACCATGTTGTTTGTTTCTTTCCGATTTGCTCCTCTCGTTAGCTTCGGTTTCATTCTGGAGTTGTGTGGATTCATTTGACTAGATCCATTTGTCTTCTTCATGGACTCGTTCTTCTTCCTAGTGGGATTTCAAGCAAGATGATCATTACTGCCGATATCAGTTCTATCTTTGCTTGCTAGTTGTTCGCTCTATCGCTATGTCACACTTCCTACCACTTGTTTACCAAGCATCCCATATTGCCATGTCAAGCCTCTAACCCACCTTCCTAGCAAACCGTTGTTTGGCTATGTTACCACTTTTGCTCAGCCCCTCTTATAGCGTTTCTAGTTGCAGGTGCCTTGCAGGTTGTTCCACGTTGGAACATGGATATGTTGGGATATCACAATATCTCTTATTTTAATTAATGCATCTATATACTAGGCAAAGGGTGGAAGGCTTGTCCTTTTGCTTAGTGTTTTGTTCCACTTTAGCCGCCCTAGTTTCCTTCATACCGGTCTTAAGTTCCTTGAATTTGCGTTTCTTACGCGGTTGGGGTAATGGGACCCCCTTGACAGTTCACTTTGAATAAAACTCCTCCAGCAAGGTCCAACCTTGGTTTTAACATTTGCCTAATAACAACCAAAATTTTCCTAGGGAGTAATTAACCCGAGGATTATCTTAATTCAACCCCCGGGCCAGTGTTCCTCTGAGTGCTGGTCCAATCTAGGCGATGTCCAGTGCCCCCTGGGCAACCAGGGTCTCAGCCAACCCAACGTCTTGCCCATTCGATGTGCCCTGAGAACGAGATACGTGCGACTCCTATTGGGATTTGTCGGCAGATCGGGCGGTCTTGCTGGTCTTGTTTTACCATTTTTGAAATTTCTTGTAACCGGGATTCCGAGTCTGATCGATTTGCTCCGGGAGAAGGAATATCCTTCGTTGATCGTGAGAGCTTGTGATGGGCTAAGTTGAGACACCCCTGCAGGGTATAAACTTTCAAGAGCTGTGCCCATGGTTATGTGGTAGATGGGAATATGTTCATATCCAGTTGTAGAGAACTTGACACTTGATTTAATTAAAATGCATCAACCGCGTGTGTAGCCGTGATGGTCTCTTTTCGGCGGAGTCCGGGAAGTGGACACGGTTGGGTTATGTACGAACGTAAGTAGCTCAGGATCACTTCTAGCTTACGATCGTTCTGTAGCTTCTCATCTTACTCTTGTACTCGTATGTTAGCCACCATATTTTCTTAGTGCTTGCTGCAACTCCACCTCATAACCACATCCTACCCATAAGCTTAAATAGTCTTGATCTCACGGGTTTTGAGATTGCTGAGTCTTCGTGACTCATAGATACTACCAAAACAGTTGCAGGTGCCGATGATACTAGTGCAGGTGATGCTTCCGAGCTCAAGTGGGAGTTCGACGAGGACCTTGGCCATTACTATGTTTGATTTTCAGATGATCAGTAGTGGTGCCCAGTTGGGATGATCGGGATTTAGCATTTGGGGTTGTCTTCTTTTCATTTGGATTAGTCCGTAGTCGGACTATGTGTGTACTCTGAATGATGTATGAATTATTTGATCATTGTGTGATGTGGCGATTGTAAGCCAACTATTTACCCTTGTTCTTGTACATGGGATTGTGTGAAGATGAACCTTCTTGCGACAAAACCAAAATACGGTTACGCCTCTAAGTCATGCCTCGACATGTGGAGATATAGCCGCATCTTGGGCGTTACAAGGTGGTAATCAGAGCCATCCCCGACTTAGGAGCCCCCCTGCTTGATCGAATCGGTGATGTTGTTGAGTCTACAACAAAAATGTTTTGAGTCTTAGGATTATATATATATATATATTTATCGGAGAGTAGGATTCTTTTTACTCCTTAGTCCCCTTTGTCGCTCTAGTGAGGTCTCCTGACGTAGATGTTTTGACTTTCCTCTCCTCATTTTCATTAAAAAAATTAGGATCACGCGGGTATCTTAGGATCGTTCCGATATTCTTGTGACGAGAACATTGTACTTGGTGCCTCCTGACATTTAGGGGTTGTGGCAGTGTCCCGGGGAGTTGAGCTCCGAGGTGTTGTCGTCACAATTTTATCGTTGCAATTCTGGAATACCTGACTTCGCCGACATCGAAAATCTCTTTTATGCCATTAGTGGTGAGATAACCTCAACGCCACCCAGTATTGGGGAGGGAGTTCGGGAGTATTGCCACAACTCATATAATGGATGCTTTTCGAAGGTTGAGGTACACGATTTCTGAAGGTTTGTTGGTTATGTGTTGATGGATAGATACAATTGGAGCATACGGCTTGTTAGTTGTGTGATATATTGGTGCCTCCCTGTATCCCCAACACCAGATTGCATAACCAGAAAGTTTCGGGAGATAATAGGTGGGAATTCAATTATCACATAGGATATCTTTCCAACAGACACATGATACGATATGGGGTCTATCATATGTTTGTTCTGGCTTATTCTGCAAGCCAAATCCTTCGTTTTGTTTTGATTTGTGGTATTCGAGTTGCTTCGAAGTCAAATGTGGATTCCATACCTTTTCTAAATGGTGCTCTCATATTTCTATGTGGATGCTAATCCTTCGTGTTTATCGAGATTGTCATGTCAATTCTTTTCCAACCGGTTAGCTTCTCGTCAAGATGATCCAATCATTTTCCCCATTCGCAAGATCACCTCTTAGTTTTCCCAACGTTGTTCGTTTCATCCGTCCCCAAGTTGCCTTTGTTTTTCCTGCCCTCCCACCCTTTTCTTCAAGGACTCAGATTTCTTAATCAAGTATCCTTTTTATTGATGGGAAGTCTCTCCATTCTTTTCCTCAATGTTCTTACCTGGCGATTCTCATGAAGATGTTAAGGAAGCTTCAAGTTTATGATTCCTCGTTCTCTTTTCTTCTCCGGTGGATTCAATGCAAGCTTTCAGTGTTGATCGTATCCCTTTCCTTGTTTCAAATGCATTTTTCATGCCCGTGCACCTCTCAATCATTCACTTCTTGCTATTCAATGGTTCCGGGGTGTTCAAGATATCTCCAAAGATTCGCATTTCCATTCTTAATCCATTCAAGCTATTTGGAGATTATTATCTCATTCAAGCCATTTAATCAACCGGTGCAATCTCTCTTTCAAGTAATCTTTCCCAACGGTGTTTCTCTTGAGTGGGCCCTAATGCACAGGTCTTTTCCCAGTATCTTACCCGACTCTTCTAATTTTTGGGAGTTATTCCCAAATTCTTTCCAAAGTGTGACGTAAGAATGGATTTTCATCAGTCATATGCCTTCTCCAAGATCATTTTCAAATTCTTTTCATCGTTGGTTCAACTTTTCTATTCTTCATTCCAGAGTGCCTCAACAATTCATGGTGGTGTTTCTCATCGTCATTCTCGAATTTTTAAGACCTAAGAAGAATTTCTCTTGAATCTTGGTCCGTTCTCTTGAAGATTCATGGTTCTAGCTTCATGTCATCCTAATAATTGTTCCGATCATGAGAAATTATTTTCCTACCCATCCAGAGCATTTCATGTGTTGTTTTCATTTCTTGATCATCCAAAGGCCATCATTTCAGAAGATTTATTCCTTCTCAACATTCATCTCTCATTCCCCAATTCTACCGGCCGGTGCATCATTCAAATATCCTCTAATCAGTTCATGATCTCTTCGTTCTCTCGTATCTGAATTCCCTCAAGTATCTTCATTTGTTTGCTAATTTTCCTGGTGTCTCGTTCTCTTTTATTTGTTCATTTTCAAAGTCTTATGATGGTCCATTCAAGATTCCTCTTCTCTTGGTATCATATCAATTCATTCGTTCTTTCCTCCCAGTGGGTCGTTGAAGACCTTCCTCAAGTTTGCGCTATATCTCTGTTAATCCTTTCAACAAGAATAAGTAGTATGCCAAATCCATTGCTTACCATCAATTTAAGTTGATGAAGGATAAGCATAACATAATTATTATTGTTCTTTCACCCAAGTGATTTATCCTTCCTTCGGAGTTTGTTCATGATGAATAAATTCTCGGTTCCAAGTTGTTCACCTTTTTTTATTTCCGGAGTTCCAAGCTATCTCAATTACCTTGTCGTGAAGCACCATCTAAATCATTGCAAGGCTTCTTCTCGTTCTTTTCAAGTTTCCTTTCGTTTGATCATTCTTTTATAACTGGAGTTCTCACGAAGGCTCAATATGGTGATTCATCTAGGATTTAATTCATTCTCGGAGTGATCGTCAAGATACTTATTGGAGGAGCTCAAGTATTCTTCATCTTGCATTCCGAGGTGCAGTTCTGTCCATCTTATATTTTGAGGTGGCATTATACCATTCTTGATTATTTCCCTTAGAGTTTCATGATTCACATGATGTCAAGAATGAGGTATTTTAGATCCATCAATCTCTTCGTTGGAGTTATCTTGTGTCATATTTCACCTAAAGCCTTCCCTAAGGATGTTCCTATTACGATGCTTATCAATGATCCAAGTTTTCTCCTATCCTCTTGGTGAAACAAGTTTTTTATCTCTTTGGTGTTCTCAGTTAAAGTAATTTATTCCGTTAGTGGCCGATTGTCACCTCAAAATTTTGAGATGTTTTCCATAAGCCCACAACAAGCTTGTTCTTTTTGTTGTTGATTTTCCAACAACTCCGTTCAATCCTTCTTTACAAGGATGCTTGCCAAGTGGAATTGTGGTAGAGGTTGTCATTTTCTTCTCCATTCTTTTCTTCCAACAATTCAACTTATATACTTTCATCCCAAAGGCATTGTGATGTTGCTCTCTTCGTCCCATCATCTCGTTTTGCCAAGATCATGTTCTTTTCTTTGCTTATCCATTTAACCGGAGAGTTGTGTCATCTCTTCAATTTCTTTTCATCTTACCAAGTCTTGCCTGTCTTCTCAACCACAGTGTTGTCCAAATTCTTTTGCTCATACTCTTTGTCTATCTTGTTTTAACAGGAGGGGTTCCAAATTCTTTCTTGTTCATCGTGCTCGTCATTCATATCTTTGCAACCTCCAAGTTTTTCATGGTATTTTTTGTTCCCACTTTTCTAATGAAGTGTTTCCAACTTCATTCATCTGAATTATCTTCTTTCTTTCAATTTTCTTTCAACCTCTCAAGGTTCATTGGTTTCACTCGATTGTCAAAGAAGCAACTTTGTTTTACCTCTTCCTCTTCCATTTCTCCCCGAACCCATCCTTAGATGTCGGGTTGAGATCTCTTTTAAGTGGAGGAGAGTTGTGACGCCCCAAGACTGACGCTCCGGATGCCTTCCATTTATTCCCGTTGTCACTGTGTGTTTCAATTGCTTTGTTGCATTCATCATGTCATCTCTTGCATTGCATCATGTCGTCATGCCATCATATCATTAATTTTTGCAACTCAACTAAACAAATCTTATAGATCTTTGGTCCATTTAAATCGCGGGATGTTCACAATGGTGACTTCACTTCAAAAACTTATCCTCCCAATATTAGGGAGCTATTATAAAAGATTTCATTAACTTTGGATTGACCAGAACACACTTGCAAAATAATCTCGTGTGTTTTCTGCTTCAAATTCGGTCTCCAGACTTTGCCCTAAATTATTTCATCACTTTCCCGAGCAACACCTAAATCCTGAACATTTTTTGGACCTTCCCAACCCTCACTTCCTATTCGAACCATTTGAATTTAAATCAGATGAGTTTCAATATAAATCAAATGAGTTCGAATTTAAACTTTCAGTCATGCCCACTTCTATTTTTCCTTGAACAATCGCATTTTTGCGAGTCCGAGAAAAATACCCTCCTGCAGAAGCTCCACCCCTAACCTCTCTTTATTTTCTTTCTTATCTCTGTTTTTGTTTTTGTTTATTTTTTAGAGTGAGAGCCCAACAGCCGAGACTCTAGCCACTTCCTTCTCTACTGGGCCAGCCTTTAAGGCCCAGTCACGCCCCTGTCTTAACCTAGCCCGATCCCCCGCTCCCTATCACTCACCCACTCCCTCTCGTCCTCCCACGCCGCCGCACACGCATCGCACCAGGGCGGAGCCCCCGCGCCCTATCCCCTCTGACCCTACAGCTGTGACGCCCCGAGGCCGAGGTGCCAGGTGTCTTCCAGTTATTCGCCGTCGTTGCCATGTCTTTCGCTTGCGTGTTGCATCTTGTCATGTCATCATGTGCATTGCATCATCATGTTTTCAAAACTTGCATCCATCCGGGTTCCCCAGTTCCGTCTGTCGTCCGTTCTGAGCCTAGACACACTTGCACGCGCCCGCGGCATGTCCGAAATATTATTTTATAAGTGGCCGAAAAATGCTCTCAGAATGGGATGAGAGTTGGTGTGCGGTCTTGTTATAGTGTAGGTAGACCGCCTGCCAAGTTTCATCGCAATCGGAGTTCGTTTGACGCCCCAACGTTTAACTATAGCGGCAGTATAGCCGGTCTAACGTCGGACGTTTTCGGTCTCCAGAAACAGTCGGCGGGTCTCTCTCTTCTCTTCTCTCAGCCCAAGGCCTTCTGCACAGCCCACTACCTACCGCCAGGTCCAACCTAACCTCTCTCACCAGCCCGCGGCCTCCTTGCGCGCGTCCGGAAGTTGTCCCGAATGCGACCCGGACAGTCGTCACCGTTGGATCCGGAACATCCCCAAACTTCTACAAAACATCACCATTTTCTCATTTGGATTTCCTAGCCATTTATTCTCGATCGTCGGATTTCAATCAGATGATCCAAACTCCCCTCTTTCCCTATATATATAGACTCTCTAGTCTAATTTAGGACCTAACCCTAAATTTTAGGCCTCTTGTCCCATCCATCCTTCTCTGCCGCCGCCACACCAAATCCCCCTCGGGATCCATCCATCCCCAACCATAGCTTGCCACCAGGATCCCGTCGCCCTCTCCTTCACTTTCTTCTCCCTACCTCCTTTTATTTTTCCTTCTACTGTCTCCTCCTGTTTGCCTCGCTCTCAAGATCTCCCGATCTCTCCCTGCTTGCTCTCGCAGGACGCCGCGCCAGCACCAGGGAACAGGAAGCCCGCCGCCGGTCAGGTTCCTCGCCGTCATCCACGACCGCCGCCCCGGATCAGCTGGCATCGCCGGGATCGCCGTCAAGTCCGCCGCCGACAAGCCCTGCCTCGGCCGCCTCGCCAAGTTCCGCTGCCTGCGCCGGCCTCCTTCCCACCGAGATTCGCCACCGCTGCTCTGCTCGTGCGTTGACCCCGCGTCAAGTCCCTCTGCTTCCCTGCAGGTCGAGCGTCAAGCGCTGCTGCCTCCCCTGTTGACTGGAACCCCGCCGGATTCGGTGGCGCGAAGCACCGCTGCCGCCCGAAGCTTCCTTGACCCCGTCATCGACCAGATCCGCGTCTGCCCTACGCCACCTTGCCTTCCTCACCTGCATCTCGCCGGATGGAGCAGCCGCTGCATCCCTGTCGTCGCCGCTGCTTAGTCTCTGTCGAGCAGAGAACGAAAGTAGCCTGCGCCTCCGCTTGCATTGCGTTGACCGCACCGCACGGACCAGGCCTCGACCTCCTCCAGGCCCAGATCCAGCCTGCCTCTTTCACGAACTGGGCCGAAGCCCATGGGTGAGCAGCCTTCCCCAGCGCCTATTTCGGTTGGGCCAGCCAGATCCAGCCCGCTATGTTTTTAATTAATGCATCTATATACTTGGTAAAGGGTGGAAGGCTCGGCCTTATGCCTGGTGTTTTGTTCCACTCTTGTCGCCCTAGTTTCCGTCATATCGGTGTTATGTTCCCGGATTTTGCGTTCCTTACGCGGTTGGGTAATAATGGGAACCCCTTGAGAGTTCGCCTTGAGTAAAGCTCTTCCAGCAATGTGAAAGTGCAACTATCCCTAGGTGGTTTTGGTAATTCATAACAACATATAGCTCATTGAGCTAATGCTATTCCAAGATGATTATTTCAGGAAAGCTCAATGATTGGCATGGCATGGATGTGAAAGTGGAACCCTCAAAATGCTAAGGAAAAAGGATTGGCTCAAGCTCAAAAGCTCAAGACTCTTCATTTTATATTTTAGTGATCCAAGATCACATTGAGTCTTTAGGGAAAGCCAATACTATCAAGGAGGGATGATGTGTTGCTTAATGAGCCTCTTGCTTCATGTGCTTAGTGATATGCTCCAAAAACCCTCAACTACTTTCCCATATCCACATATGACCTAAACCCTAAACCAAACTCGGTCCTACCGATTCTTCCTATCCGGCGCCACCGAGTTTCACTTGTCATTAGCCACTGCCAAACCCTAGCAATTCGGTTCTACCGATCGGGATCTCGGTCTCACCAAGATGGTATTGCAAACTCTCTGTTTCCCTTTCGTAACTTTTCGGTCTCACCAAAAGAGCGAATCGGTCCCACCGAGATTGCAATGTAAATTCAGTGTTTCCCCTTTGTAACTCTTCGGTCTCACCGAAAGAGCAAATCGGTCCCACCGAGTTTGCCTGACCAACTCTCTGGTTAGCTAATTACCAAATTAGGTCTCACCGAGTTTGTGTAATCGGTCTCTCCGAGATTACGTTATGCCCAAACCCTAACCATATCGGTCCTACCGAGTTGCATGTCAGTCCCACCGAAAATCTCTAACGGTCACTAGGTTTACATTTTCGGTCCGACCGAGTTTGTTGAATCGGTCCTACCGAGATTGGAAAACTGTGTAACGGTTGGATTTTGTGTGGAGGCTATATATACCCCTCCACCTCCTCTTCATTTATAGAGAGAGCCATCAGAACACATACATCATTCCAACTCATATGTTCTGAGAGAGAACCACCTACTCATGTGTTGAGACCAAGATATTCCATTCCTACCATATGAATCTTGATCTCTAGCGTTCCCAAGTTGCTTTCCACTCAAATCTTCTTTCCACCAAATCCAAATCCTATGAGAGAGAGTTGAGTGTTGGGGAGACTATCATTTGAAGCACAAGAGCAAGGAGTTCATTACCTACACACCATTTGTTACTTCTTGGAGAGTGGTGTCTCCTAGATTGGCTAGGTGTCACTTGGGAGCCTCTGACAAGATTGTGGAGTTGAACCAAGGAGTTTGTAAGGGCAAGGAGATCGCCTACTTCGTGAAGATCTACCGCTAGTGAGGCAAGTCCTTGTGGGCGATGGCCATGGTGGGATAGACAAGGTTGCTTCTTCGTGGACCCTGTGGGTGGTTGCTTCTTCGTGGACCCTTCGTGGGTGGAGC
Organism: Triticum urartu; assembly: GCF_003073215.2. NCBI lineage: Eukaryota > Viridiplantae > Streptophyta > Magnoliopsida > Poales > Poaceae > Triticum > Triticum urartu. Next base: position 254,465,029 of record NC_053027.1, on the reverse strand, counting down.
CCTGTGGACTCGCGCAACCATTACCCTTTTGGGTGGAGCCCTCCGTGGACTCGCGCAACCGTTACCCTTCGTGGGTTGAAGTCTCCATCAACTGGATGTAGGATAGCACCACCTATCCGAACCACGGGAAAAACATCCGTGTCTCCAATTGCGTTTGAATTCTCCAAACCCTTCCCTTTACATTCTTGCAAGTTGCATGCTTTACTTTCCGCTGCCAATATACTCTTTGCATGCTTGCTTGAATATGTGATGATTGCTTGACTTGTCCTAAATAGCTAAAATCTGCCAAGAACTAAAATTGGGAAAAGGTTAAGTTTTTATTTGGTCAAGTAGTCTAATCACCCCCCTCTAGACATACTTTTGATCCTACAAGTGGTATCAGAGCTTTGGTCTCCATTTGCTTTGATCTCCATAGCTTTTGGTGGTCATAGCCTTGGTTTCACAACCTAGGAGAGTATGGCATCTAGCGAGGGAAATTATCACCGTAGAGGTCCTTACTTTGATGGTACTAATTTTGCTAGTTGGAAGCATAAAATGAAAATGCATATTCTTGGACATAACCCCGCCGTTTGGGCTATTGTGTGTGTTGGTTTGCAAGGTGACTTCTTTGATGGGAGATAACCAAACCGTGAAGCTACCACGGATGAGTTGAAGATGTTGCAATACAATGCTCAAGCTTGTGATATTCTCTTCAACGGATTGTGCCCCGAAGAATTCAACAAAATCAGCCGCCTTGAGAATGCAAAGGAAATTTGGGACACTTTGATTGATATGCACGAAGGTACCGACTCCGTCAAGGAACGCAAGTTGGATGTGCTTCAAAGCCAACTTGACAAGTTCAAGATGAAGGAGGTGAAGGTGTCGCTGAAATGTACTCTAGGCTTGCTCTCATCACAAATGAGATTGCCGGCTTAGGAAGTGAAGAGATGACCGATAGATTCATCATCAAGAAGATTCTAAGAGCCTTGGATGGAAAATATGATACCGTGTGCACATTGATCCAAATGATGCCCAATTACAAAGATCTCAAGCCAACGGAGGTGATTGGAAGAATTGTTGCTCATGAGATGTCACTTAAGGATAAAGAGGAACTTCACAACAAATCAAGTGGTGCCTATAAAGCCTCATGTGAAGCCCCTACATCATCAAGTGAGAAACAAGACTTCAATGAAGAATTGAGCTTAATGGTGAAGAACTTCAACAAGTTCTACAAGAGTAGAAGCAAAGATAGAAGCTTCCAAGTCAAGGTCCTACAATGACAAAAGATCTTCTAGTCGAGAGCGAAACTGCTACAATTGTGGAAGACCCGGAAACTATTCCAATGAGTGTACGGCTCCCTACAAGAGAAGAGAAGATTCTCCAAAAAGAAGAAGCAAAGAATCACCACCAAGAGAGAGAAGGAGTAGAGATGATCGTTATGAACGAAGATACTCACGGAGAAGCAAGGATTCGGAAAGGAAGGAAAAATCATCAAGGAGCTACACAAAACGAAGACATCAAGCTCATGTTGGTGAATGGGTATCCGGCTCCGACTCCGACAGCCACTCCGAGAGAAGTTATCACTCCGACTCCAAAGATACTCAAGATGAAGGTGTTGCCGGTCTAGCACTTGTGTCAACCAACTCCTACGACATATTTGACTCACCAAATGAAGGAATTGGAAGATGCTTCATGGCCAAAGGTCCTAAGGTAACACACCCCGAGTATGTTGATTTCAATAGTGATGAAGATGACTTGTTAGGTGATGATGATTTACTTGTTGACAACTCTAGTGATGAATACTATGATGAAACGTCAATTAATCATGCTAATCAAGATAAAACGAATGACAATGATAAGGAGAAGATTGAGGCTCTAACTAAAGAACTAAACACTCTTAAGTTAGCTCATGAAACTATCTTCGAAGATCATCGAGAACTTTTAAGAGCTCATGAGAAATTACGCTTTGAAAAGCTCAATCTTGAGCAAGAGCATGAGTTCTTAAAAGCAATCAATGATGATCTCCGCCAAGAAAAGCTCTTCTTACATTGCCAAGCATTTACTCTTATCCACTTACATGCCTCAAGTCAAGTCTAGTAACAAGAACAAGAAAGATTCTTCCTCTAGCAGTAACAATGATCATGCTAAATCCAATATTGTTGCTTCTAGTAGTTCTCTTGATTCCACTAATGATTCTCTTAGCCAAGTTACACTTGAGCAAGAAAATAGTTTATTGAAGGGAATTATAGAGAAAGGAGTGTACAAAAGCCTTGCCGGGAGTAAGCAATTCGAGGAAATTGTGCGGAAGCAAGGAATGCACCGGAAGAATCAAGGTGTTGGTTTTGAACGAAAGTTCAATGCCAATGGAGTTGAGTGGGAAGAAGATCAATACCCCAAGACAAAGTTTGTTCCTCACCAAGAGAAGTATGATACTTCTTTCAAGGGGACACAAGCTCAAGATGATCTTCCACCACAAGACTACAAGCAAAAAGGCAAGGACAAGCTTCAAGAAGAAATTGACGCATTTGAAGAAGCTCCTAAGACCTTAGTCAAGTGGATTCCCAAGACTACTTCAAGTTCCACTTCATCAAGTACGACTACAACTCCAAGGATTCCCATCAAGATGATGTGGATCCAAAAGAAGAAGAACTAGAGAGTTCTTGAGGGTGACTCCACCAACATACTTCACTCTTATCATTTTGGCAAGAACAAGTGCAATCAACTTCCACATCTTGCACTAGTTCAAGGAGTCACAAACCCTCTTGTTGGTAAGACAAGGGACAAGGTAACCTAAAAGTTTTCATGGACATCATCTTTTGTGTGCATCACTCTATGTCTATGGATATCCTTGTTTGTTCCTTGTGGGACTAACCCATGTAGGTGCTGAAAGTGCAATTCACTCAAATGGATAGCTCCAAGTGATCTACATCAACATTGAGCATCCACATCTTCAACATCTACATGAAGTCATCATCGACAAAACCCAAGGTTAGTTCATCCCTCTAAGGGGAGATATCACATCTAGGGGGAGCTTTACTCTAAGACTTGAGCTAAAGCAACTCTAAAGATGTGAACACAACAATGCTTTATGTAAAAGTGGTAACCCCACTTGAGCTTAAACGATGAGTATGACCTATGATCAAGTGTTCTCACTTGACTCCTAAGTCAATATACTCATATATAGATGACCTTGTCATCGCAAATTGCTTGATAGATGCTAGAGTTGGTTGTGCATGCCTTGCCACATATTTCATTTGCCATCTTATTGTGTGAGCATGCTGGTTGCATATTTTACTCATTCGAGGACATCCACTTGTTGTTTTGATTGTTTGGTTTTACTTTCTTTTGCCAAGTGGACGGACAAGAATGCCTAAGTACCTCCTCTAGCTATCTATTCTTTTCTCGTCTCAAACTCTATTCATGCTGCATCACAAAATTTGATCAAGTCAGATTCGAACCACTCTGTGTGAGGAGAGCTCGGAGTCCCTGATTCGTCATAGACTTAAACTTCCAAAACCTCTTTAAGATTCTCGGTCTGACCGATACCCCACTTTCGGTCCTACCGAGATCATTAAGTCGATCTAGGTTTTCGATCTCGGTGCAACCGATTTGAACATTTCAGTCACACCGAGTTTCAGTAACTGCACGCAGTTATGAATCTCGGTGCCACCGAGTTGTTCCACTCGGTCACACCGACAGGGTTGGGCTATATATAGTCACGGGCAAAATTTTGGAAATTTCTCTGAACCCCTTCGCCCGCGCGATAGCCTGCTCTGCCAACGTGGTCTCCGGATCGTCTCCTCGCCGCCAGCCGCCTCCAGCCGCTGGTCTCCGTCGCCGTCAACGGGAATTCTGCTCCGTCGTTGCCGCCGTAGCGAGTCTCCGCCAAACTAGGGTATGGACTCGATCACAGTGCTATTCCCCGTCCGATTCCTAGCGCATTGTGTTCTTCATAATTCTTGCCACGATTGAAACACTCCTATCCAGTCAATACGCCCGTAGATTAGCTTTGATTCGAAAATTTTAGGGTTAGGTTTCCGCCGAAACCATCTCGGACCCACCGAGTTGAAAAACTCGGTCCCACCGATTTGGCTTATGCCATTGCACAAGTGAGACTCGGTCTGACCGAGAATTACTTATCGGTGTGACCGATTTTGGAACTCTATGAAACCCTAGCAGTCTCGGTGCCACCGAACTGTGACTCGGTCCAACCGAGTTCACTAGTTTAGGTTCCAAAACTGCTTCGGTATCACCGAGTTTGAAAATCGGTAGATCCGAGATGATTTCAGTGGGAAACTAAAACTAAGTTTTTGGATCATTCTTTTGCAAAAATCTCTGCATTTTGTGATGCTCATCCACTCTATCACATCTATAACCTATTCACAGGGTCAGCAGTCAGAGTTTGCAGCATGTCTGATCAAAGTGATAGCCAGAATCTGTCAGAACAGCAAGTGGTGATGAGTGAGGGCACTAGTCCCTCAAGTTCTTTAGATGAGGGCAGCAGGAGCACCCCTAGCAACTTGCCAAAAGCTGCCACGAGACAGAGGAAGAAGAAAACTTCAGACTCCAAGGATGAAGATTATGTGGCAGAGGAAGAGGCCACTTCCAAGAGAGTTGAGCCAGCTCAAGGCACAAAGCCAGGCCTGGAAATCAAAAGGCCAGCAGGCAGGCAGCCCATGTCTAAGGCAAGAACTTCAACTGAGAAGCCTGCACCTAAAGAGCCAGTTGCTGCTGAGGGAAAGAAGAGAAAGGAAAGGGTCAAGAAGACCGTAGCCAGAGTGCCAGGAAAGGCACCCAAGCTGATGGGTGATGCCATAAGATCAGGGGCTACTGCATCTAAGCCCAAAGCTGCCTCCAAGCCCAAGTCTGCACCCAAGAGGAATACAAGGAGCATTCCTGCAGCTGAGAAGAACAAGGCCCCAGTGCCTGAGACTGTTGCTGAAGAAGAGGAAGAGAATGTTCTGAGAAAGCTCAAGCCCAAGATCCCAGACCACACCGATGCTCATCCTGTGGCTAAGGACATGAAGCTCAGGAGAGATTCAGGGCTGAGGAAGTGGAGAGAAGCAGACCCATATGCTTCAAGGAGAAGGACTGCCGTGGATTACAGATTTCACACCAAGGAACAGCAGGACTTCTATGAGACAGTGCTGCTAGATAAGAAGCCCATTGTCTGTGACATGAGATGGGTCGACTGGACCTACATGAGGGAGAAGGAGGAACACTACCCGGGAGTATATGACAGCTTTAGTGCTTGTGGAGTTGCTGACTTTGTTGGGCAGAAGATCACAAAGTGGAACGAGGAACTGATCATGCAATTCTACTCACGGCACACTTTTACCCAGATGGAAAGATCACATGGATGTCTGAGGGTACAAGGTACCAATCTACAGTGGCTGAGTGGGCACAGCTCATTAATGCCCCAGAGGAGCATGATGATGACTTGGACATATATGCCAAGAAGAAGATGGACCATAACTCTATGTCCAATATGTACAAGGAAATTCCAAATGAAGCACTTGACACGTTCAAATTTGGCTCAGTGCACTATCTTCTGTCAGGATTGCCAACCATCAATTGGATATTAAGGCACACCTTATTGCCCAAGTCTGGAGATCACAAGATGATCAGAGACCATGCTATCAACTTGCTACATGTATTTGATGTGCCTCAGAAGTTCAAGGTGATGAGCCTCATAGTGGAAACTATCAAAAGGACTGCAGCAGATCAGGAGAGGAGTTGCGGATATGCCCCTCAGATCCAGGAGCTCATTAACTCCAAGATGGGCACGGGCATATATTTATTGGACAAGGAACACCTGCCCATCCGTCTAGATTTTGAGGACAATCAAGTTGTCATGACTGAGAACGAGCCATCATCTGCCCAAGCATACGCAAAGAAGGAGAAGGCAAGGAAGGAGAAAGCTGCCAAGATGCCAAGCCAAGAGGAGGCATCTGAGTATTTCTTGAAGACCAAACAAGAGCAGCTTGGTTACCTGATTGCATCCACCCTGCGGATTGAGCAAGGACTAGCCACCCTAACTCAAAACCAGGCAAGCCTAGAGAGAATCATGGAACAAAAGTTCTATGACTTGGATGTCAAGGTAACGGAGATTCAGACTGCAGTGGAGCAGCTCCAAGATGATATGCAGGAGAGGAGAGGCAGGACTACCACTCATGCCTTTGCCAGAGTGCCACGAGGTCCGAGGTTGTCTGCCGTGCCAGTTGCTGACACAAGAGCCACCACCTCAGCACCAGCTACAGCCTCAGTTCCACCAGCTCCAGCATCTACTTCAGCTCCAACTCCAGCGTCTACAGAAGCCTTCGTCCTTGGAGTGATCCGGACTCCACCACCACCTGAAGATCAAGCCTGAGCGTTGATCTAGTACTATGCATTTTCTAGGAACTTTTTGGTAACTTGTTGCCAAAGGGGGAGAAGATGTATAGATCATAGGCTTCGAGAGAGAGAGTGTTGCTTTTCTCTCTTGCTTTATTTGGTGGTTTTTCAAACTTGTTTGCTTTTGAGTGCTTGATATACTACGTCATTATTTGTGAGACATTGATGATCATGTGTTTGATCATAAGCTACACTTAATGCTTGCTTAATGCTATTATCCTATCTATCTTATGTGATCATTCACTATTCTTGGTGATGAGTGCATGTATTTCATTCTTATCATTTTAAGCGCTCCACCAAGATGTATGTGACATGGAAGAGTAACCCATGACTCTAACTCCTTGTGCATTTGCAGTCCAAAGCAAATTTTAAATATGCACAAATTTAGGGGGACCTCTTACTTATCACATACTTCTTAAAGCGACGATATATTTCATGTTTATTATCATTTGTCGAAGCTTTGATCTATATGTTGTCATCAATTACCAAAAAGGGGGAGATTGAAAGTGCAACTATCCCTAGGTGGTTTTGGTAATTCATAACAACATATAGCTTATTGAGCTAATGCTATTCCAAGATGATTATTTCAGGAAAGCTCAATGATTGGCATGGCATGGATGTGAAAGTGGAACCCTCAAAATGCTAAGGAAAAAGGATTGGCTCAAGCTCAAAAGCTCAAGACTCTTCATTTTATATTTTAGTGATCCAAGATCACATTGAGTCTTTAGGAAAAGCCAATACTATCAAGGAGGGATGAGGTGTTGCTTAATGAGCCTCTTGCTTCATGTGCTTAGTGATATGCTCCAAAAACCCTCAACTACTTTCCCATATCCACATATGACCTAAACCCTAAGCCAAACTCGGTCCTACCGATTCTTCCTATCCGGCGCCACCGAGTTTCACTTGTCATTAGCCACTGCCAAACCCTAGCAATTCGGTTCTACCGATAGGGATCTCGGTCTCACCGAGATGGGATTGCAAACTCTCTGTTTCCCTTTCGTAACTTTTCGGTCTCACCGAAAGAGCGAATCGGTCCCACCGAGATTGCAATGTAAATTCAGTGTTTCCCCTTTGTAACTTTTCGGTCTCACCGAAAGAGCAAATCGGTCCCACCGAGTTTGCCTGACCAACTCTCTGGTTAGCTAATTACCAAATTTGGTCTCACCGAGTTTGTGTAATCGGTCTCACCGAGATTACGTTATGCCCAAAACCTAACCATATCGGTCCTACCGAGTTGCATGTCAGTCCCACCGAAAATCTCTAACGGTCACTAGGTTTACATTTTCGGTCCGACCGAGTTTGTTGAATCGGTCCCACCGAGATTGGAAAACTGTGTAACGGTTGGATTTTGTGTGGAGGCTATATATACCCCTCCACCTCCTCTTCATTTATAGAGAGAGCCATCAGAACACATACATCATTCCAACTCATATGTTCTGAGAGAGAACCACCTACTCATGTGTTGAGACCAAGATATTCCATTCCTACCATATGAATCTTGATCTCTAGCCTTCCCAAGTTGCTTTCCACTCAAATCTTCTTTCCACCAAATCCAAATCCTATGAGAGAGAGTTGAGTGTTGGGGAGACTATCATTTGAAGCACAAGAGCAAGGAGTTCATTACCTACACACCATTTGTTACTTCTTGGAGAGTGGTGTCTCCTAGATTGGCTAGGTGTCACTTGGGAGCCTCTGACAAGATTGGTGGAGTTGAACCAAGGAGTTTGTAAGGGCAAGGAGATCGCCTACTTCGTGAAGATCTACCGCTAGTGAGGCAAGTCCTGTGTGGGCGATGGCCATGGTGGGATAGACAAGGTTGCTTCTTCGTGGACCCTTTGTGGGTGGTTGCTTCTTCGTGGACCCTTCGTGGGTGGAGCCCTGTGTGGACTCGCGCAACCGTTACCCTTGGGTGGAACCCTGTGTGGACTCGCGCAACCGTTACCCTTTGTGGGTTGAAGTCTCCATCAACGTGGATGTAGGATAGCACCACCTATCCGAACCACGGGAAAAACATCCGTGTCTCCAATTGCGTTTGAATTCTCCAAACCCTTCCCTTTACATTCTTGCAAGTTGCATGCTTTACTTTCTGCTGCCAATATACTCTTTGCATGCTTGCTTGAATTATGTGATGATTGCTTGACTTATCTTAAAATAGCTAAAATCTGCCAAGAACTAAAACTGGGAAAAGGTTAAGTTTTTGTTTGGTCAAGTAGTCTAATCACCCCCTCTAGACATACTTTCGATCCTACAAATGCCCAACATTGGTTTTACCATTTGCCACCTAGCCTTTTCTTTTCCCTTGGGAGTCGCGCTCCTGAGGGTCATCATTATTTTACCCCCCCCCCCGGGCCAGTGCTCCTCTGAGTGTTGGTCCAAACTAGAGTCATGTGCAGCGCCCCCTCGGGGAAACTCGAGGTTTGGTTTTAGTTGTATGGAGCGCTCATCTGAGTGTGCCCTGAGAACAAGATATGTGCAGCTCCTATCGGGATTTGACGGCACATTCGGGCGGTGTTGCTGGTTTAGTTTTACCCTGTCGAAATGTCTTGTAGAACCGAGATACCGAGTCTGATCGGAACGTCTCGGGAGGAGGTCTATTCCTTCGTTGACCATGAGAGCTTGTCATGGGCTAAGTTGGGACTCCCCTGCAGGGTTTTGAACTTTCGAAAGCCATGCCCGCGGTTATGGGCAGATGGGAATTTGTAAATGTCCGGTTGTAGATAACTTGAACCTTAACTTAATTAAAATGTATCAACCGCGTGTGTAACCGTGATGGTCTCTTTCCGGCGGAGTCCGGGAAGTGAACACGGTGTTGGAGTAATGTTTGACGTAGGTTGTTCTAGGATCACTTCTTGATCATAGTTTCTCGATCGTGCTTTGTCTTCTCTTCTCGCTCTCTTTTGCGAATATGTTAGCCACCATATATGCTAGTCGCTTGCTGCAGCTCCACCTCATACCTTTACCTTACCCATAAGCTTAAATAGTCTTGATCGCGAGGGTGCGAGATTGCTGAGTCCCCGTGACTCACAGATACTTCCAAAACCAGTTTGCAGGTGCCGATGAGACCATGCAGATGACGCAACCAAGCTCAGGAGGAGCTCGATGAAGATCTTGTCCTTTGTGTTGTTTCGTTCTAGTTGATCAGTAGTGGATCCCAGTTGGGGTCGATAGGGGACCTTGTCGCATTTGGGGTTCTTCTTTTATTTTGGCGCCGTAGTCGGGCCATGAGTGTTTGGTTGATGTAATGTTATTTATGTACTTGATTGACGTGGCGAGTGTAAGCCAACTATGTTATCTCCCCTTTTATTATCTATATATTACATGGGATGTTGTGAAGATTGCCTAACTTGCGACATATGCCTTCAATGCGATTATGTCTCTAAGTCGTGCCTCGACACGTGGGAGCTATAGTCGCATCGAGGGTGTTACAAGTTGGTAATCAGAGCCTTCCCCAACCTTAGGAGCCCCATTGCTTGATCGAATTAGCTGCCGCTGTTGAGTTTAGAAAAATGTTTTGAGTCATTTAGGAATTATATATCGGAGAGTTTAGGAATTCTTTTTACTCCCCAGTCGCCTCATCGCTCTGGTAAGGCATCCTGACGTAGAGTTTTGACTCTTCTCTTCTCAAATTTCACTAATTTTTTTTAGGATCACGTGGGTATCTTGGAATCGTTCCGATGGTTTTGTGACGAGAACATTGTCTTGGTGCCTCCTGTCAGGGGTTTTGTGGCAGTGTCCCGGGGAGTTGAGCTCCGAGGGGTTGTCGTCACAATTTTATAGTTGCAATTCTGGAATACCTGAGTTTAGTACGCCGACATCGGAAATCTCCTTTATGCAGTTCGTTGGTGAGATAAGCTCGACGCCACCCAGTACTGGGGCGGGAGTTCGGGAGTATTGCCATAACTCGTATAACGGATGTTTTTCGAAGGTTGAGGTAGATGATTTCCGAAGGTTTCTTGGTTATGTGTTGAAGGATGGATACAGCTGGATGTAGGATTTGCTAGATTTGGGTGAGATATTATGCTTCCCCTGTATCCCCAACACCTGATTGCATAACCGGAAAAGTTTCGGGAGTTTATAAGTGGGAATTCAAGTAGCTCTTAGGATATCTTTCCAACAGATGTATGATTTGAAATTGGGGTTCGACGTCTAGTGGTCCACCTATTCAAGGTCGGTTTTAGAGTGGTCTCGTTGTGTCTTAAAGAGTCCTTGGCTATGCCGACTCGGGGACGCTTCGTATGTCATGTGCACTGCCTTGTACATGATGGTGCTGTACGATCGAGCCCGTGTAGGCCCCACCACGAAAACTTCAGACGAAATCTCTATCATATGTTTGTTCCGGCTTATTCTGCAAGCCAATCCTTGTTTTGTTTTTAGTTGTGGTATTCGAGTTGCTTCGAAGTCAAATGTTGATTCCATCCCTTGTCTAAGTGGTGTATACATACTCCGATGTGGATACTAAATCCTTCCTTGATAATCGAGATTTTCATGTCAATCCTTTTTTAACCGGTGTGCTTCTCTTCAAGTGGATACGATCATTTCAACTTCCGCTAGATCAATGATCAGTTCTTCTCAACGGTGTTTGCTTCATCCGTTCCAAGTTGCCTTTGTTTTTCCCGCCCACCCACCCTTTTTCTTCAAGGACTCAAATTTCTTAATCAAGTATCCTTTTATTATTGTGAAGTCTCTCCATTCCTTTTTCCGTCAATGTTCTTACCCGGTGGTTTCCATGAAGATGTTCTACTAGTTCGTCACTTTTCATTCTTTTTCTTTCTCCGGTGGATTTAATTCAAGCTTTGTTCATCATATCTTTTTCCTCGTTTCAATACCTTCTCTTGCCCGTGCACCTCATAATCATTCCCCGCTTGCTATTCAATTGTTCTGGAGTGCTGAAGAAATCTCAGAAGGCTCGTTTTGCCATTCAAGATCCGTTTAACTTATTTCGAGGTTGTTTATCTCATTCAAGCCATTTAATTCAACCGGTGCATTCTCTCTTTTAAATCGTTCTACGGTGTTTCTTTTGAGTGGGCCCTAACCCACAGGTCTTTTTCCAGGATCTTACCTGACTCGTCTAATTCTTTTCCGGAGTTACTCCCAAATTTCTTTTCGAAGTTTGACGTAAGAATGATTTATCATCAGTCAAATGTCTTTCCCCAAGATCTTCCAAATTCTTTTCATCGTTGGCTCAACCTCTTCGTTTTGATTCTTCCACTGTGCCTCAATAATTCTTGGTGGTGTTTCTCGTCGTCATTTGAAGACCGAAGAAGAGTTTTACCTCCATATCTTATCCGTTCTCTCAGATATTCGTGGTTCTAATTCGAGGCCATCCTCTCATAATTGTTTGATTGTGAGAATTCTTTTTATCCATCCGGAGCAAATCAGGAGCCTATTCAGTTTGTTCATCCGGAGCCCATCATCTAAGATTTATTCATTCTCAACTTTCGGCTATCATTCTCCAAATTTTACTGGTGCTTGGTTCAAGTGATCTTTAATCGGCTCGTGATCTCTTCGTTCTCATGTATCTAAATCCTCTCAAGCATCTTCGTGTATTTGCTAATTCTTCCCGGTGTTTCTTTATGTTTTATTCGTTCTTTCTCAATTCTTACGGTGGTTCGTTCAAGAATTTTCTTCCTTCGTGTATCATATCTATGCATTCGTGCTTTTCAAATTCTACCGGTGGTTCGTTGAAGATTTTCTCAAGTTTATGTTATATCTCTCTTAATCTTTTCTACGAGAATAAGTAATATGTCAAATCCGTTGATTGTCATCAATTTAATTGATGAAGGATAAGCATAATGTAATTCTTATTCTTGTTTCATCCGAACGATTAATTCCTTATTCCAGAGGTGCATCATATCACATTCTTGGTTCGAGATGCTTTATCTTTTCTTTCCCAAGAGTTCCAAGCTTTCGCAATTACATCTCCACAGAGGTCCATCTAAATCATTGCAAGGCTTCACCTTGTGATTTCAACTTCCCTTTCTTTTCATTCGATCATCCTTTTGTTACCGGAGTTCTTCATGGAGGTTCTACATGATGGTTCATCAAGGATTTAATTCCTTCTCCAACTTATTCATTGATATTCTTTTCTAAGAAGCTCAAGCTTTCTTCATATTGTAATCCGGAGTGCAATTCTTTCTTCCGTATCATTGGAGATGGTATTTTGCCATTCTTGATAATCTGAGTTCATGTTTCATGATTCGAATGTTGTTAAGAATGAGATATTTTAAATCCATCAACCTCTTCGTTGGAATTATCTTGGGTTATATTTCACCTAAAGCCTTCCCTAAGGATTGTTGCTATCTATGGTGATTATAAATGATCCAAGTTGTTCATTTATCCTCCCGGTGAAAGAATCTTCTCGTCTCCTTGTTCGTATCAATCCAATTTATCGTTTTCGTTAGTGGAAGAATTTCACCTCGTAGTTTTGAGATGTTGTTCATAAGCCCACTACAAGATTACTCTTTTCGTTGTTGGTGCAACAACTCCATTCGACTTTTCTCCTAAGGAGGCCTTTTCAAGCTCTTTTGTGGCAGAAGTTGGCATTTTCTTCTCCATTCTTTTATTTCAATTATCTATATTTCTATTCTTTCATTCCGGAGGCATTGTGGTGTTGTTATTTTCACCCATCTTCTTGTTTGGTCAGGACCGTGTTCTTTTCTCGGTTTATCCATTTAACCGGAGTGTTGTGCCCTTCTGTTCAAGTTCTTTTCTTCTTATCAAGTTTCATATCTCTTTCAACTGGAGTGCTGCTCGAAGTTGTTCTTCCTTGTCCCTGTTTTCTAACGGAGTGTTTTCAACTTCGTTCATCTCCGTTGTATTCTTTTCTCGAAATGGCTTAACCTTTTTCAAGGTTCCTTGGTTTCACTCATTGGTCAAAGAAGCAACTTAGTTTTACCTCTTCTCTTTCTCTTCCGTTTTTTCCCTCCGGTGCCATTCTAGATCTCGGGACGAGATCCTCTCGTAGTGGTGGAGTGTTGTGACGCCCCGAGGCCGAGGTGCCAGGTGTCTTCCAGTTATTCGCCATCATTGCCATGTCTTTTGCTTGCGTGTTGCATCTTGTCATGTCATCATGTGCATTGCATCATCATGTTTTCAAAACTTGCATCCGTCCGGGTTCCCCAGTTCCGTCTGTCGTACGTTCTGAGCCCAGACACACTTGCACGCACCCGCGGCATGTCCGAAATATTATTTTATAAGTGGCCGAAAAATGTTCTCGGAATGGGATGAGAGTTGGCGTGTGGTCTTGTTATAGTGTAGGTAGACCGCCTGCCAAGTTTCATCGCAATTGGAGTTCGTTTGACGCCCAAACGTTTAACTATAGCGGCAGTATAGCCAGTCTAACGTCGGACGTTTTCGGTCTCCGGAAACAGTCGCTGGGTCTCTCTCTTCTCTTCTCTCAGCCCAAGGCCTTCTGCACAGCCCACTACCTACCGCCAGGTCCAACCTAACCTCTCTCATCAGCGCGCGGCCCTCCTTGCGCGCGTCCGGAAGTTGTCCCGAACCCGACCCGGACTGTCGTCACCGTTGGATCCGGAACATCCCCAAACGTCTACAAAAGATCACCATTTTCTCATTTGGATTTCCTAGCCATTTATTCTCGATCGTCGGATTTCAATCAGATGATCCAAACTCCCCTCTTTCCCTATATATAGACTCTCTAGTCTAATTTAGGACCTAACCCTAAATTTTAGGCCTCTTGTCCCATCCATCCTTCTCTACCGCCGCCACACCAAATCCCCCTCGGGATCCATCCATCCCCAACCATAGCTCGCCACCAGGATCCCGTCGCCCTCTCCTTCACTTTCTTCTCCCTACCTCCTTTTATTTTTCCTTCTACTGTATCCTCCTGTTTGCCTCGCTCTCAAGATCTCCCGATCTCTCCCTGCTTGCTCTCGCAGGACGCCCCGCCAGCACCAGGGAACTGGAAGCCCGCCGCCAGTCAGGTTCCTCGCCGTCATCCACGACCGCCACCCCGGATCAGCTGGCGTCGCCGGGATCGCCGTCAAGTCCGCCGCCGACAAGCCCTGCCTCAGCCGCCTCGCCAAGTTCCGCTGCCTGCGCCGGCCTCCTTCCCACCGAGATTCGCCACCGCTGCTCTGCTCGTGCGTTGACCCCGCGCCAAGTCCCTCTGCTTCCCTGTAGGTCGAGCGTCAAGCGCCGCTGCCTCCCCTGTTGACTGGAACCCCGCCGGATTCGGTGGCGCGAAGCACCGCTGCCGCCTGAAGCTTCCTTGACCCCGTCATCAACTAGATCCGCGTCTGCCCTGTGCCACCTTGCCTTCCTCACCTGCATCTCGCCGGATGGAGCAGCCGCTACATCCCTGCCGTCGCCGCCACTTAGTCTCTGTCGAGCAGAGAATGAACGTAGCCTGCGCCTCCGCTTGCATTGCGTTGACCGCACCGCACGGACCAGGCCTCGACCTCCTCAAGGCCTAGATCCAGCCTGCCTCTTTCATGAACTGGGCCGAAGCCCATGGGTGAGCAGCCTTCCCCAGCGCCTGTTTCGGTTGGGCCAGCCAGATCCATCCCGCTATGTTTTTTTCCTGTCCAGTGATTTTAGTAATTATCCAGAGAACTGCAGTTTTACAGAAAGCCCCTTGCACTTCATGCATTTAATATCTCCACAACCGTGCATCGGTTTAAAACAACTTATATATGTAATATGCCTAGAATTCTGTCTAGTTTAATAATTTGCAACTGTCATCCATGTTTGAAATGCTTAAATTGATGTTTGATTAAATTTGCTCTAATAATATGTTAAAATGCTTTAATTCATAACTAAATAACCGTAGCTCGCTTTTAAATAATCTTTATATGTAAATGGGGTAGAAAAATGCATAGTTTAACTTGGTGGCATCACTTTGCATGTCTAACAACTCTAAGATTGTGTTTAGGGTAGAACAGTACCAAACCTTAAAATATGCACATGAGGTGAAGATTGAAGTTTGTTCCTTGTTGGAACATGGAGATGTTGTTCCTTGTTGGAACATGTTTACTTGTTGGGATATCACAATATATCTTATTTAATTAATGCATCTATATACTTGGTAAAGGGTGGAAGGCTCGGCCTTATGCCTGGTGTTTTGTTCCACTCTTGCCGCCCTAGTTTCCGTCATATCGGTGTTATGTTCCCGGATTTTGCGTTCCTTACGCAATTGGGTAATAATGGGAACCCCTTGACAGTTCGCCTTGAGTAAAGCTCTTCCAGCAATGCCCAACATTGGTTTTACCATTTGCCACCTAGCCTTTTCTTTTCCCTTGGGAGTCGCGCTCCTGAGGGTCATCATTATTTTACCCCCCCGGGCCAGTGCTCCTCTAAGTGTTGGTCCAAACTAGAGTCCTGTGCAGCGCCCCCTTGGGGAAACTCGAGGTTTGGTTTTAGTTGTATGGAGCGCTCATCTGAGTGTGCCCTGAGAACGAGATATGTGCAGCTCCTATCGGGATTTGTCGGCACATTCGGGCGGTGTTGCTGGTTTAGTTTTACCCTGTCGGAATGTCTTGTAGAACCAAGATACCAAGTCTGATCGGAACGTCTCGGGAGGAGGTCTATTCCTTTGTTGACCGTGAGAGCTTGTCATGGGCTAAGTTGGGACTCCCCTGTAGGGTTTTGAACTTTCGAAAGCCGTGCCCGCGGTTATGGGCAGATGGGAATTTGTTAATGTCCGGTTGTAGATAACTTGAACCTTAACTTAATTAAAATGTATCAACCGCGTGTGTAACCGTGATGGTCTCTTTCCGGCGGAGTCCGGGAAGTGAACACACTGTTGGAGTAATGTTTGACGTAGGTTGTTCTAGGATCACTTCTTGATCATAGTTTCTCGATCGTGCTTTGCCTTCTCTTCTCGCTCTCTTTTGCGAATATGTTAGCCACCATATATGCTAGTCGCTTGCTGCAGCTCCACATCATACCTTTACCTTACCCATAAGCTTAAATAGTCTTGATCGCGAGGGTGCGAGATTGCTGAGTCCCCGTGACTCACAGATACTTCCAAAACCAGTTTGCAGGTGCCGATCAGACCGTCCAGATGACGCAACCAAGCTCAGGAGGAGCTCGATGAAGATCTTGTCCTTTGTGTTGTTTCGTTCTAGTTGATCAGTAGTGGAGCCCAGTTGGGGTCGATCGGGGACCTTGTCGCATCTGGGGTTCTTCTTTTATTTTGGCGCCGTAGTCGGGCCATGAGTGTTTGGTTGATGTAATGTTATTTATGTACTTGATTGACGTGGCGAGTGTAAGACAACTATGTTATCTCCCCTTTTATTATCTATATATTAGATGGGATGTTGTGAAGATTGCCTAACTTGCGACATATGCCTTCAATGCGATTATGTCTCTAAGTCGTGCCTCGGCACGTGGGAGCTATAGTCGCGCCCCTATCTTAACCTAGCCAGATACCCCGCTCCCTATCATTCACCCACTCCCTCTCGTCCTCCCACGCTGCCGCACACGCATCGCACCAGGGAGGAGCCCCCGTGCCCTATCCCCTTTGACCCTACAGCCCCTCTACCCGATCCCCATCGCTCCCTCCTTCCCCTGCTCGATGGAGTGCCGCCGCCAGCGACCACGAGCTCCCTGTTGCCACCGCACGCTCGATTCCAGGCGCCCCCGCCTCTCTGCCGCGACAGGGACACGAGCCCTCCACGCGCACCACCGCCCCGACATCTCCAGCGCCTCCGCGCTCCTCTGCTACCCCGTCCCCATAGCGCTCTGCTTCTCCACCGGAGCTCTTCTCCCGTGCGCCCTTGCCGACCAAGACTAGCAGGCCACTGCAGCGCCATCTTGCCTCCTGCTCAGCGTCCTGTTCGTCCCGGACCTCTCCTGCAAGCTCTCGCCGTCGCGCCGAGTTCCTGCTGCCTCCGCTACTTAGCTGGATCGCTGTAACATCCCAAATTTTCAATTTCGAATGTTATACATAGATCATTCATGCATATCATATTTTATTACATTTTGTTTTGCGATCCTCGAAATCCTAAGCAACTCAAGGACCCTCGGAGAGAGTTGGAGATTTCCCAGTTTTCATATTTGAGTTTTATTAAATATTGAAACGAAGATTTTGGTTTTAATTATTTATTTCTCTCTGAAAATATTTCATATTAAAATACATGAGAGGAGATAATGTGACTTCTCCAAAATAAAGGAAATATTGGAGGAAAAAGATTAAAATCAAATATTTCATTTTTATACGGAGTTTATTGCTATTTCATTCGAATTAGAAAAATTGCACGTTTTTCAAAGTTGCATTTTTGGGCCAAGAAAATGTTCATCTTGTTCTAAATATTTTATTTAGACGATGAAAATTTGTTTTGGCATTTTCAGAATTTTATTTTATTCTCTACGATTTTTTTAGTTTCGGCGGAATTATTTAAAAAAACGCGCAGTGGCTAGCTGGGCCGAAGCCCAGCCGCCGGCCCACCTTCCCCGCGCCGCCGTCTCCCTCCTGGAGACCGCGCGCCGCCGCCGCCGACTCGAACAGAAGTCCGAGATGGACTCCTCCACGCCGCCGCCTTGCCCCCTCCTCCAAGCCGCCCCTCCCCTCTTTAAATACCCCGGACCCCCCCCCCCCCCCCCCCCCCCCCCCCCCCCGCCACCACCACCAACCCCGTCATCCGAGCCCCGCCGCCGCCTCCCTCGCCGCGCCACGCCGCCGCCGCCCCTCGCCGCGCCGCACCGCGGTCGCCCCGCCGCCGCAGCCCCGCCTCGCCGGAGCCTCTCCGGAGGTAACGCCGCTGTTGCCGCCGCCGGTTTTTTAAAAAAAATGATCCAGTTTTTTTAGAAACCCTAGTTCATTTTATTAGATCGGTTCACCGGTTTTCCTCGGTTTAGTTACTTTGCGGACGTTCGTCTGTACGTTCATTTTAGCGAACGGAGTTTACTCGTTAGTAATAGACAACGAACGCTCGTTCGTTAGCCTGTTCGTCAGTTTTCTTTTTCTCGGATTTTCCGCGATTATTTTCAATCACGATTTCTGATCCGATTTTCGTTTTAGTTTATCTTTTCGCTCGTTTATCGGAATCAGGCGATTCAAACACCTAGATCTTCGTATCGAGACACTCTTTCCGTTTAACCTACTTGAACGAGCTTTTGCTACTGTAAAATTTGACCTTAGTCTAGATTAGTAAATGGATCTTATTTCTTTCGCCGTTTGAGTTTCGTTGCTCCGTTTGATTTGATTCTTTTCGCAAACCGGAGTTCTTAAGTTGAACTTTCTGGTTAGATCTTATTTGAGATTTACCCGTGTTTCATTGCTTGATTGCTTATGTATGCTTTTGTTTGTTTGCGATGGAACACCTGGAGTGCGAAGCGTGCTACTACGAGTCCATAAGTTTTGCCGATCATCAGCAAGGCAAGTAACACTTTGATCATACCCCTTTATCGCCCAGTTTTTATGCATTAGCTCCAATCCTCAAACATTGCATGGTTAGGATGTGATTAATATGTGGGTTGGGAAGTAGTTGATGAGTTAGAACCTATTGCCCTGTTATATTCAAAACCTTGGGAGTTACTTCTACGTATTGCTTATATTGCTATGCTATGCTCGTAGACGTGGTTTGGGTGAGTGAAATCCATGACAGATGTGAGATTGTTAATTAATGGTTCAACTTAAGGTGGCAACTTGAATACACATCTGGGAGGATTGTTTGTTGGGCACCTGGGGAATCCATTGTTGTCCTAGGATATGCCGGAGTACCCGTGTGATAATCCTATGGTCCGCCACCCAGGCTCAAAGGGAACTGAGATATTTTCATGCTAGAAACTTCCGTGTGCAGCCACAAGCTATTATGGGCTCAGGCATAGTTGAGTAAGTCGCGTGAAGCTCCCGAAGAGGTGGATCAGTAGGTAGTGGGATGTAGGTTTGGTATGGTCTGCCCGGAGTAAGGAGTTAATGCTTCTGAAAGACTGTGTCTCGGTCATCCGTTTCTCAAACACCCTGTAGTGCGAGAAATCCAATGGAGGAGATCGGGTCTTGTGGGGAAAAGTGTGCAAACCTCTGCAGAGTGTATAAACTAATCATGGTTAGCCGTGTCCCCGGTTATGGACATCCTGAGTATCTAGTACTTGGAGTATCCTAAGTATCTCAGCACTCTAAACTATTATTGTTGGGTTGTTAATTACTTTAATTGGGATTGAGTTGGAGCAACCTTCTCAATGATGTTTCAACTACCATGATAGTTAAATAAAATCTATTCATTTGTTGTAGGGAAAAATTGGCTTTTCGCAAAAACTATAACCATAGAGCTTTCCACCAGCCAAATATGCATGTAGTGATAACATTATTCTGTTCTTGCTCTACTGTGTTATCTTGCCAGCATATTCCATGTGCTGACCCGTTTTCGGGCTGCAACATATTATGTTGCAGACTTTTCAGACGAGGAGTAAGGTTCGTTAGGTCGTTGCCGTGCAGCTCAGCTATGCCGTTGGAGTTGATGGACTCACTTTATCTTGCAAGCCTCCCGCTGTTATCGTATTAGATGGCCTTAAGCCATATTTACTGTAATAAGTTCTCTTTTGAGACATTCGATGCAATAAGTGTGTGATTGCTACTCTGTTATAAATCCTCGAGTACTGTGTGTGTCAGCATTACCGATCTAGTGATGACACTGAAGCACAGAGACTTGGCCGTTTGAGGTCGGGTCGCTACAAGATGGTATCAGAGCACACGTTGAGTGTAGGACACGACTACTAAGCTAAAGCCCTAGATCACTGTTCTCTTCTCATTTCTGACTCGTCTCCATTTTCTACTCTTTAGGATGGCGGACACAAGGAACAAGTTTGCACAACCGGATGAAGAAGCACCTTTTGGACGACACTTGAAGGAAGTCACTAGGTACCTGAACATTGGAATACCAAGCCACCGGAACTTACAACGCCACATTACTAGAAGAGGAGGGATGGATGATTCAAGTTCAAGTTACAGGAAAGACATTCACGCCAGTCACTAAGCCCATAGAGTTTTCCTTCGATGCACCAACCTGGAGTCTAGGAAAGAGTATGGCAGCTCACATCACCATGGGATGCATTGGAGAAGTTTATCATAAGGAGCTTAAGGATACTATCTATCATATTTGTGGGCGCCGAGACGAGCAATGGGAGATGATCAGCACCAGGAAGGATAGATCAATTGCAGCTTTCATCCAGGAGTTAAACCAACACATTCGTCGCTAGGAGAACTAGATGTGCGCAAGAGTGATAGATATGAAGAAGGCAATGACTAGGATCACGGAACTGGAGGAAGAACTCAAGGCTACTCTTGAAGATTATGAGGAGGAAATCATCGTACTAGTGGAGAAGAATGACGATCTAGAAAGGAAGCTAGGAGTATTCCCGGGAGACCCCGCACCAGGACGAGAAGACGAAGAACCCAAGGAGATTCGCCCGGAGGACTACATTATCATCGACAACACCGACTCAGACCCCGACAATAGTGATGATGACTATGAAGACAAAGCTGGAGCAGACATCATGGAGTCTTCAACCGAAGAATATTTTTAGTAGACCACCACATCAGTAGTAGTATTCCACCATGTAAATAGTATAGTTCGAGCACTTTTGTAATGATAGTTAGATCGATTGTATGCCCTTGCTTGATTGATTGAGTGAAATGTTTGTGTTTGTCTCATGCGCATATGGGGGTAGTGTTTTTCTCATTAGACCTCATTCTATTCTAATCTCTCCCCTCTAAACCCATCAGATGCCTCCGAGACGTGACCCTGGATTTACCTTCCCACCGGAGCTCACTCAGTTAATCCAGCAGCAGAATACCCTGATGCAGTTGTTAGTTCAGAACCAAGGCAACAACAATAACAACAACAACAATCCGCCACCACCACCACCAGTTGATAGTTTAGCCCGCTTTCTAAGGTTGCAACCGCCAGTATTTTCCAGTAGCACCGAGCCCATAGTAGCAGATGATTGGCTCCGCAGGATTGGAAGGGAGTTAATCACTGCAGGATGTACCGATGCTGAGAAGCTGCATTTTGCCGCACATCAGTTGGATGGACCAACAACCTCATGGTGGGAGAATTACACTGTCACCTACCATATAGCCACGGTGACATGGGATCAGTTTCAGCAAGCTTTCCGTACAACCCATGTCTCAACTGGAGCTATGAGTATGAAGAAGCGTGAGTTTCGCAACTTACACCAGGGGAACCGTATTGTGGCTCAGTACGCGGATGAGTTTAGCAAGTTTTCTCGCTATGCGCCTGATGATGTGGCCAGAGATGCTGCAAAGCAGGAGAAGTTTATGGAAGGGTTGAATGATGAGATGAGCATGCAGTTGATGGTGGCAACATTCAACAACTACCAGGAGTTGGTAGATAAGGCTCTTATGATTGAAGGGATGCAGCAGCAGATTGAGAGCCACAAGAGGAAGTATGGACAAGGAAGGTACAATTCAGGAACTCAGCAGAAGCCTCGCCTAACCCCGAACTCGGGAGGACTTGTTCATAACCATGGAGGCCACACCCACAATGGAGGAAGTAACCATAATCATACAGGCCCAAGGAATGGGAATGGGAATGGGGCAAGCAACAATCAGAACCGTTCCAATCTAGCCACACCCGCCAAGAGAGATCTAAGCCACGTTACTTGTTTCAAGTGCGGGAAGACTGGACACTGTGCCATGGAGTGCCCTGAAGCAAAGAATGGAAACGGCAATGGGAGTGCTGGAAAGAAGCCCAATCCATTCAAAAAAGGACAAGTGAACCGCGTCAATGTGGAGGAGGTTGAAGAGCAGCCAAACGCGGTTATTGGCAAGTTTTTGGTTAAGTACTTTACGGCCCTTGTTCTTTTTGATACTGGTGCATCGCATTCATACATATCAAGGGAATTCATGGATAACTTTAAACTACCGACCCAAACCCTTAGGACCCATCTGTTAGTAAGTTCACCTGGAGTGGAGTATATGGCTAGTCGATGGTGCGACCAGATACCCCTAACCATTGGTAGCCATGTTTTTCCGTCCGACCTAATAATCTTGGAGTCACAAGGATTGGATGTGATATTAGGCATGGACTGGATGTCAAAGTATGGAGGAAGCATTGACTGTGTTAGTAAGTCAATTTGTCTCACCACCCCTGAGGGAAAAAGGATCAAGTATGTATCTAGGCATGCGCCAAGA
This sequence comes from Triticum urartu, assembly GCF_003073215.2. Classification (NCBI taxonomy): domain Eukaryota; kingdom Viridiplantae; phylum Streptophyta; class Magnoliopsida; order Poales; family Poaceae; genus Triticum; species Triticum urartu. The sequence goes on along the minus strand of NC_053027.1, from coordinate 254,442,540 downwards.
AGTAGCCAAGTGAATACCCTCACGGGAGTTGTTCAGGAGGAAGTGCGTGTAGTGAAGGATTACCCGGATGTTTTTCCAGAAGAGTTACCAGGCATGCCACTGGATCGAGACATTGAGTTTTTGATAGAGCTATTGCCAGGCACCAGGCCTATATCGAAGAGACCATACCGGATGCCCGCAAATGATCTGGAGGAGATTAAGAAACAGATCAAGGAGTTATTGGAGAAAGGATACATTCGACGGAGCTCATCACCATGGGGAGCCCCAGTGCTTTTGGTCGAGAAGAAGGATAAGTCTCTAAGAATGGTTGTTGATTATCGCATGTTAAATGAGGTGATGATCAAAAACAAATACCCACTGCCAATGATCAATGATTTGTTTGACCAGCTGCAAGGAGCTAGTGTGTTTTCAAAGATCTACCTGTGATCTGGATATCACCAGCTGAACGTACGAGAGAAGGATATACCAAAGACAACATTCACCACACGGTACGGGTTGTATGAATATACGGTCATGTCGTTTGGACTGACTAACGCCCCTGCCTACTTCATGAGCATGATGAACAAAGTATTCATGGAATATTTGGATAAGTTTGTTGTGTTGTTCATTGATGATAAAATGGTATACTCGAAGAACGAGGAGGAGCACGAAGAGCATTTGCGTTTAGTTCTCGAGAAACTCAGGGAACATCAGTTGTATGCCAAGTTCAGCAAATGCGAGTTTTGGCTGAAGGAAGTTGGATTCCTTGGACATGTTATATCAGGAGAAGGTGTAGCAGTAGATCCTACCAAGGTTCAGTCAGTCACTGAATGGTTGGCACCCACTTCAGTTAGCGAGATCCGCAGTTTTCTTAGACTCGCAGGATACTATCGAAGATTCATTGAGAATTTTTCCAAAATTGCGAAGCCAATAACGGAGATATTGAAGAAGGATACCAAATTTAAATGGACGGAAGAATGTGAAGCAAGTTTTCAGGAGTTTAAGAAATGTTTGACTATAGCCCCAGTGTTGATTCTGCCGGATATACGTAAGGAGTTCCAAGTGTATTGTGATGCCTCTCGCCTAGGACTTGGACGTGTGCTTACGCAGGACGGAAGAGTTGTTTCGTATGCCTCTCGAGAACAGAAACCACACGAGTTGAATTATGCCACGCATGATTTGGAGTTGGCTGTCGTAGTGCATGCGTTGAAGACCTGGAGGCATTACCTTATTGGAAATCATTGTGATGTGTACACGGATCATAAGAGTTTGAAGTACATTTTCACATAGAAAGAGCTGAACCTTAGGCATAGGAGATGGTTGGAGCTTATAAAGGATTATGACATGAAGCTTCACTATCATCTAGGCAAGGCCAATGTCGTAGCCGACGCTTTGAGTCAGAAGAGTTATGCTAATACCCTAGTGAGCACGGGATTGCCAAAGGAGTTAGTAGATGATCTCAGGGAACTTCGATTGGAGATTGTTCCTAGAGGTTTTGTTGCAACAATGGAAGTTCAGTTGACATTGTTAGGAAAGATTCGAGAAGCTTGGAAGGATGACAACGATATTGTTGAGATAAAGGAGAGAATGGGCAATGGAAAGGCCAAAAGTTTTCGTGAGGATGAGCACGACACCTTATGGTTTGAGGACCGTGTTTATGTGCCCAATAACACAGAGATTAGGAAGTTAATACTTCAGGAGGCTCATGACTCACCATACTCGATACACCCCGGAAACACCAAGATGTATTTGGATTTGAAGGAACGTTTCTGGTGGACTGGTATGAAGAAGGATATTGCCGAGTATGTAGCCGTATGTGATGTATGTTAGAGAGTGAAGGCTGAGCATCAAAAGCCAGCAGGATTGTTACAGCCTATGTCGATACCGAATGGAAGTGGGATAAACTTGGCATGGATTTTATCACTGGATTACCCAGGACCAAATCAGGATACAATTCTATATGGGTAGTAGTTGATCGCTTGACCAAAGTAGCTCACTTTATCCCAGTGAAAACCACCTATACAAGTGCGAAGTTAGCCAAGATATACATGACCAGGATCGTATGTCTGCATGGAGTTCCGAGGACAATTGTATCAGATAGAGGAACATAGTTTACTACAAAGTTTTGGCATCAGTTGCACCAAACTTTGGGAACAAGGCTGGAATTTAGTACAACTTTTCACCTGCCAACAGATGTACAGACCGAGAGAGTCAACCAGATTCTGGAGGATATGTTGAGAGCCTGTGCGCTAGATTATGGATCTAGTTGGGATGACAATTTGCCCTACGCAGAGTTCTCATACAACAATAGCTACCAAGCCAGTTTGAAGATGGCACTGTTCGAAGCCCTGTACGGACGAAGGTGCAGAACACCGTTGATGTGGGATGAAGTCGGAGACCGACAATTGTTTGGACCAGATCTGATCAAGGAGTCTGAAGAAAAGGTTAAGTTGATCCAAGATAGACTGAAGATAGCTCAGTCCAGGCAGAAGAGTTATGCAGATTCGAAACACAAGAAAATAACCTATGAAATTGGAGACAGAGCATATTTGCGAGTGTCACCCCTGCGAGGAGTGAAACGTTTTAGAGTTAAGGGAAAGTTAGCCCCGAGATTTGTAGGGCCGTATCGAATTTTGGAACGTATGGGAGAAGTTGCCTACAAGTTGGAGTTACCTGAAGGACTGTCAGGAGTTCATGATGTATTTCATGTTTCACAGATGGAGAAGTGTCATGCTGAGATGGTTGATATACCGTTAAGAGATACAGTACCCTTGGATGCGATTCAGTTGGACAGTGATTTGACCTATGAGGAGAAGCCAGTCAGGATTCTCGAATTTGCCAACCGAGTCACCCGCAGCAAGGTTATAAAGTTTTGCAAAGTTCAGTGGAGCCACCATACCAAGGATGAAGCCACCTGGGAACGAGAGGATGACCTTCGCAAAGACCAACCACACCTATTCTCTAGCCAACCCGAATCTCGAGGGCGAGATTCATCTTAAGGGGGGCAGGTTTGTAACATCCCAAATTTTCAATTTGGAATGTTATACATAGATCATTCATGCATATCATATTTTATTGCATTTCGTTTTACGATCCTCGAAATTCTACGCAACTCAAGGACCCTCGGAGAGAGTTGGGGATTTCCTAGTTTTCATATTTGAGTTTTATCAAATATTGAAACGAGGATTTTGGTTTTAATTATTATTTTTTCTCTCTCAAAATATTTCATATTAAAATACATGAGAGGAGATAATATGACTTCTCCAAAATAAAGGAAATATTGGAGGAAAAAGATTAAAATCAAATATTTCATTTTTATCCGGAGTTTATTGCTATTTTATTCGTATTAGAAAAATTGCACGTTTTTCAAAGTTGCATTTTAGGGCCAAGAAAATGTTCATCTTGTTCTAAATATTTTATTTAGACGGTAAAAATTTGCTTTGGAATTTTTAGAATTTTATTTTATTCTCTAGGATTTTTTTAGTTTTGGCGGAATTATTTAAAAAATGCGAAGTGGCTAGCTGGGCCGAAGCCCAGCCGCCGGCCCACCTTCCCCGCGCCGCCGTCTCCCTCCAGGAGACCGCGCCGCCGCCGCCGACTCGGACCGGAGTACGAGCTGGACTCCTCCACCCCGCCGCCTTGCCTCCTCCTCCAATCCGCCCCCCCCCCTCTTTAAATACCCCGGACCCCCCCGCCACCACCACCAACCCCGTCATCCGAGCCCCGCCGCCGCCTCCCTCGCCGCGTCGCGCAGCCGTCGCCCTGCCGCTGCAGCCCGCCTCCCCGCCGCATCAGCCCCGCCTCGCCGGAGCCTCGCCGGAGGTAACGCCGCCGTTGCCACCGCCGGTTTTTTTTTAAAAAACTGATCTTTTTTTAGAAACCCTAGTTTGTTTTTTTAGATCGGTTCACCGGTTTTTCTCGATTTAGTTACTTTGCGGACGTTCGTCCGTACGTTTGTTTTAGTGAACGGAGTTTACTCGTTAGTAACAGACAACGAACGCTCATTCGTTAGTTTGTTCGTCAGTTTTCTTTTTCTCGGATTTTCAGCGATTATTTTCAATCACGATTTCTGATCTGATTTTCGTTTTAGTTTATCTTTTCGCTCGTTTATCGGAATTAGGCAATTCAAGCGCCTAGATCTTCGTCTCGAGACCCTCTTTCCGTTTAACCAACTTGAACTAGCTTTTGCTACTGTAAAATTTGACCTTAGTCCAGATTAGTAAACGGATCTTGTTTCTTTCGCCGTTTGAGTTTCGTTGCTCCGTTTGATTTGATTCTTTTCGCAAACCGGGGTTCTTAAGTTGAACTTTCTGGTTAGATCTTCTTATTTGAGATTTACCCGTGTTTCTTTGCTTGATTGCTTATGTATGCTTTTGTTTGTTTGCGATAAAACACCCGGAGTGCGAAGCGTGCTACTACGAGTCCATAGGTTTTGCGGATCATCAGCAAGGCAAGTAACACTTTGATCATACCCCTTTATCACCCAGTTTTTATGCATTAGCTCCAATCCTCAAACATTGCATGGTTAGGATGTGATTAATATGTGGGTTGGGAAGTAGTTGATGAGGTAGAACCTATTGCCCTGTTATATTCAAACCCTCGGGAGTTACTTCTACGTAATTCTTATATTGCTATGCTATGCTCGTAGACGTGGTTTGGGTGAGTGAAATCCATGACACATGTGAGATTGTTAATTAATGGTTCAACTTAAGGTGGCAACATGAATACACATCTGGGTGGATTGTTTGTTGGGCACCTGGGGAATCCAGTGTTGTCCTATAGGATATCCCGGAGTACCCGTGTGATAATCCTATGGTCCGGCACCCAGGCTCAAAGGGAACTGAGATATTTTCATGCTAGAAACTTCCGTGTGCAGCCACAAGCTATTATGGGCTCAGGCATAGTTGAGTAAGTCACGTGAATCTCCCGAAGAGGTGGATCAGTAGGTAGTGGGATGTAGGTTTGGTATGGTCTGCCCGGAGTAAGGAGTTAATGCTTCTGAAAGATTGTGTCTCGGTCATCCGTTTCTCAAACACCCTGTAGTGCGAGAAATCCAACGGAGGAGATCGGGTCTTGTGGGGAAAAGTGCGCAAACCTCTGCAGAGTGTATAAACTAATCATGGTTAGCCGTGTCCCCGGTTATGGACATCTTGAGTATCTAGTACTTGGAGTATCCTAAGTATCTCATCACTCTAAACTAATATTGTTGGGTTGTTAATTACTTCAATTGGGATTGAGTTGGAGGAACCATCTGAATGATGTTTCAACTACCATGATAGTTAAATAAAATCTATTCCTTTGTTGTAGGGAAAAATTGGCTTTTCGAAAAACCTATAACCATAGAGCTTTCCACCAGCCAAATATGCATGTAGTGATAACATTATTCTGTTCTTGCTCTACTGTGTTATCTTGCCAGCATATTCCATGTGCTGACCCTTTTTCGGGCTGCAACGTATTATGTTGCAGACTTTTCAGACGAGGAGTAAGGTTCGTTAGGTCGTTGTCGTGCAGCTCAGCTATGCCGTTGGAGTTGATGGACTCACTTTATCTTCCAAGCCTTCCGCTGTTATCGTGTTAGATGGCCTTAAGCCATATTTACTGTAATAAGTTCTCTTTTAGGACATTCGATGTAATAAGTGTGTGATTGCTACTCTGTTATAAATCCTCGAGTACTGTGTGTGTCAGCATTACCGATCCAGGGATGACACTGAAGCACAGAGACTTGGTCGTTTGAGGTCGGGTCGCTATAATCGCTCCGCCGCGCCAAGTCCTCACCGTTGGCCTTCCCCACGCCTTGCGCGCTTCCTCTGCTTCGCTTCTGCACGAGGACGAGGATGAGCTCCCGCCTCTGCCTCCCGCTAAGTTCGGGTGGCCCCTGCTCAAGCCGCCAAGACCCCTTTGTTGTATTCTCCAAGTGTGACGCCCGGATAATCAAGCTACAGTAAAACTCTGCTAATTGTGCCACGTCACCTCGGTTACTGTTGATAAACTCGAGTTAGTTCAAAACCGATTCAAATTCAAATTCAAAATCAAGCAAACAACAAAGGTTTTCAAAAGTTAAAACTAAAATGTTCGAGGGGTGACATATAATGCATAGGTAATTATGATGATGAAACCACATTTTTATAAAATGTTTAGATGCTCAAAGGTAAATAAAACAGTAGCTAAAACAAATATTTAAATGCCTTTTACATAATAAAAATATGCAAAGTATTCTATTTATTGCACCAAACTCTTTGTGACAGTGTACCAAATTGAAATTCTATCTTAGGACATGGATTCATAATAATAGAACTAAAGTAAAATAAAAACAAACCAAAGAATAATTAAAAGGAAAAGAAAAAAACAGGAAATAAAAAAAAGGAAACCACCCCCTTTCGCCCCCCCTGGGCCAACTGGCCCAGCCGGCCAACCAACTGACCAGGCCGGCCCATGCCTCTGGCCTACATAGGCCTCTCCCACTCCCACTCCCCCCAAACCCTAAACGCACTCCTCCCCCCCCACTCCCCACGACCGCAACCACTCCCCCCACACTCCCTCGTCTCTCCCTCTCACCCGATCCAGATCGGATCGGGCCGTCCCCGTCGCCCCGCCGCCGTTCACCATCGCCGCCGCCGCCCAGCGCCCGCCTCCTCAACCCTCCTTCCCGGTGCCCCCACACTCGGCTGGTTCTGGATCGGGGAGGGGCCCGATCCCGCGCCGCCCTGCACACCCGATCCCGTCGCCCGTCGCCGCGACGACCTCGCCATCCCGCGCCAGGACGCCGCGCCTGGAGCCCGCGCCTCCTCGCCGGCCTGCACCTCGTCTCCGCCACGCACGTCGTCGTCGTCGTCGTCCTCCCCAACCCCCACTGCCCCGTTCCCTACGCCCCAATGTGAGCTCGCTGCCGCGCTCGTCTCCGTGCTCCTCTCTCTCGCGCCTCTGCTCACCGCGGCCTCGCCGTGACCGGCGTGCCTCCGCACGCGCCGTGGCCGCGCCGCGCCGTGGCCGCGCCCTCCCCCCCCCCCCCCCCGCTTCCTCGTCCAGCGCACGCGCGCGCCAGCTCGCCTTCCGCCACGCCCCGCGCCCAGCTGCCGCACCACTGCCCTCTATACGCGCCATCCACGAGCCCTGTTGGCTCGCGCCCGCGGCGGCCTTGCCTCCGTCCCGTGCTCCACGGCTCACCGGAGCCCGCCTCCCCTGGTGGCCTCGGGCACGCGCCCGCGCGCCGCCGTCCCCTGCTGCTCACCGCTAGGGCCCCTCCGCCGCTGGCTGATGCCGCTGCTCCGGACCGCGTGCCTCGCCCCGCCGCGCTGGGCTACGGCCTCCGCCGGCGCCCCCCCCCTGTTGCGCCGTTCGGGTGCACAGGCGCCCACGCCCGTTACGCCCAAAACCGCCAAGACCCCCCGACCAATGACACAGGGGGCCCACACCCCCAGAACGTAAAAAATATAATAAAAATAAAAATAAAATAATAAATAATAAACTTAATTAATTAACTAATTAACTTAATTAATTCTGATTAAATAAACCAATTAAGATTAATTAACCTAATGATTAATTAACCTAATTAACTACTGTTAATTAGCTAATTAATCAGTATGACAGTGGGGCCCACCCCCTAATTAATTTTGATTAGTTTAATTAAACTGTTTAATTAACATGTGTCACTGACCAGTGGGACCCACTGGTCAGGTTGACCAGTCAACCCCCGTTGACTGCTAACGTCAGGATGACATCAGGCTGATGTCATAAATCCATTTCGAATTAATTTAAATAATTAATTAAATTCCAGAAATTAATAAAATCTTTAGAAAATCATATCTTTTAATCCGTAACTCGGATTAAAATATTTTCAACATGAAAGTTGCTCAGAACGACGAGACGAATCTGGATATGCAGCCCGTTCGTCCGCCACGCATCCCTAGCATAGCGAACACACAACTTTCCTCCTCCGGCTCCTCTTCCCGAAAACGCGAAACACCGGGGATAATTTCCCGGATGTTCCCCCCTTCACCGGTACCACCTCGTACCGCGTTAGGGCACACCTAGCATCACACTTTGTCATGTCATGCATCGTCATGCATTTGTTTGCATTATATTTATTGTTTCTTCCCCCTCTTCTCTCGCTAGACACCGAGACCGACGTCGCTGCTACCCAGTACGACTACGGTGTTGACGACCACTCTCTCTTGCCAGAGCAACCAGGCAAGCCCCCCCCTTGATCACCGGATATCGCCTACTCTCCTCTATACTGCTTGCATTAGAGTAGTGTAGCATGTTACTGCTTTTCGTTAATCCTATCCTGATGCATAGCCTGTCATTGTTGCTACAATTGTTGATACCTTACCTGCAATCCTAAATGCTTAGTATAGGATGCTAGTTTATCATCAGTGGCCATACATTCTTGTTCGTCGGCCATGCTATACTATCGGGCCGTGATCACTCGGGAGTTGATCACGGGTATATACCTATACTTTATACATGATACATGTGATGACTAAAGTCGGGTTGGCTCGAGGAGTACCCGCGAGTGATTCACGGATTGGGGGCTGAAAGGACCTTTGTCCCGACGGCCCTCTCGGTGGATCTTTGTGGCGGAGCGACAGGGCAGGTTGAGACCACCTAGGAGAGAGGTGGGCCTGGCCCTGGTCGGCGTTCGTGGTTACTTCAAAGTAACACGCTTAACGAGATCTGGGTATTTGATCTGAGTCTGGCTACTGGTCTATACACACTAACCATCTACGCGGGGACAGTTATGGGCACTCGACGTCGTGGTATCAGCCGAAGCCTTCGTGACGTCAGCGACTGAGTGGCGCGCGCCGGGTTGGACCGCGTAACGCAACTTCCTTTGAAATGGAGGTTGCTAGGTCTGCTCTCCGGCCTCGTACGCAACGTGCAGGTGTGCAATGGGCGATGGGCCCAGACCCCTGCGCCATAGGATTTAGACCGGCGTGCTGACCTCTCTGTTGGGCCTAGGTAGGGCTGCGACATGTTGATCTTCCGAGGCCGGGCATGACCCAGGAAAGTGTGTCCGGCCAAATGGGATCGAGCGTGTTGGGTTATGTGGTGCACCCCTGCAGGGAAGTTAATCTATTCGAATAGCCGTGATCTTCGGTAACAGGACGACTTGGAGTTGTACCTTGACCTTATGACAACTAGAACCGGATACTTAATAAAATACACCCTTCCAAGTGCCAGATACAACCGGTGGCCGCTCTCTCACAGGGTGACGAGGGGAGGATCATCGGTTAGGGTTATGCTATGCGATGCTACTTGAAGGACTTCAGTCTACTCTCTTCTACATGCTGCAAGATGGAGGTGGCTAGAAGAATAGTCTTCGACAGGATTAGCTATCCCCCTCTTATTCTGGCTTTCTGCAGTTCAGTCCATCGATATGGCCCTTTACACATTTACCCATGCATTTGTAGTGTAGCTCCTTGCTTGCGAGTACTTTGGATGAGTACTCACGGTTGCTTTCTCCCTCCTTTTCCCCTTTCCTTTCTTTCTGGTTGTCGCAACCAGACGTTGGAGCCTAGGATCCAGACGCCACCGTCGACGACGACTCCTACTACACCGGAGGTGCCTACTACTACGTGCTGCCCGCTGACGACGACCAGGAGTAGTTTAGGAGGATCCCAGGCAGGAGGCCTGCGCCTCTTTCGATCTGTATCCCAGTTTGTGCTAGCCTTCTTAAGGCAAAATTGTTTAACTTATGTCTGTACTCAGATATTGTTGCTTCCGCTGACTCGTCTATGATCGAGCTCTTGTATTCGAGCCCTCGAGGCCCCTGGCTTGTAATATGATTCTTGTATGGCCTATTTTATTTGTAGAGTTGTGTTGTGATATCTTCCCGTGAGTCCCTGATCTTGATTGTACACGTTTACGTGTATGATTAGTGTACGATTGAATCGGGGGCGTCACACCAAGTTCAACCACCGCTGAACCGAGGGCTTTTTGCCTTGCTTGGATACGCCAAGACCTTTCTAAATATTTCAAGTAGCATGACACAATGACCATGGATTCGACACACATGCGCCAAGCTCCACTACCGTCGCTTGAATTCGACAAGACGATGTGTGCCACGACGCCCGAAGACCCCGGATGCACCAAGTTCCTCTTTGGACATGTACAACTACCATCCCATGCATGTCACCAAGTACCACGACACCGAAGACCCCGAACATCTACGAAAATGTGTGCACCACTACCGTCGGCCCTCGAAGACTCCGTGGACATCAAGTTCCTCGCCATGGCCCCAAACATCTACGAAACATGAACGACTACTTCCTCTTTGAGACGTGTACCACTACTTCCATTACCGTCGCGAGAACGTCTACTACCACTACTTCCCTCGATGAAGTCGATCTGCTCCGTAAATGCATGCTTCATAGGTATAACCTCGAGACGACGCCCGTGAACGAATGCATGTGTGATAGATGAGATGCTTGTGTTTACACCATGTCCGAGTTGCAAGTTGCACGTTGTTCCCCGTTTGCCTTGCCATCGACACATGGGACACCCGGTAACCGGGATCACCCCACCCTCTCTAGCATGTTCCGCACATCCTCACACTTCCTTTTGCACCAGTATCTCCATGAGCTACCGGAACCGATATGTTGTCGTGGCATCATTTTCGGATTCGTCGCCGTGACACCCTTTCTTTACACCATGGTGACAAATGCCTCGTATCATGCTCATGTTAAAATTTTCTTTAAATTGCATAAAACTTGTATATTCCATCCGCATCTTGATTTCAATATTTTAAAATGTTTAAAATTGTGTTTACATTAAATTTGTAAATGATATGGGGATTTTCCTGAATTGTTGTCTGTTGTTCCGGCCTCATTTAAACTTGCCTAGATAGGTAGTTTTATTATGCTTCACCTCTTGCCATGTTTAACAACATTTAATATTGTAGGGTACCTAAACGAGAGAGAACTAAATATTTGAATGTGGTGCTTCGTCAATATGCAACTCGTTGCATATTGAGCCCCACTTAATTTGTCGTATTGTTTGTGCACTTTGCCATGCCATGCATATTTAAACCGGACATGCATCATCCTTGGTTGTGCATCATACCATGTTTATGCTTGTGTGTTTATCATGTTGTTTGTTTCTTTCCGGTTTGCTCCTTTCGTTAGCTTCGTTTTCATTCCGGAGTTGTGAGGATTCATTCGACTACATCCTTTTGTCTTCTTCATGGACTCGTTCTTCTTCCTAGTGGGATTTCAGGCAAGATGATCATTACCCCCGATATCACTTCTATCTTTTCTTGCTAGTTGTTCGTTCTATCACCATGTCACTCTACCTACAACTTGTTTATCAAGCCTCCCATATTGCCATGTCAAGGCTCTAACCCACCTTCCTAGCAAACCGTTTTTGACTATGTTACCGCTTTTGCTCAGCCCCTCTTATAGCGTTGCTAGTTGCAGGTGCCTTGTAGGTTGTTCCATGTTGGAACATGGATATGTTGGGATATCACAATATATTTTATTTTAATTAATGCATCTATATACTTGGCAAAGGGTGGAAGGCTTGGCCTTTTGCTCGGTGTTTTGTTCCACTCTTGCCGCCCTAGTTTCCGTCATACCGGTGTTTAGTTCCTTGATTTTGCGTTCCTTACGCGGTTGGGGTTATGGGACCCCCTTGACAGTTCGCTTTGAATAAAACTCCTCCAGCAAGTCCCAACCTTGGTTTTAACATTTGCCTAATAACAACTAAAATATGCCTAGGGAGTAATTAACCCCGAGGATTATCTTAATTCAACCCTCGGGCCATTGTTCCTCTAAGTGCTGGTCAAACCTGGGCGATGTCCGGCGCCCCCTGGGCAACCAGGGTCTTAGCCAACCCGACGTCTTGCCCATCCGGTGTGCCCTAAGAACGAGATACGTGCGACTCCTATCGGGATTTGTCGGCGCATCGGGCGGTCTTGCTGGTCTTGTTTTACCATTGTCGAAATGTCTTGTAATCGGGATTCCGAGTCTTGTCGGTTTGATCCGAGAGAAGGAATATCCTTCGTTGATCGTGAGAGCTTGTGATGGGCTAAGTTGGGACACTGCTGCAGGGCATAAACTTTCGAGAGTCGTTCCCGCGGTTATGTGGTAGATGGGAATTTGTTAATATCCAGTTGTAGAGAACTTGACACTTGATTTAATTAAAATGCATCAACCGCGTGTGTAGCCGTGATGGTCTCTTTTCGGCGGAGTCCGGGAAGCGAACACGGTTGGGCTATGTATGAAGGTAAGTAGCTTAGGATCACTTCTAGCTTACGATCTTGCATAGCTTCTCATCTTACTCTTGTACTCTTATGTTAACCACCATATTTTCTTAGCGCTTGCTGCAACTCTACCTCATAACCACATCCTAGCCATAAGCTTAAATAGTCTTGATCTCATGGGTTTTGAGATTGCTAAGTCCTCGTGACTCACAGATACTACCAAAACAATTGTAGGTGACGATGATACCAGTGCAGGTGATACTTCTGAGCTCAAGTGGAAGTTTGACGAGGACCTTGGCCTTTACTATGTTTCGTTTCCGGATGATCAGTAGTGGTGCCCAGTTGGGACGATTGGGATTTAGCATTTGGGGTTGTCTTCTTTTCATTTGGATTCATCCGTAGTAGGACTATATGTGTACTCTGAATGATGTATGAATTATTTGATCATTGTGTGACGTGGCGATTATAAGCCAACTATTTATCCTTGTTCGTGTACATGGGATTGTGTGAAGATGAACCTTCTTGCGACAAAACCAAAATGCGGTTATGCCTCTAAATCGTGCCTCGACACGTGGGAGATATAGCCGCATCTTGGGCGTTACAAGTGATACGTCCATTTTGCATCATGCTTTTATATCGATATTTATCGCATTATGGACTGTTATTTCACTTTATGTTACAATACTTATGGCTATTCTCTCTTATTTTACAAGGTTTACACAGGGAGGGAGAATACCGGCAGCTGGAATTCTGGTCTGGAAAAGGAGCAAATATTAGAGACCTATTCTGCGCAACTCCAAAAGTCCTGAAACTCCACGGAATGTCTTAAAAGAAATAAAGAAAAATCCACACCAAAGATGAAGGCCAGGGGGCCCACACCCTTCTCACGAGGGGGGGGGGCGCCCCCCCCCCCCCCAGGGCGCGCTCCCCTACCTTGTGGGTCCCCTGGTGGCTCTCCGATGCCCATCTTCTCCTATATGAGGTCTCTCGATGAGAAAAAAATAATAAGGAACTTTTCGGGACAAGACTCCGCCACCACGAGGCGGAACCTTGGCGGATCCAATCTAGAGCTCCGACAGAGCTGTTCTGCCGGGGAAACTTCCCTCCGGGAGGGGGAAATCATCACCATCGTCATCACCAACGCTCCTCTCATCAGGAGAGGGCAATCTCCATCAACATCTTCACCAGCACCATCTCATCTCCAAACCCTAGTTCATCTCTTGTATCCAATTCTTGTCTCAAAGTCCGGGATTGGTGCTAGTATGTTGCTAGTAGTGTTGATTACTCCTCGTAGTTGATGCTAGTTGGTTTATTTGGTGGAAGATCATATGTTCAGATCCTATATGCATATTATTACGCCTCTGATTATGAACATGAATATGCTTTGTGAGTAATTACGTTCGTTCCTGAGGACAAGGGAGAAGTCTTGCTATGAGTAGTCATGTGAATTTGGTATTCGTTTGATATTTTGATAAGATGTATGTTGTCTAGCCTCTAGTGGTGTTATGTGAACGTCGACTACATAACACTTCACCATTATTTGGGCCTAGAGGAAGGCATTGGGAAGTAATAAGTAGATGATGGGTTGCTAGAGTGACAGAATCTCAAACCCTAGTTTATGTGTTGCTTCATAAGGGGCTGATTTGGATCCATATGTTTCATGCTATGGTTAGGTTTACCTTAATACTTTTGTTGTAGTTGCGGATGCTTGCAATAGAGGTTAATCATAAGTGGGATGCTTGTTCAAGTAATAACAGCACCCAAGCTCCGGTCCACCCACATATCAAATTATCAAAGTATCGAACCCGAATCATATGAACGTGATGAAAACTAGCTTGACGATATTCCCATGTGTCCTCAGGAGCGCTTTTCCTATTATAAGAGTTTCTTCCGGCTTGTCCTTTGCTACAAAAGGATTGGGCCACCTTGCTGCACTTTATTTACTTTTGTTACTTGTTGCTCGTTACAATCTATCTTATCACAAAACTATCTGTTACCACTTATTTCAGTACTTGCAGAGAGTACCTTGCTGAAAACCGCTTATCATTTCCTTCTACTCCTCTTTGGGTTCGACACTCTTACTTATCGAAAGGACTACGATAGATCCCCTATACTTGTGGGTCATCAAGACTCTTTTCTGGCACCGTTGCCGGGGAGTGTAGCGCCTTTGGTAGGTGGAATTTGGTAAGGAAAATTTTATATAGTGTGCTGAAATTTACTGTCACTTGTTACTATGGAAAGTAATTCTCTGAGGGGCTTGTTCGGGGTATCTTCACCCCGTCCAGTAGAGCAAAGAGTTGCTCCTCAACCTACTGAGCCTATTGAAAATGAAATTCCTTATGAGTATCCTTCGGGTATGATAGAAAAACTGCTAGCTAATCCTTTTACAGGAGATGGAACAAAGCATCCTGATGAGTACTTAATATATGTGGATGAAGTTTGTGGATTATTTAAGCTTGCAGGTATACCCGATGATGTTGCTAAGAAGAAGGTCTTCCCTTTATCTTTGAAGGGAGACGCATTGATACGGTATAGGCTATGTGATGATATGAGATCGTGGGACTATAAAGGATTGAAGCTAGAATTTCATCAAAAGTATTACCCGATGCATCTTGTTCATCGTGATCGCAATTTTATATATAATTTCTGGCCTCGCGAAGGAGAAAGCATCGCTCAAGCTTGGGGGAGGCTTAAATCAATGTTATATTCATGCCCCAATCATGAGCTCTCAAGACAAATAATTATGCAAAGTTTTTATGCTCGGCTTTCTGAAAACAATCGCACCATGCTCGATACTTCTTGTGCAGGCTCTTTTATGATGAAGACTATTGAATTCAGATGGAATTTATTGGATAGAATTAAATGCAACTCTGAAGATTGGGACCTCGATGAAGGTAAGGAGTCAGGTATGACACCTAAGTTTGATTGTGTTAAATCTTTTATGGATACCGATATTTTCCGTAAGTTTAGCACTAAATATGGACTTGACTCTGAGATAGTAGCATCTTTCTGTGAATCTTTTGCTACTTATGTTGATCTCCCTAAGGAGAAGTGGTTTAAATATCATCCTCCCATAGAAGTAAAAGTAGCTGCACCTATTAAAGTTGAAGAAAAGACTGTCACTTATAATGATCCTATTGTTCCTACTTCTTATATTGAGAAACCACCTTTCCCTGTTAGAATAAAGGATCATGCTAAAGCTTCAACTGTTGTTCGTAAAAGCAACATTAGAACTTATACACCTCCTGAGCAAGTTAAAGTAGAACCTAATATTGCTATTGTTAAAGATCTTTTGTCTGATAATATTGATGGGCATGTTATTTAGTTCGAAGGTGGAACTGCTAGAATTGCTAAACCTTGTGATAAGGATAAACATAGACATGTGGTAGGCGTGCCTATTATTTCTGTTAAAATAGGAGATCATTGTTATCATGGCTTATGTGATATGGGTGCTAGTGCTAGTGTTATACCTCATGACTTATACAAAGAAATTAAGAATGAAATTCCACCTGTTGAGTTAGAAGATATTGATGTTACTATTAAACTTGCTAATAGAGATACTATTGCACCAATTGGAATTATTAGAGATGTTGAAGTCTTGTGTGGGAAAACTAAATATCCTGTTGATTTTCTTGTTCTTACTTCTCTGCAAGATAGCTTTTGTCCAATTATGTTTGGTAGACCCTTCTTAAATACTATCAATGCTACCATAGACTGCACTAAGAATATTGTTACTGTTGGTTTGGATGATATGGTTCATGAGTTTAATTTCTGTAAATTTACTAAACAACATCATGAGGAAGAATTACCTAGTAAGGATGAAATTATTGGTCTTGCTTCTATTGTTGTACCTCCTAGTGATCCTTTAGAACACTATTTGCTAGACCATGAAAATGATATGTTCATGAATGAAAGAAGGGAAATAGATGAAGTATTCTTTAAACAGGAACCTATTCTGCATCACAACTTGCCTATTGAAATTTTAGGGGATCCACCTCCACCCAAGGGTGATCCCGTGTTTGAGCTCAAACCTTTGCCTGATAATCTTAAATATGCTTATCTTGATGAAAAGAAGATATATCCTGTTATTATTAGTGCTAACCTTTCAGAGCATGAAGAAGAAAGATTATTGAAAACTCTGAAGAAGCACCATGCTGCTATTGGATATACTCTTGATGATCTTAAGGGCATTAGTCCCACTCTATGTCAACATAAAATAAATTTGGAAGAAGATGCCAAACCAGTTCGTGATCCTCAACGACGTCTGAATCCTAAAATGAAATAAGTGGTAAGAAAAGAAATACTGAAGGTTCTGGAGGCAGGTATAATCTATCCCATTGCTGATAGTGAGTGGGTAAGTCTTGTCCATTGTGTCCCTAAGAAGGGAGGTATTACTGTTGTTCCTAATGATAAAGATGAATTGATTCCACAAAGAATTATCACAGGTTATAGGATGGTAATTGATTTCCACAAATTAAATAAAGCAACTAAGAAAGATCATTACCCCTTACCTTTTATTGATCAAATGCTAGAAAGATTATGCAAACATACACACTATTGCTTTCTAGATGGTTATTCTGGTTTCTCTCAAATACATGTGTCGGCTAGAGATCAATCAAAGACTACTTTTACATGCCCTTTTGGTACTTTTGCTTATAGACGTATGCCTTTTGGTTTATGTAATGCACCTGCTACCTTCCAAAGATGCATGATGGCTATATTCTCTGACTTTTGTGAAAAGATTTGTGAGGTTTACATGGACGACTTTTCCGTCTATGGTTCCTCTATTGATGATTGCTTGAGCAATCTTGATCGAGTTTTGCAGAGATGTGAAGAAACTAATCTTGTCTTGAATTGGGAAAAGTGCCACTTTATGGTTAATGAAGGTATTGTCTTGGGGCACAAAGTTTCTGAAAGAGGTATTGAAGTTGATAAAGCCAAGGTTGATGCTATTGAAAAGATGCCATGTCCCAAGGATATCAAAGGTATAAGAAGTTTCCTTGGTCACACCGGGTTTTACAGGAGGTTCATTAAGGACTTCTCAAAAATTTCTCGGCCTCTGACTAACTTATTGCAAAAAGATATACCATTTGTCTTTGATGATGATTGTGTAGAACCATTTGAAATACTTAAGAAAGCATTAGTCTCTGCACCAGTTGTTCAGCCACCTGATTGGAACCTACCCTTTGAAATTATGTGTGATGCTAGTGATTATGCTGTAGGTGTTGTTCTAGGGCAAAGAGTTGATAAGAAATTAAATGTTATTCATTATGCTAGTAAGACTCTAGACAATGCTCAAAGAAATTATGCTACTATTGAAAAAGAACTCTTAGCAGTTGTATTTGCTTGTGATAAGTTCAGATCTTATATTGTTGATTCTAAAGTAACTATTCAAACTGATCACGCTGCTATTAAATATCTTATGGAAAAGAAAGATGCTAAACCTAGACTTATTAGATGGGTTCTCTTGCTTCAAGAATTTGATTTGCATATTTTTGATAGAAAGGGTGCTGAGAAACCCATTGCAGACAACTTGTCTAGATTAGAAAATATTCTTGATGACCCACTACCTATTAATGATAACTTTCCTGATGAACAATTAAATGTTATAAGTACTTCTCGTAGTACTCCATGGTATGCTGATTATGCTAATTATATTGTTGCTAAATTTATACAACCTAGCTTCACATACCATCAAAAGAAAAAGTTCTTCTATGATTTAAGACATTACTTTTGGGATGATCCACATCTTTATAAAGGAGTAGATGGTGTTATTAGACGTTGTGTACCTGAGCATGAACAGGAACAGATCCTACGCAAGTGTCATTCCGAATCTTATGGAGGACACCACGCTGGAGATAGAACTGCACATAAGGTATTGCAATCTGGTTTTTATTGGCCTACTCTCTTCAAGGATGCCCGTAAGTTTGTCTTGTCTTGTGATGAATGTCAAAGAATTGGTAATATTAGTAGATGTCAAGAAATTCCTATGAATTATTCTCTTGTAATTGAACCATTTGATGTTTGGGGCTTTGATTATATGGGACCTTTTCCTGCCTCTAATGGATACACACACATTCTAGTTGCTGTTGATTACATTACTAAGTTGGTAGAGGCTATTCGAACTAGTAGTGTTGATCATAACACTTCTATTAAAATGCTTAAAGAAGTTATTTTCCCGAGGTTTGGAGTCCCAAGATATTTAATGACTAATGTGGTTCACACTTTATTCATGGTGCTTTCTGTAAAATGCTTGCTAAATATGATGTTAATCATAGAATTGCATCTCCTTATCACCCACAGTCTAGTGGTCAAGTAGAGTTGAGCAATAGAGAGCTCAAATTAATTTTGCAAAAGACTGTTAATAGGTCTAGAAAGAATTGGTCTAAGAAACTTGATGATGCGTTATGGGCTTATAGAACTGCATACAAAATCCTATGGGTATGTCTCCGTATAAAATGGTTTATAGAAAAGCATGTCACTTACCTCTCGAACTAGAACATAAGGCATATTGGGCTATTAAAGAGCTTAACTATGATTTTAAACTTGCCGGTGAAAAGAGGTTATTTGATATTAGCTCACTTGATGAATGGAGAACCCAAGCTTACGAAAATGCCAAGTTGTTTAAAGAAAAAGTTAAAAGATGGCATGACAAAAGGATTCAAAAGCGTGAGTTTAATGTAGGTGATTATGTATTGCTATACAACTCTCGTTTAAGATTTTTTGCAGGAAAACTTCTCTCTAAATGGGAAGTTATCGAAGAGGTCTATCGTTCTGGTGCCATAAAAATCAACAACTTCAAGGGTACAAATCCGAAGGTGGTAAACGGTCAAAGAATCAAACATTATATCTCAGGTAATCCCATAAATGTTGAAACCAATATTATTGAAACCGTAACCCCGGAGGAATACATAAGGGACACTTTCCAGAACGTTTCAGACTCCGAAAAGGAATAGGTATGTGGTACGGTAAGTAAACCGACTCCAAAACAATTTTTAAGGCAATATTTCTCTGTTTTGGAATATTTTGAAAAATAGAAAAATAAGTAGCAGTCCGGGAAGGACACGAGGGTGGGGGGTAGGGCGCGCCCCCCTACCTCGTGAGCACCTCGTGTGCCTTCCGGACTCTGTTTTCTTGCACGTTACGTATTTTGGTCGGTAAAAATTCATTATATATTCTCCCGAAGGTTTTGAATCCCGTATCACGCAAATTTCCTCTGTTTTTCTTTTCGAGCTGTTGCTACTGCAGATTAGAGCAAGATGTCTTCTCAAGAGTCGATCGGGGAGAGCCGGGTATCTAATCCGGCACCGGAACCAAGGGCAAACAGCGACACTGACCACTTTGGGCCAGCAACGGAGGAGGAGATGGAGGCTGACTTGATGAGACTAGATGCTATGGATGATCAAGAAGTCACCTCTCGCCTCCGAGCTGGGTTCACGATGGGGGAACTACAGAGCTCAGCTATTCCAAACTTGGTTATCCCTTTTAATGTTAGATTTCTTACTTGTGAAAATATGAAGAGGAGTGTCACTTGTTCTCCCGCAGCTATGCAACACCCTTGAGTGCAAGGAGCTTTAGCTGTCACAGGAAAGCTTCGTAAGGAAATAATGGACCTCAAGCAGCAAGTCAATAAGATCGAGGAGGAGAACCGTATCCTGAGAGGAATAATCGCCAAGAATATTACACCAACAACAAAGAAGGAGATATAATCACATGGGTATGGGCACTCCCCTTGGCAACTGCCAAGCTTGGGGGAGGTGCCCCGGTATCGTATCACCATCACTTTTACCTTTACCGTTTTTCTTAGTTCGATCCTTTTGATAATATCTTGATCTAGTAGAATAAAGTTTATGGCATGATCTAGTTTTGAGTTTTGCTTTATGATCTCTTTATGTAATCGAGTTTGTGAGCTATATATAATAAAGATTAGTGTTGAGTCAAGGGCTTGATTATTTTGCCATGATCTTGGGTGAATAAAAGAAAAGAGAAAAAGAATAAAAAGAAACAAGAAGTTCATATTGATCTTATTGAGAGTAATGACTTCACATAGAAAGAGTATGATGATTAAAAGTTGTTGGGAGTTATCAGACATAGCTTTGGTCATTGTTGCAATTAACAGGAAGTAATAAGGAAAGAGAGGTTTTCACATATAGATATATTATCATTGACATCTTTTATGATTGGGAGCACTCATTAAAATATGACATGCTAAAGAGTTGATGTTGGACAAGGAAGACAACGTAATGAGCTATGTATTTCTTATATTTGAGATAAAGTATGTTGTCATGGATCCTCTGACTTGTTGAGCTTGCCTTTCCCCCTCACGCTAGCCAAATTCTCAGCACCAAGTAGAAATACTACTTGTGCTTCCAAATACCCTTAAACCAGTTTTGCCATGAGAGTCCACCATATCTACCTATGGATTGAGTAAGATCCTTCAAGTAAGTTGTCATCGGTGCAAAGCAATAAAAATTGCTCTAAATATGTATGATTGATTGGTGTGGGAGAAATAAGCTTTATACAATCTTGTGATGTGGAAGTAATAAAAGCGATGGACTGCATAATAAAGGTTCATATCACAAGGGGCAATATAAAGTGACATTCTTTCGCATTGAGATTTTATATATCCAACCATAAAAGCGCATGGCAACCTCTGCTTCCTTCTGCGAAGGGCCTATCCTTTATTATTATCTTCTACCTTATGCAAGAGTCAGGGTGATCTTCACCTTTTCTTTTTTATTTTATCCTTTGGCAAGCTCAGCATGTTGGAAAGAACATGATATATATATATATATATATCTAATTGGATGTAGGGGAGCATGAACCATTATGGTTGACATTACCCTTGAGGTAAAAGGTTGTGGGGCAAAACTATAAGCCCCTATCTTTCTCTGTGTCCAATTGAAACTCCGTAACCACAAAGTATCACGTGAGTGTTAGCAATTATGGAGGACTAAATGATAGTTGAGTATGTGGGCTTGCTTTTTAGCTCTGACGTAGACTCTTTCCGATGTTATGATAAATTGCAATTGCTTCAATGACTGAGATTATAGTTTGTCGGAGCCCAATAAGGTTTATGATTTATACTTTTGCATTGTGAATAGATCATCACTTGAACATAAGTAATCATATGACAAAATCTATATATGTTGTTGTTATGAGAATAATCATGATGCCTTCATGTCCGTATTTTATTTTTATCGACGCCTCTACCTCTAAACATGAGAACATATTTATTGTTGTCGGCTATTCGCTTGAGGACAAGCGAGGTCTAAGCTTGGGGGAGTTGATACGTCCATTTTGAATCATGCTTTTATATCGAGATTTATCGCATTATGGACTGTTATATCACTTTATGTCACAATACTTATGGCTATTCTCTCTTATTTTACAAGGTTTACACAAGGAGGGAGAATGCCGGCAGCTAGAATTCTGGTCTGGAAAAGGAGCAAATATTCGAGACCTATTCTGCGCAACTCCAAAAGTCATGAAACTCCACAGAACGTCTTAAAAGAAATAAAGAAAAATCCATGCCAAAGATGAAGGCCAGGGGGCCCACACCCTTCTCATGAGGGTGGGGGCGCGCCCCTCCTAGGGTGCGTCCCCCTACCTCGTGGGCCCCCTGGTGGCTCTCTGATGCCCATCTTCTCCTATATGAGGTCTTTCGATGAGAAAAAAATAAGAAGGAACTTTTCGGGACGAGACTCCGCCGCCACGAGGCGGAACCTTGGCGGATCCAATCTAGAGCTCCGACAGAGCTGTTCTGCCGGGGAAACTTCCCTCCGGGAAGGGGAAATCATCACCATCATCATCACCAACGCTCCTCTCATCAGGAGAGGGCAATCTCCATCAACATCTTCACCAGCACCATCTCATCTCCAAACCCTAGTTCATCTCTTGTATCCAATTCTTGTCTCAAAGTCCGGGATTGGCGCTAGTAGGTTGCTAGCAGTGTTGATTACTCCTTGTAGTTGATGCTAGTTGGTTTATTTGGTGGAAGATCATATGTTCAGATCCTATATTCATATTATTACCCCTCTGATTATGAACATGAATATGCTTTGTGAGTAATTACGTTCGTTCCTGAGGACAAGGGAGAAGTCTTGCTATGAGTAGTCATGTGAATTTGGTATTCGTTTGATATTTTGATAAGATGTATGTTGTCTAGCCTCTAGTGGTGTTATGTGAACGTCGACTACATAACACTTCACCATTATTTGAGCCTAGAGGAAGGCATTAGGAAGTAATAAGTAGATGATGGGTTGCTAGAGTGACAGAAGCTTAAACCCTAGTTTATGCGTTGCTTCGTAAGGGGCTGATTTGGATCCATATGTTTCATGCTATGGTTAGGTTTACCTTAATGCTTTTGTTGTAGTTGCGGATGCTTGCAATAGAGGTTAATCAGAAGTGGGATGCTTGTTCAAGTAAGAACAGCACCCAAGCACCGGTCCACCCACATATCAAATTATCAAAGTATCGAACGCGAATCATATGAACATGATGAAAACTAGCTTGACGATATTCCCATGTGTCCTCGGGAGCACTTTTCCTATTATGAGAGTTTGTTTCGGCTTGTCCTTTGCTACAAAAGGATTGGGCCACCTTGCTGCACTTTATTTACTTTTGTTACTTGTTGCTCGTTACAATCTATCTGATCACAAAACTATCTGTTACCACTTATTTCAGTACTTGCAGAGAATACCTTGCTGAAAACCGCTTATCATTTCCTTCTGCTCCTCGTTGGTTGGACACTCTTACTTATCGAAAGGACTACGATAGATCCTCTATACTTGTGGGTCATCAACAAGCAGCTTGTCAAGAAACAGAGGGCATAATATGATAAGCATGACAAGGAAAAGGACATAATGCCACTAGTAGAAAAGGCGAGGCGGTCAAGCAAATCGCCCCGGCAAACCTTTTCGGAACCAATGAATACCCGCGAGGGGTCAAGTGAAGGAAATCTGTGATGATGTGAGTAAAGAAGGGAATGAAGAGAAAGCCAGTGAGTAGGAATTTCAGAAGGCCACTGACGCCCTATGCATTGATGGTGGTGCATCTTTGCACACCTCCCACTGATACGTCTCCGTCGTATCTACTTTTCCGAACACTTTTGCCCTTGTTTTGGAGTCTATCTTGTATGATTTGAATGGAACTAACCCGGACTGACGCTGTTTTCAGCAGAATTGCCATGATGTTGTTTTATGTGCAGAAAACAAAAGTTCTCGGAATGACCCGACACTCCACGGAATATCTTACAATAAATAATAAAAAAACCTCGCCAAAGATGAAGACCAGGGTGCCCACACCCTTTCCACGAGGGTGGGGGGCGCCCCCCCTAGGGAGCGCCCCCTACCTCATCGGCCCCCTAGAGACCTCCCGACTCCAACTACAACTCTATATATCTGCTTTCGGGGAGAAAAAAATAGGAGAGAAGAATTCATCGCGTTTTACGATACGGAGCCGCCGCCAAGCCCTAAAACCTCTCGGGAGGGCTGATCTGGAGTCCGTTCGGGGCTTCGGAGAGGGGGATTCGTCGCCGTCGTCATCATCAACCATCCTCCATCTCCAATTTCATGATGCTCACCGCCGTGCGTGAGTAATTCCATCGTAGGCTTGCTGGACGGTGATGGGTTGGATGAGATTTATCATGTAATCGAGTTAGTTTTGTTAGGGTTTGATCCCTAGTATCCACTATGTTCTGAGATTGATGTTGCTATGACTTTGCTATGCTTAATGCTTGTCACTAGGGCCCGAGTGCCATGATTTCAGATCTGAACCTATTATGTTTTCATCAATATATGAGAGTTCTTGATCCTATCTTGCAAGTCTATAGTCACCTATTATGTGTTATGATCCGTTAACCCCGAAGTGAAAATAATTGGGATACTTCCGGTGATGACCATAGTTTGAGGAGTTCATGTATTCACTATGTGCTAATGCTTTGTTCCGGTTCTCTATTAAAAGGAGGCCTTAATATCCCTTAGTTTCCATTAGGACCCCGCTGCCACGGGAGGGTAGGACAAAAGATGTCATGCAAGTTCTTTTCCATAAGCACGTATGACTATATTCGGAATACATGCCTACATTACATTGACGAATTGGAGCTAGTTCTGTGTCACCCTATGTTATGACGGTTACATGATGAAACGCATCCGGCATAATTATCGATCATTGATCCGATGCCTACGAGCTTTCCATATACTGGCTTACGCTTATTTACTTTCCCGTTGCTATTGTTACAATCACTACAAAAATACCAAAAACATTACTTTGCTTTCGTTACTCTTTTGTTACCGTTACCATCACTATCATATTACTTTGCTACTAAACACTTTGATGCAGATACTAAGTTTCCAGGTGTGGTTGAATTGACAACTCAGCTGCTAATACTTGAGAATATTCTTTGGCTCCCCTTGTGTCAAATCAATAAATTTGGGTTGAATACTCTACCCTCGAAAGCTGTTGCGATCCCCTATACTTGTGGGTCATCAAGACTAATTTCTGGCGCCGTTGCCGGGGAGCATAGCTCTATTCTTTGAGTCACTTGGGATTTATATCTGCTAGACACTATGAAGAACTTGAAAGACGCTAAGACAACAATTTATCCCTCAACTACGAGGGGAGGTAAGGAAGTGCCATCTAGCTCTGCACTTGATTCACCTTCTGTTTTGAGTAAGCTTGCGACACCTAAACCTGCTTCTGCTATTCGTTCTGATATGTCGCATGTTATTGATGATGCTACTTCTGTTATACATGATACTTATGATGAAACTACTTCTATGCTTGATACTACTGTGCCACTTGGTGATTTTCTCGGGGAACGACTTGCTAGGGCTAGAGAGATTGAAAATATTGAATCTGATTATGATGATGAAAGTGATGATGAAGAATCACTTGTTATTCCTGAGGGTTATTTATTTGATCAAGAAGCTTCTTTAGCCATTTTAGCTTGCAAAGATAGATATGAACTCAAAAGGTTATTAGCTAAATGGAATAAGCAATCTCTAAATGCTAGGATGAAACCTGACCCCGCTTTTGCTACTTCACCTATCTGTGTTACTGATAAGGATTATGAATTCTCTGTTGATCCTGATATAATTACTTTAGTTGAATCTGAAACTGTTGTGGCACATCTTACTAAATTAAATGATATAGCTACCCTGTTCACCAATGATGAGAGATCTCGCTACTTTCATATCCTTAAAATATTTCTGTTCTCATTAAAGGGTGATGCTAAGATATGGTTTCATTCTCTTGATCCTGGTTGTGTGCGTAGTCCCTAGGATATGACTTACTACTTCTCTACTAAATATTTCCCTGCTCATAAGAAACAAGCTGCTTTAAAGGAAATATACAACTTTGAGCAAATTAAAGAAGAGAGTCTCCCACAAGCTTGGGGGAGGCTTCTCAAGTTACTTAATGCTTTGCATGATCATCCTCTTAAGAACAATGAAATACTTGATATCTTTTATAATGGACTAACCGATGCTTCCAGAGATTACCTGGATAGTTGTGCTGGTTCTCTTTTCAGGGAAAGAACACCGGATGAAGCTGAAATCTTATTGAATAATATGTTGACAAATGAAAATAATTGGGCACCTCCTGAGCACCTCCTGAGCCAGCTCCTGCTCCAATTCCTGAGTCTATTCCTAAACCAACTCCGAAGAAGAGGGGTATTCTATTTCTCAGTCCCGAAGATATGCAAGAGGCAAAGAAATCTATGAAAGAAAAAGGTATTAAAGCTCAAGATGTTAAGAATTTACCCCCTATTGAAGAAATACATGGTCTTAATTTACTGCCTGCCGAAGAAACATATGGTCCAAATCCTTTACTTATTGAAGAACCTCTAGACCTTGATAACCCGACACAGGTAGTAAAGGTAAATTCTCTCTATAGATATGATAAAGCTGAAATCCCTCCTGCTAAAATTGCTAGTCAATGCTTGGATGAATTTGATAATTTTATGTTTAAGCAAGAAGACTTCAATGCTTATTTTGGTAGACAATTAAAACAAGATGCTGAGATGATTAAATATTTGGGTGATTATATGGCTAATATTAGAGGTGAACTTAAACTTGTTAGCAAAACATGCTTCTATGGTTACCACTCAAGTAGAACAAGTACTTAAATATCAAAAAGAATTGCTCAATGAGATGAATAGTAAGAAAAATAATTACGCTGTTAAAGTGGCTACTAGAACTGGTAGAATGACTCAGGAACCTTTGTATCCTGAAGGCCACCCTAAGAGAATTGAGCAAGATTCTCAGAGAAATAATATTGATGCACCTAGTTCTTCTAAAAGGAAGAAATAGAAAAATGATAGAACTGTGCAAACTTCTAGTGAACCTATTGCTGAACCACCTGATAATCCAAATGATATCTCTATGTCTGATGCTGAAACACAATCTGGCAATGAACATGAACCTAATGAAAATGTTAATGATGATGTTCATAATAAGGCTCAACCTAGTATTGATAATGATGTAGAAATTGAACCTGCTGTTGATCTTGATAACCCACAATCAAAGAATCAACGTTATGATAAGAAAGACTTTGTTGCTAGGAAACATGGTAAAGAAAGAGAGCCTTGGGTTCAGAAACCCATTCCTTTTCCTCCCAAACCATCCAAGGAAAAGGATGATGAGGATTTTGAGCGCTTTGCTGAAATGATTAGACCTATCTTTTTGCGTATGCGATTGACTGATATGCTCAAAATGAATCCTTATGCTAAGTACATGAAAGATATTGTTACAAATAAAAGAAAGATACCAGAAGCTGAAATTTCCACAATGCTTGCTAGTTATACTTTTAAGGGTGGAATACCAAAGAAACTTGGAGATCCAGGAGTACCTACTATACCATGCTCCATTAAAAGAAACTATGTTAAAACTGCTTTATGTGATCTTGGAGCCGGTGTTAGTGTTATGCCTCTCTCTTTATATCGTAGACTTGACTTGAATAAGTTGACATCCACTGAAATATCTTTGCAAATGGCTGATAAATTAACTGCTATACATGTCGGTATTTGTGAGGATGTGCCTGTTGTAGTTGCAAATGTTACTATTTTAACAGACTTTGTTATTCTTGATATTCCCGAGGACGACAGTATGTCTATTATTCTTGGAAGACCCTTTTTGAATACTGCAGGGGCTGTTGTTGATTGCACTAAAGGCAATGTCACTTTTCATGTTAATGGTAATGAGCATACGGTACACTTTCCGAGGAAACAACCTCAAGTCCATAGTATCAATTCTATTGGAAAAATTCCATCGATTATATTTGGAGGTTTTGAATTTCCTCTTCCTACTGTCAAGAAGAAATATGATATTCTTATTATTGGGGATATGCATATCCCCGTTGAGGTAACATAGTGTTATTCGAATTTCTCCGGTTCCATGTTATTCGGAATGAGTTCATTAACAAGACTTGATCAACCTTGTTAGTGGATTCCTTTTGATGATCATGAGATGGATGAAACTAGAAGCACAACCTTCTGTACCCTCTCTATACTTTCTGTTATTTATATTAAATAAAATAAAACAAATATTTTTCTATTTGTTATCTGATTATCCGTGCAATATAAAAATACCTCGAAAATAAAAGTTCTCCAAATGCCTTGAAAATTAAATACGATTTTTTCTAGAATATTTGAGGATTTATGGAACAGAGAACACACCAGGGGGGCCAACCACCTTGCCACAAGGGTGGAGGGTGTGCCCACCCCTCTAGGGTGCACCCCCTGTCTCGTGGGCCCACGGTGGCCCTCCTCCACTTATTCTTGCACCCATCCTCTTCTTCTTCCTCCCACAAACACGAAAAACCAACTCAAGCACGAGTTCTAGCCCTCTTTGTTGCCATTTTTGATCTCCTTGCTCAAAGCACCTCTCACAAAACTGCTTGGGGAGATTGTTCCTTGGTATGTGACTCCTCCATTGGTCCAATTAGTTTTTGTTCTAGTGCTTTATTCATTGCAAATTTGTGTTGCTTAGGTGACCCTGTTCTTGAGCTTGCATGTCAAATTTATATGGTCAAAAGTAGTTTTAATGCATGATATAGGCCCTAGGCACTTGTAGGAGTAGTTGCTATCAATATTATTGAGTCTGGTTTACTTTTATTTTGAAGTTACTAAAAAATTTCAGAATTTTTCATAGGAAGAAATATGCTTAGGAAAATGTTCCAAGGTGGTTCTTCAAGGAAGCAAGGAACCAAGCTTGCAATGTGTGATGCTGATGAAGAGCCACCAAGAGACGCTCCAGTGTGTCCTTGTGAGTGGCCTTCTGAAAATTTTATGGATCGAGCGGGAATTAAAGAAGAATTTAACGCATATTTGCGTAATGCCGGTCTTGAGGACTTTGAGGCAAACAAATGCCCCCAGTATCATGATCTCACAAGCTCTTTTGTGAGGAGGTTTGAGTATTCATCTTCGCGTAATTCTCCTTCAGTCACGTTTGATCTTTATGACAAATCTTATACCATGGACTTAGAGGATTTCAATTTTGCTTGCAAACTTCGAAAATGGTGTAGTGTTAGGGATCCCCCTAATTCTGAATTTAGAAACTTTCTTGCTAGTATAACTGTAGGGGAATCTAGAGATATAACGCAAGCTACCATAGGGAGCATTCACTTTCCTGCTATACATTATTTTGCTCTCTTCATAGGTAGGTGCATAAATGCTAAGGATGAAGCATGTCACATGTGTGTTCCTGACCTTAGCATTCTCAGGAGTGCTGTGTCTGGAGACCAATCTTATCATATGGGAGCCATTGTAGCTCGTAGGTTGCATCATAATAGATATAATGGAGATTTCTTTGGAGGAATTTATGCAACCCGCTTAGCTAAATTTCTTGAGATAGACGTTCGTGAAGGAGACATGGAGTTGCCTTCTGCTTATTTAGATTTGTATTCTATGGTTTCTCACCATTTTGTCGAGAGGAACGAATCACCTCTCCAGTACCGACTAATCTTTGACAGACGCCGTGCTGTCCGTATTACTCTCCCTGCTCCTGCTTTCTTTGATTATCAGGCAAGAGGAGGATATACTATTACCAGAGAGGAGGCAGATGAGTACGAGAGGAGAGCGGAGGCCGTCGTCGCCACACTGCAGCTCAGGAGGCAATTGCCACTGCATCACAGTACGACCCCAACAACTATTATTATGGATATCAGCCAGGCCAGTCGTGGCCATAGACCAACTTAGGCCAAAAGCCTATGCTTGGGGGAGTACATATTTCTCACCGACATTACATTTATGTTCACACACACTCATTGCTAGATGTCGGTGCTCATACTTTTTCATTGTATCATCCATGCTAGTTTATTTTCCTTTTTATGCTTTCTTCTTGTGTGTTTAATAAACCTTAAGAAAAGACCAAAAAATTAGATGTAGCTTTTAATTAATTTAATTTCCATGCTTGTAGTAGTAATTAAAAAAGAAACTCCAAAAATATTTCCTATTCTTATTTTGCTTGTTGGGAGCTTTCCCGTGTAAATAGTTTTATTTCTTTTCTTTCTTTGGGGGTCGATAGGAGAAGACCATAATTAAATTGTTGAAATGGCTCTTATATGCATTATTGTTTATCTGACAAAAGAGCCCATATTGCCTTGTCTTCTCCTGTTTATTGAATGCCTGCATATTCTAGCTTAGTCCAATGCACGCGCACTCTTATTATTATTCACATCATTCGGTCGTGCAAGTGAAAGGCAATTATGATGATATATGATGGACTGACTGAGATGAGAAAAGCTGGTACGAACTCGGCCTCTTTTGTTTTTGTAAATATGATGAGTTCATCGTTCTTGATTCAGCTTGTTATGAATAAACATGTTTGCAATGACAATTACAGATCATAGTTGCTTGTGCCATGCTTGATTAGCTATGAGTTATAATGGTTTACCTTGTGTGCCAACATGCTATTGAGATGGTTATGGTGTGGTATGATGGGGTGGTATCCTCCTTTGAATGATTTAAGTGACTTGACTTGGCACATGTTTACGCATGTAGTTGAAACAAATCAACATAGCCTTCACGATATTTATGTTTCATGGTGGATTATATCCTACTCATGCTTGCATCCAATGTTTATTAATTTTAATGCATGTACATGGCTGTTGTCGCTCTCTAGCTGGTCGCTTCCCAGTCTTTTGCTAGCCTTCACCTGTACTAAGCGGGAATACTGCTTGTGCATCCAATCCCTTTAAACCCCAAAGTTATTCCAGATAAGTCCACTATACCTTCCTATATGCGGTATCTACCTGCCGTTCCAAGTAAATTTGCATGTGCCAAACTCTAAACCTTCAAATAATCATCCTGTTTTGTATGCTCGAATAGCTCATGTATCAACTAGGGCTGCCTGTATCTTCCATGCTAGGCGGGTTATTCTCAAGAGGAGTGGCCTCCGCTCCTCACTCACGACAAAATGGCTGGTTACCGGGATGCCCAGTCCCATGCTTTATGCAAACTAAATCAAAAATAATTGCAAAACAAAACTCCCCCTGGGACCTGATGTATGTTGGAGGCACTCGTTGTTGCGAGCAAGCCATGGATTGATGCTTGTTGGTGGAGGGGGAGTATAAACTTTACCATTTTGTTTGGGAACCGCCTATAATGTGTGTAGCATGGAAGATATCGCCATCTGTTGGTTGTTATGTTGACAATGAAAGTATACCGCTCAAAATATTAATTATCTCTATTTCAAAACCGAGCTCTGGCACCTCTACAAATCCCTGCTTCCCTCTGCAAAGGGCCTATCCATTTACTTTCATGTTGAGTCATCACCCTTATTGGGTGTGACTATGATTGGATCTCTTTTACCATGAATTACAATGTCTAGTCAGTCCTTGATCTTTAAAGGTGCTCTGCATTTATGTTTTGCGGTCTCAGAAAGGGCTAGCGAGATACCAACTTGTTATATCATATTATGATTGTTTTGAGAAAGTGTTGTCATCCGAGATTTATTATTATGGCTTGCTAGTTGATTATGCTATTGATATGGGTAATCATGAGACTTGAGAATTATTGCAAATGTGGTTAGTTATAATCTTTGCTGAAAACTCGAATGCTAGCTTGACATATTTACAACAACAAGAGCAAACAGAGTTTGTAAAAGTTTTTCTTTATTTCTTTCAGTTTGTCAACTAAATTTCTTGAGGACAAGCAAGGGTTTAAGCTTGGGGGAGTTGATACGTCTCTGTCGTATCTACTTTTCCAAACACTTTTGCCCTTGTTTTGGACTCTAACTTGTATGATTTGAATGGAACTAACCCGGAGTGACGCTGTTTTCAGCAGAATTGCCATGACGTTGTTTTATGTGCAGAAAACAAAAGTTCTCGGAATGACCTGAAACTCCACGGAATATCTTACAATAAATAATAAAAAATCCTCGCCAAAGATGAAGACCAGGGGGCCCACACCCTTTCCACGAGGTTGGGGGGCGCCCCCCCTAGGGCTCGCCCCCTACCTCGTGGGCCCCCTGGAGACCTCCTGACTCCAACTCCAACTCTATATATCTACTTTCAGGGAGAAAAAAATAGGAGAGAAGAATTCATCGCATTTTACGATATGGAGCCACCGCCAAGCCCTAAAACCTCTCGGGAGGACTGATCTGGAGTCTGTTCGGGGCTCCGAAGAGGGGGATTCGTCGCCGTCGTCATCATCAACCATCCTCCATCACCAATTTCATGATGCTCAGCGCCGTGCGTGAGTAATTCCATCATAGGCTTGCTGGACGGTGATGGGTTGGATGAGATTTATCATGTAATCGAGTTAGTTTTGTTAGGGTTTGATCCCTAGTATCCACTATGTTCTGAGATTGATGTTGCTATGACTTTGCTATGCTTAATGCTTGTCACTAGGGCCCGAGTGCCATGATTTCAGATCTGAACCTATTATGTTTTCATCAATATATGAGAGTTCTTGATCCAATCTTGCAAGTCTATAGTCACCTATTATGTGTTATGATCCGTTAACCCTGAAGTGACAATAATCGGGATACTTACCAGTGATGACCGTAGTTTGAGGAGTTCATGTATTCACTATGTGCTAATGCTTTCTTCCGGCTCTCTATTAAAAGGAGGCCTTAATATCCTTTAGTTTCCATTAGGACCCCGCTGCCACGGGAGGGTAGGACAAAAGATGTCATGCAAGTTCTTTTCCATAAGCACGTATGACTATATTCGGAATACATGCCTACATTACATTGACGAATTGGAGCTAGCTCTGTGTCACCCTATGTTATGACTGTTACATGATGAACCGCATCTGGCATAATTATCCATCATTGATCCGATGCCTACGAGCTTTCCATATACTGGTTTACGCTTATTTACTTTCCCGTTTCTATTGTTACAATCACTACAAAATACCAAAAACATTACTTTGCTTTCGTTACTCTTTTGTTACCGTTACCATCACTATCATATTACTTTGCTACTAAACACTTCGTTGCAGATACTAAGTTTCCAGGTGTGGTTGAATTGACAACTCAGCTGCTAATACTTGAGAATATTCTTTGGCTCCCCATGTGTCGAATCAATAAATTTGGGTTGAATACTCTACCCTCGAAAGTTGTTGTGACCCCCTATACTTGTGGGTCATCACCCACCACCAGCTCAAGTGATGAGTATGAGAGGTCAATGACGTGGAACGATTACCAGAGGCCCGGAAACCGCTCAAATGGTCCCGCACGCCAATCATCTTTGATGAGGAGGATCATCCTAGCTGCACCACCGCGGTAGGATGCTTGCCATTGTTGGTCTCCCTGACAATTCGTAACCTCAAGGTAACAAAGATGTTAGTGGATGGCGGGGTCGGGCTGAATCTGATTTCCCCAACAGTCATCAACAAGCTTCAGATAGGAGAAGAGGAGCTAGAAGTTACCGGCACGTTTCAAGGAGTTAACCCCGGCAGGAGCCATCCTAAAGGGAAGATTACGTTGCTGGTGACGTTTGGGGGAGAGCTGAACTACTGGACAGAGAAGGTTGTGTTTGATGTGGTTTATCTCCCCATGCCGTACAATGAGATTCTTGGGCTCCCGGCCCTGGCCAAGTTCATGGCAAGATCCCACTATGCTTATAACACTCTGAAGATGCCTAGGCCACTGGGAGTCATCACTATCCCATCAGATGAGAAGGATGCAATTATATGCGTGGATAAAATGTACCGGGATGCAGTCGCAGCAGAGGCTGCGGCAGCAACAGCTCCCGCCAAGGAAAGAAAAGGAAAGAAAAGGGATTGTAGGACCTCCCGCCAGGAGTCCGGGAAGCGTGCCCCCTCTGAGTGCATGGCACCCGTTGACGACGTGCCGGAGTGTTCCAACAGTAAGAGATCCAAGGTTGTTGCACCCCAAGTGAAGAAGGTCCTGGCAGGGCTAGCTGGCGTTGACGGTACTTTCACCATCAGCGCCGCCCTTGATGATAAATAGGAAAGCGCGCTCATTGCCTTCCTGCGGGAGAATATCGATGTGTTTGCCTGACAACCATCTGATATCGCCGGTGTTCCCAGGGAGGTAATCGAGCACCATCTTGCTGTCTGCCCACACGCCCGACTTGTCAAGCAGAAAGTCCGGAAGCAGGCCTTGGAAAGGCAACAGTTTATTACCGAGGAAATCAAGAAACTGGAGGCAGCTGGTTTGGTTAGAGGAGTACTGCATCCCACATGGGTAGCAAATCCAGTGGTAGTCCGGAAGGCAAATGGGAAATGGAGGCTTTGCATTGATTTCACATATCTCAACAATGCTTGCCCGAAGGACCCATTTCCCTTGCCGCGTATCGACCAAATTGTGGATTCCACTTTAGGGTGTGATTTGCTCTCCTTTCTGAACACGTATTCTGGATATCACCAGATCTTTATGTCTAAAGAAGATGAAGAGAATACATCGTTCATCACTCCATGTGGTACGTACTGCTTTGTACGCATGCCATTCGGGCTAAAGAGTGCCGGATCCACTTTTGCAAGGGCAGTTCAGATTGGTTTTAAGCCACAGTTACACAGAAACATAGAAGCCTATATGGATGATATCATGGTCAAAACCAAGGTTAAGACCACTCTTATCCAGGATTTGGAGGAGACATTTGCTAATCTGTGCAAGATCAATTTGAAGCTTAATCCGGAGAAGTGTGTGTTTGGTGTCCCCTCTGACAAGTTGCTTGGTTTCTTTGTGTCCCATCGGGGGATCGAAGCTAACCCCAACAAGATGAAAGCCATCAAGGTGATCCAAGCACTAGGGACAATTAAGGATGTGAACCGCTTGATAGGATGTGTCGCCGTGCTGAGTAGGTTCATTTCCATGTCTGTCAAGCGTGCCCTGTCGTTCTTTAAAATTTTGAAGAAGGCAGGACCTATGAAGTGGACCCCGGAAGCAGATGCAGCTCTGCAGGAGTTGAAGGACTACCTATCATCTGTGCCTACCTTGGTTGCACTCAAACCCCAAGAACCATTGTTGCTATACTTGGCGGCAACCAACCAAGTGGTCAGTGCGGCCTTGGTAGAACAGCAAGAAGTAGATGAGGTAGAAAGTGGGCACATAACGTCAGAGTCAGAAAAGGATCAAGACAGCAGTGAGCACGGCAACAAGAGCAACCCCAAGGATGTGGCAAGGAAGAAAGTGGTGCAGCGCCCAATGTACTTCGTCAGCTCCATGTCGCAAGGGGCTGGACCGAGGAACTCTGGCATGCAAAAGTTGATCTTTGGTCTCATTATGGCCTCAAGGAAACTACGCCACTACTTCCAAGCCCATGAGATCAAGGTTGTCACTCGTTTTCCGTTGCAAAGGATACTCCGAAACCCTGAGGCCACCGGCAGAATAGTGGAGTGGGCTTTGGAGTTATCCAGCTTTGGTTTGAAGTTTGAGAGCACATGAACTATTCAGAGCAGGGCACTGGCAGAGTTTATTGCTGAATGGACGCCAACCCCTGATGAGGAAGTGGCAGAGATAGCTATGCTCGGTAAGGAATCACCCCAAGAATGGTTTATGTATTTTGGTGGTTCTATTTCCCTACAAGGTGCACGGGCTGGCGTGCTTCTTGTTGCCCCCTTCGGGGAGCACTTTAAGTACGTCGTCCAAATGCACTTTGCGCGGGAAGAAGCCACCAACACTATAGCTGAGTATGAAGGGCTCCTTGCCAGGCTCAGAATTGCAGCAGAATTGGAAATCAAGAAGCTGATCATACGAGGAGATTTACACCTTGTGGTGAGACAAGTAAAAAAGGATTATCAAAGCCCAATGATGGAGGGATACATCGAGGAAGTGAGGAGATTGGAGGAGCACTTTGATGGGTTCCAAACAGAGCACATACCCCATGCGGAAAATAGCATAGCTGATCACATGTCAAAGTGTGCTGCGCAGAAGCTTCCTGTGGAACCAGGAACTCTTGTTCTCCGTCTCTCTTAGCCCTCCGTATCACTAGCCACAATGGCCTGGAAAAGGAGAAAGTTGGACTACGGTAAGCCTCTCCTGGTCGAGATGTCCTCTCCCGGTAGAGACCCTGCCGGAAACAACTCCTCACAGCCTACCGGACCACCCCCTCTAGCCGGGCCTATGGACCCCGCGAACAAGGCTGGTGCCCCCGCAGCAGAGGAGGTGCCGCTACTCCTTGTTGCCGAGCCCCAGGCTCCAACTTGGGCAAGGCGCATCGTCTGCTTCCTCCAAACTGGAGAACTTCCTGGCGACCAAGATGAAGCTGAGAAAGTAGCCCGGAGGGCCAGTATGTATCAGTTTGTCGATGACACTCTATACAAAAGGAGGCCTAACAGTGTGAAATTAAAGTGTGTCTACCGGGAGGATGGAAAGGAACTGCTGGCTGAGATTCACAGAGGAATGTGCGGCTCACACATTGGATCAAGGGCATTAGTTGGGAAAGCATTCCGGCAAGGATTCTATTGGCCCACAGCCCTCCAGGATGCAGTCGAGCTCATCACGACATGTGAAGCCTGCCGGTTCCATTCCAAGAAAACACACCTGCCTGCCCAAGGCCTTCAGACAATCCCTTTATCATGGCCATTTTCTGTCTGGGGGCTCGATATCCTCGGCCCCTTCCCTCGAGCAATCGGGGGCTTCGAATTCTTGTTCACCGCCATTGACAAGTTTACAAAGTGACCAGAAGTGACGGCCGTGAGAAAGGTGATAACTTAGTTAGCTATCAAGTTCTTGAAAGAATTGGTGAGTCGTTTTGGAGTTCCGGTAAGGATCATCACCAACAACAGCACCCAATTCACGAGCCACACATTCATGCAATATGTTCGTACCATCAGATGCAAGATCTCATTCGCCTTTGTGGAACACCCCCGAAGCAATGGACAAGCTGAGAGGGCGAATGCTGAAGTGCTACGTGGACTCAAGACAAGAACTTTTGATACGCTGCAGAAGCACGGCGGGAGGTGGATCGAGGACCTGCTGGTAGTTCTCTGGTCCCTCAGAACGACACCTAACTGAGCTACCGGGCAGACTCCCTTCTCCCTGGTCTACGGGGCAGAAGCAGTTATCCCCACGGAACTCATTTACGGATCCCCTCGAGTGCTTGCCTATGGTGAAGAGCGCAAGATCAGCACCGGCATGACGACACCGTGCTAGTCGAGGAGAACCGTCTCCGGGCTGCTAAGCGTGTTGCATGCTACCAGCAAGCCCTACGTCGCTATCACAGCTGCAGGGTTCATGCCCGGTGTTTTGAGGAAGGTGACATTGTCCTTAGGCGCGTTCAGTCTGCCAAGGGTACAAACAAGCTATCACCAAAGTGGGAAGGCCCTTACCGGGTGGTACGAGTCACCAGACCTAGCACAGTCCGTCTGGAGACCGGAGATGGCACTCAGTTGCAAAACTCATGGAATATTGAGCATCTCCGCAAGTACTACCCGTAAGGTGTGAGGCTGTCGGGCACTGCCCGACAGCCACCCTTTTGTGCAATCCTTGCCTCAGCTGCATGTAACCCCTTGTACAAAGCCGGGGTGATGACCCCGTGCAAGAGAAAATAAAGAAGCGTTGTAGGGGGGGCAACTAAGATTGCATGCATGCATGAGCACACCAAGATCACTACATAAACATATCATGAGCATTTGCATATGCATATAGATAGGATCACATCCTGCATTCATTCTCATCTACACGAAGTTGCAGGTTCCTTCCGTGAACTTGGATTCGACATGGGACAAGAAGATTGCACGGCACAGCGATCCCCAACAAACAGATAAGTTTTACCTCTTATCCATTAGTGTTTTGTAAAGCTATAACTTCGCATGGGAAAACCTCGCCTCTCTTTTGAAACTTAGGTGCTCCCATCCATGGCTCAAACACTGCTTCGGTCAGGATGGTCGCAGTGGCCTTTAGTAAAAGGGAGTTGGCGGGGGGCTGGCCCCTCTGTCTGTTCCCCGGCAGACATAGCTCGCCGGCAGACAAAGAGGGTGCCAGGAGAATATCCTGCCAGGGAAAACTCGTTTATTTTCATTAAAGAGGCGCTCCACCTCTGCATGTACATACACATGCACGGGTTCCTAGCAAGGTTCATCTTTCTCATTTATATGCTAATACAAGTACAAGCATTACAAAACACAAAGATGGACTCGAAGTATTACATTTTTGAATTAAAATTTGGTGATTGCCTACAAGTTTAAGATTGTAAAAAGATAAGTGCCCCGTTACACCTTTGCCCCTTTCCATCTCCTACAGGAAGAGGTAGAAGGGGCCGGAGGCGGGCACAGCTGGGATGCGGCACCTCACCAGGATCAGGATGGTGCCGCTCCCCGGTAGGGAGGAATTAACCGGAGGGCAGGCGTGGATGGTGATGCTGCCGGAGGACCAGATGGGAGGCACAGAGTCACCGGCAAATACGACTCATTGGAACGGTCGTCCCCGTTCTTGACGTGTCATGGGTTGCCGCTGCCGTCCGCATCACTACCACCCGAAGACCTCAGAGCGGCCGCCACATCGAGCACCATGCTCTCTAAGCCCTTCCACAGAGAGCATGGTCGTCCCCGGGAGCCCTGACGTTGGAAGTCACCAGACATCATGAAGATGTGTGAGAAAGCAAGGAGCCTTCCTATCCAACGAGAAAATAGCACAGGAGGGGCTAGATTCACCCCCATTAGCGGCGAAGCTCTCCTACGGCTCCTCTCCGAGGCCGCAAAAGGAAGAAGAGTGGGTAGCGATTGACTACCACGTGTCGTGCCCATCTCGAGCCACGACATGGTGTTGGTTGCGTCCCCTCCCACTGAAGTGAAGGCCACGGGCGACCTGGCGGCAAGCACGCTGGGGTTGCCACTCCCGGCATCGGCGCCGCGCCGCCCGAACCTTTCTCTCAGATCCAAAGGAGATCCCAAGCAAGAGCCTGGGGGATGGCCCCAGGCTCTTCTCTTCGACATCACCGGTGGGAGCAGAGAAGAAGAGGGGGAACACAAAGATGGATGACTCTGCTCTCCTCCGCCCCCACCCTTTTATAGGCCGGGCGGCGAAGGGCAGCCGCTCCATCAACGGGTGAACACCACCCTCCTCCACCAATTCAAGGCCGGCGGACCCTCTCCAAGATGCTCCCCCGTGCCACACGCCTCCGTTACCTACCCCACGTGATGCATGCAGCATACATGGACAAGGATAAGGGCGCGCTGTGGGAAGAGTAAATTGGCCGTTTCTAACCCGTGCGTTAAAGTCATTCACAGGCCATCACTGGAGCGGCCCCACCACTTTTGGCTTTACGCCACATGCGAGGAAACTAGAAATTGGCCCGTAATCAAGGCTAATGAAGCAGCAATGGAAACCGCAAGGGGCCAACCCCTTCAGCAACCCTTCCTATGCACTTATTAGGCCCTACCCCGACAATGCTCAGTAGCGCGTTCGCGGCAAGCCTTGGGGCTTCTGTCGGTGCAACAAACCTTGGGTCCATGGCAAGGGGTGAGGCCACCCCCGGAAGCAGGCAACCCAGGCACCCTGGCAAGGTCTGTCGGGGCTCGTGGGGGCAGAACCACCCCACCAACCACTCAAGCATGACCCATGTTGTCAATCAGTGCAGTGTCGAGCCGCAGGGTGATTAAGTGGCAACTATTCACCACATGGGAGCCATTTCCTATAGAAGAAACCCACATATGACACCCGTCTTGCGACGTGTCAAGAGAACAGGCGCGGAGCTGGCAAGATAGCCCGGCAAGCCTTGCCGGGCAACCAGTGATGTGACACTAAGCAGTGCATTTAATGCACCCTGTCAGCCCGCAGAGTTAGGTATGATAGCACTGTTTGCTGTCATATCAGTCGATAATGACTACTTTGCCATTGTGGTGACCCCTTAATCTATAAAAGGAGGCCCATGGCACCCGTAGGAGGGGTTAGAAGGTTAGAATGTTGACAAACCCATACCACCATATGAGTGTAGTCACTACAGCCCTACGGCAACCCCTGCCGGGCAAGTGTACTACATTCCACCATCCTCATTCCACCATCGATCCACCAAAGTAGGAGGAGGGTCTTACGCCTCGCAGTGGCCCGAACCTGGATAAATCAATTGTGTGCTCTCTGCGGTGCTGCCATGCGCTGGTCTGCTCTTTGTGCAACGCGACGTCCCCCTGCCAAACCAGCAAGGGGCCTCCTGGTCCCATAGGTGGCCGTGGATATCCCACGACAAGTTGTCACCTCATTCAAGTCTTTCAATTGTACCGGTGCATTATTTCTCTTTCAATAAATCATTCCAACGTTGTTTCTTTTGAGTGGGCCCTTAACCCACAAGTTTTCCCCAAGGATCTTACGTGACTCTTCTGATTTTCCGGAGTTTCACAAATTCTTTCCAAGTTTATCGTAAGGATGAGTCCTCTTCAGGCGATTCTCTTCTTCGGTTTTTTCCTTCAACTCCTTTTCTTTTATCCCAATCATCCTCTTTCTCTCTCGTTTCGTTCCTAAGTTCTTGGGACGAGATCTTCTGTTAGTGGGGGAGTGTTGTGATGCCCCGAGACCGATGCTCCAGTTGCCTTCCTTTTTTCTGTTGTTGCCATATGATTCTTTTGTTTGTTGCATTATCATAATTATTTTACATATTTCATTCCTCTAGGTTGTTGCCATGATCATGTTGAGTGCCTTGTCATATCTTTGCTTCTTGCACCATGCTCATCTCACTTGTTATGTTGCATTGTGCCCTTGTCATTTTGCATTTCGTCATGCTCATCACATGCATTGTGAGATTCATCTTGTGTGTGTTGATGCTCAACCCCTAGTTTCCTCTCTAAACCTATCAATGCACCTGTGACTCCCCCGATTTAATCGTACACTAATCATACACGCAAACGTGTACGATCAAGATCAGGGACTCATGGGAAGATATCACAACACAACTCTACAAATAAAATAAGTCATACAAGCATCATATTACAAGCCAGGGGCCTCGAGGGCTCGAATACAAGAGCTCGATCATAGACGAGTCAGCGGAAGCAACAATATCTGAGTACAGACATAAGTTAAACAAGTTTGCCTTAAGAAGGCTAGCACAAACTGGGATACAGATCGAAAGAGGCGCAGGCCTCCTGCCTGGGATCCTCCTAACTACTCCTGGTCGTCGTCAGCGGGCATCACGTAGTAGTAGGCACCTCCGGTGTAGTAGGAGTCATCGTCGAAGGTGGCGTCTGGCTCCTGGGTTCCAACATCTGGTTGCGACAACCAGGTAGAAGGGATAGAGGGAAAAGAAGGAGAAAGCAACCGTGAGTACTCATCCAAAGTACTCGCAAGCAAGGAGCTACACTACATATGTATGCATTGGTATCAACTGGAATAAGGCTATTATATGTGGACTGGACTGCAGAAAGCCGGAATAAGAGGGGGATAGCTAATCTTGTCGAAGACTACGCTTCTGGACACCTCCATCTTGCAGCATGCAGAAGAGAGTAGACTGAAGTCCTCCAAGTAGCTTCGCATAGCATAACCTAACCGATGATCCTCCCCTCGTCGCCCTGTGAGAGAGCGATCACCGGTTGTATCTGGCACTTGGAAGGGTGTGTTTTATTAAGTATCCGGTTCTAGTTGTCATAAGGTCAAGGTACAACTCCAAGTCGTCCTATTACCGAAGATCACGGCTATTCGAATAGATTAACTTCCCTGCAGGGGTGCACCACATACCCCAACATGCTCGATCCCATTTGGCCAAACACTTTCCTGGGTCATGCCCGGCCTCGGAAGATCAACACGTCGCAGCCCCACCTAGACCAACAGAGAGGTCAGCATGCCGGTCTAAACCTAAGCGCCCAGGGGTCTGGGCCCATCGCCCTTAGCACACCTGCACGTTGCAAACGCGGCCGAAAGTAGACCTAGCCTAGTGGCCTTCCAGTCCAATCCGGCGCGCGCCACTCTGTCGCTGACGTCACGAAGGCTTACGCTGATACCACGACGCTGGGATACCCATAACTACTCCCGCGTAGATGGTTAGTGCGTATAGACCAAATGGCCAGACTCAGATCAAATACCCAGATCTCGTTAAGCGTGTTAAGTATCCGCGAACGCCGACCAGGACCAGGCCCACCTCTCTCCTAGGTGGTCGGAACCTGCCCTGTCGCTCCGCCTCATAGATCCACTCGCGGGTGCTCCTCAAGCCGACCCGTCTTTAGTCACCACATGTATCATGTATAAAATATATAGTATATACCCGTGATCAACTCCCGAGTGATCACGGCCCGATAGTATAGCATGGCAGATGGACAAGGATGTAGGGCCACTGATGATAAACTAGCATCCTATACTAAGCATTAGGATTGCAGGTAAAGGTAACAACAGTAGTAGCAAGGACAGGCTATGCATCAGTATAGGATTAACGGGAAGCAGTAACATGCTACACTACTCTAATGCAAGCAGTATAGAGAAGAGTAGGCGATATCTGGTGATCAAAGGGGGGGCTTGCCTGGTTGCTCTGGCAAGAGAGAGGGGTCGTCAACTCCGTAGTCGTACTGGGTAGCAGCGGCGTTGGTCTCGGTGTCTAGCGAGAGAAGAGGGGGAGAAACAATAAATATTTAAGCAAACAGATGCATAGCGATGCATGACATGACAAGTAACGGCGTTAGAGGTGCCCTAACGCGGTAGTAGGTGATACCGGTGAAGGGGGATAACATCCGGGAAAGTATCCCCGGTGTTTCGCGTTTTCGGGCAGAGGAGCCGGAGGGGGAAAGTTACGTGTTCGATAGGTTAGGGGGGTGTGGCAGACGAACGGGTTGCGTATCCGTAATCGTCTCGTCGTTCTGAGCAACTTTCATGTACAAAGTTTTTCCATCCGAGCTACGGTTTATTTTATATTAATTTTAAAAGATTTAAATAAATTTTAGGATTTATTTAATTATTTAAATCAACATTATCCAGAACAGTGTTTGCTGACGTCAGCATGACGTCAGCAGTTGACCTGGTCAACCTAACATGTGGGTCCCATTCGTCATTGACTGTTTAGTCTAATTAGGGTTTTAACTAATCTAATTACTGTTTAATTAAACTAACTAGTTAATTAGATTAGTTAATTAGGATTAATTAACTTATTAATTAATTAATTAATTAATATATTTTTAATTAATTCTTTTATCCTTTTTTTATAAATTCGTTCTGGGGTGTGGGGCCCCCTGGTCAGTGGCTCTAGGGAAGCCTTAGCGGGTGAGCGGGCAGCGGGCATCGGGCGACCGGGCGCTGTGGGCGTCAGCCCGTTTGGGCGCTTGCCCAAGGCAGTGGAGGCGCCGGGC
The DNA here is from genome assembly GCF_003073215.2 of Triticum urartu. Lineage (NCBI taxonomy): Eukaryota > Viridiplantae > Streptophyta > Magnoliopsida > Poales > Poaceae > Triticum > Triticum urartu. The sequence continues at coordinate 254,399,692 of NC_053027.1, read as the reverse complement.
ACCGGCGGCTGCGGCGAGGTGCGCCGGGCAGGAGGCGGCAGTGGGGAACGGCCACGGGCGGAGTAGTTGGGGCGGGGGCCATGGTAGAACAGGGAGGCAGCGGGATGGTGTGGGTCGGCGGCGGCCGCGAGCGTGCATCGACGGCCGGAGAGGCCAGTGGATCCAGGTGCGAGCGCACGTGGTGAGGCGGGATATGGCGCGAGCGACTCGGCTGGGCGCGACGCGGCGGAGCTCGTCGGGGCGGTTGGGAGCGGCGAGCAGCGTCGCGGCAGTGCAAGGCAGGGCTCGGGCGCGCCCGCGCGGGTGGCACGTCGGGCGGGGTGGCGCGCGGCCAGGGTGCGGCCCGACCGCGGGAAGCACAGAGTTGCAGAGACTCGGGCTCTTGCGCCCGGGCGCGTGCAAGGGTGCGCGGGGCGCCGGCCATCGCGGGCAGGGGAAGGTGAGTGCGGTGAGCGGGGGAAAACGGAGGGAGGCGGGGCCTCGGCAGAGAGAGGAGGGAGGGGAGCTCACAGGGGAGCACTAGGGCACGGCCAGTGGGGCTCGGGGAGGAAGACGTGGACGGCGCGCGATGGGGAGGCAGTCCGGCGAGGAGGCTCCGGCGTCGAGCAGCGGGGCGGCGTCGGGGCGGTTCGAGCCCCCGATCCAATCGGGGGGAGAGTGGAAGGAGTGGGGGAGATTGGGGATTAGGGTTTGCGGGGGTGTGGGGATAAGGTGTGGCCGGCTGGGCCAGTTGGGCCGGCCCGTTCGGGCGGCGAAGGCCAGCTGGGCCACTTGGCCCAGCGGGGGGGGGGGGCTTTCTCTTTGTTTTTTTGTTAGTTTAGTTTTTTTTTCTTTACTGTTTTATTTATAGCCCCATCTTATCTGAGTTTTATAAAAGCATAAAAGTTGTACCAAAATCAGTATTACTAATTATACCTCTGTTCCCAAAGTTTAAACCCCTAGATGAAATATTTTAACATTTTATTAATTATAAATCCATTTAAACATTTGTTCCTGCTACCATTTAAATCACCTAAGAGTATTTAAACATTTTATAAAAGTGTGGTTCCTCCACCGTAGTTACTTCTGCATCATTGGAAGCAACCCGAACATTTTACTTCTAAAGTTTGAAAATTTTGATGTTTGCCTTTTATTCAATTTTGAATTTGAATTGGTTTTTTTTTGAACTAACGCGGGATTAGCAATAGTAACTGTGGTGACGTGGCGTCATTAACGGGGATTACTGTAGCCTAATTATCCGGGCGTCACAATTCTCCTCCACTACAAGAAATCTCGTCCCGAGATTTAGGAGGGGAGTAAGGGGGAAATACTAGGTTGCGCAATTCTAATGGGTCTTCTCAGTCTTTGTTGTACTTCCCGAAGTGGTTGATCCTTTATGTTGATGTCTCCATTTCTCTACTTCAGGTCATCTTGACGAAGTCGCATCCCTTCTTCGGGGTCGGTCTCATACTTACGAATAGGTAAGGGACAGTTCGACAATGATTGAATGCTATAGGGGTTAACCATTTGGGGTTACCCAAGAATGAACACAGGGGTATCTCTTGAGTTGGTCAAATGAAACACATCGAGAGCCAAGCAAGAGGGTATAGTAAGAAGTATCAAGCGGATAGGCATTCGTTCGATGCCCAATTAGAAGGTGAAAGGGTTTCAGGGCACGAGAATAAGTATTGTGTTTCATACAATTGATGATCTCTTGGAAGGTGGCTCATGAATTACATACGAAGCCAACCGTGAGGAATAGCTTTGGGGAACAGGGGGTGTATAGGAGAGTCAGGTTTCGATCCTGTGGAACTGTGGGTTATGGGCCCACCATGTGTTAAAAGTAGAAAGAGCGGGGACATCTTACACGGTCATGATTGCAAAGTAGGTCAGAGCTTAGCCTGTCAGTTATGTTGGCAACAACGTCGGTACCAAGGGCGAGGGACGAGGAGAACCATTTTCCCGCTCGTTGAACGAGGCGGATCAGTAGGCAAAGTTCTCGTCCACTAGCAGTACCGGAATGTTATCAACAATAGTAACAAGGTATTGCTGACAGGGTTGTACGCCGAGGTGTTTTCATAAACAGATAATTATAATTGCCTAGATCATATAGATCAAGAAGGTTAAACAGAACAATGGAAAGGAAAATGTGATCAACACATTAATCAGAACAATGGAGAGGAAAAATTGTGTTTACACACAAGTATTAGGAGTATATTCTTCCCAAGGACAAGCAGAACATGATATCTATGACAGGATATAACATAGAAAACCCTTTAGGTAAGGGGGGAGGAATCTCATAACATTACCCATACAGTGGTGTTTGGGTAATTGAGCAGGAAACATTTAGCATTGGGCTTCAAATGTTCTCTTTGAAAAACGGAGTACCACAGACATGCTTCGAGATAGCATTGACATGGTCTTCAATCAAAGGTCAGACTCTGGATACACGAAGGGATTCATCATTAAGCCAAGGAGAGGATGAGGAGGTGGCTGATGAACTCAACAATAATTCAATGAGGTATCCAAAAGATGGATTTCCACAGTTATGTGAACAAGGAGATAACATTTGTTGGATCAAATGATATAATGATGTATGCTCAAGGAAAAACATACACAATTAATCATTAGTTGAAAAGGGTGCCCAAAGTATGGCCTTAGGTAGCATGATCAAATGTTAGAATGGTGATTCAATGATCAATAGTCTAAGAATGAACGTTCGACCATTAACTTCAAAGCAATAGGGTTGCTAGAAGGGTAGAATCCAAACAGCTCCGTTCACCTGTTGGTATCCCGGTTAGAACCAACACGGGGACCAAGAAAGAAAAGTGATGGTGAGAAGTACTACCTGTATCAAGAATCCTTAAGAGGTGGTGAAATTCTCACGACTTTCTTGTCATTAAAGATGGTAATACTCCAAGATAAAGAAGAACAAATGCTGGATAGCAAGGAAATCAAGGTATAACACAAAACACGAACAAGTTTGCGTTGGAGGGAAGTCAATAAAGTGATCGATGATAACACAAATCATCGAGGGTAAGGATGGTATTTCTTCATCATGAACTCAATTGATATCTTGGAAGTTCTCGGAATGCTGATGATGATCACGACACATTTGTCGAGAGATTTCATGAAGATGTAATCAATTGGTGATGACATCTAGTAAAACGAATGATAAGCGGAAGGTTATTGGAACCATGGTTACGACACAAACTTGAAATCAAGTTTGTTGTTCGAGGTGAAACAATAAGACAAGGAAGATCGACGTAAGCTTAGCCCATCGTCGAAATTGTGCTCCGGAAAGAAGGACCAGGTAGCACAATTAAAATTTGGCACGATAATGATATAGCCGAGTACGCTCGTAATGACGTGATCGAGTTCAGACTCGTAAGTAATGAAGGTTACCAAGAGTTGTTGAATCGTAGTGCGGACTCAATTCAGTTGTCGGTGTCCTTGAGGGGTTCTAACAACTAAGAACCCGTTGGAAAAATGGAATTGGGAAGAATATTAGTTGATGAAGAACTCATAAGAAGTTATGTATCCCGTGGTATCCTCGAGATACCAGGGGGTAATACTCGACGACAGATCAAAGTAGAGGTTGGACTGGGGTATTGCTCTGCAGAAGACAAGTGCTTAAACTTCCACGAGAAACGGTACCTAAAAGAGAACATGGTCGAAACCACGATTGCAAAAAGGCTAGATCCCAGATATAATATGAACTTATACCAAGGGAGTAATTAATTTAAGAGAAGCTTTAACGATAAGATCTACATCGTGTCCATGGGCATGAACACAAAGTTCAAGGTCGACTCCCACTTCTTCAATGCATAACCTTACATTTACTGCTCTAGATAAAAAATGATTTCTGTGTCAAAACCTACTTAGTGAATTACCAGAGGAGTATGACCCGTGAAAACTTTCGGGTTCACACAGATTAAGAAAGGCATAGGTTCAACCCGTCAGGGTATCGTGGAAACATATACCACAAGCTTCAATCGTAAATACCACCAGCTCGAAATCAGAGCATGGTTGTTAAAACAGAGGATACAATTTACCAAAAGCATTATGTATCAGAGGAAAGGCTCAGGAGGTTATTGAATAAGGAGGACACTGTCAAATAATAATCCAATAAAGGATCCGACGGTCCATAGCGGAGCTGATGTGAGCATCGGCACACAATCAGTTGAAGAAAGGATGCAAGGGCATCGTTTTACAGAACATCTGAATAATTCAACGTTTAAATAAAAAAGGATTTATGACTTTCAAATCAAGGGATCAGGAGCAAACGCTCTGATCAAGGACGGACAAGTTGAATAGACTTAGGGGTACAATCGATGGCAATCTGATTGGTTGAGAACCAGCTCACGTTTTAAATGACATCTGAGCTGGAAGGATGAATTCTATGATCTGAGTGAGGATTGCGAGAATTCGCAACATATTGAGTCAATGGACTCAAAATGATATTGACAAAGGTTGCCAATAAGATTACTATACTTATGGGATTAACCATAATGCAAGCAAGCAAGAATTTCAGGAGCAATAGGTTGCTCAGGATTTTCGGAAGACCGAATGGTATTTCGAAGAATTTTGTGAACTTCATGAATATCTGGGGATGAGCGGATACTCAATAAATGCGAGTAATTATCCGTAGTGGTATGCATGTGGCAAAGAACTGCAAGGCAGTGGGCACAAAGTATACTCGAAACATTATAGAGAATTTCGTGTTATCTTGTAATAACAAGATCAACTGGGAATAAAAGTAAGAATGACAGGTCTAAATACTTATCCATAGGGATATTTCGGTGGTAGGGAATTGCAAAAGCAATGGCATAAGGTTTCGGGAGAACATCGGAGAGTATTGTCAGAATCTTCTATTGAAGCAGTCGATCATCTGTAATGAAGGGGCTCTTCGGCAGGAAGTGGTAACGAGAACCTAGAGTTAGATTTTAGCAAAAACCTTTTAACCCGAATAGGAGAGATGTCAGAGTCCCAGAGTATAGGTCAAGGAGTAAAAGATCCTAGTATCACCCGATGGCGACGTGGGCCCGTAAGGCACACAGCCATGTTAGTAAAAGTTTTGCAATGTCTAGACTCGACTTCGGCCAAGGAGTGTGGAAGGGGAATTCCTACAGGCAGTCGGCTCTGATACCAACTTGTGACTCCCCCGATTTAATCGTACACTAATCATACACGCAAACGTGTACGATCAAGATCAGGGACTCACGGGAAGATATCACAACACAACTCTACAAATAAAATAAGTCATACAAGCATCATATTACAAGCCAGGGGCCTTGAGGGCTCGAATACAAGAGCTCGATCATAGACGAGTCAGCGGAAGCAACAATATCTGAGTACGGACATAAGTTAAACAAGTTTGCCTTAAGAAGGCTAGCACAAACTGGGATACAGATCGAAAGAGGCGCAGGCCTCCTGCCTGGGATCCTCCTAACTACTACTGGTCGTCGTCAGCGGGCATCACGTAGTAGTAGGCACATCCGGTGTAGTAGGAGTCGTCGTCGAAGGTGGCGTCTGGCTCCTGGGTTCCAACATCTGTTTGCGACAACCAGGTAGAAGGGATAGAGGGAAAAGAAGGAGAAAGCAACCGTGAGTACTCATCCAAAGTACTCGCAAGCAAGGAGCTACACTACATATGTATGCATTGGTATCAACTGGAATAAGGCTATTATATGTGGACTGGACTGCAGAAAGCCGGAATAAGAGGGGGATAGCTAATCCTGTCGAAGACTACGCTTCTGGACACCTCCATCTTGCAGCATGCAGAAGAGAGTAGACTGAAGTCCTCCAAGTAGCTTCGCATAGCATAACCTAACCGATGATCCTCCCCTCGTCACCCTGTGAGAGAGCGATCACCGATTGTATCTGGCACTTGGAAGGGTGTGTTTTATTAAGTATCCGGTTCTAGTTGTCATAAGGTCAAGGTACAACTCCAAGTCGTCCTGTTACCGAAGATCACGGCTATTCGAATAGATTAACTTCCCTGCAGGGGTGCACCACATACCCCAACACGCTCGATCCCATTTGGCCGGACACACTTTCCTGGGTCATGCCCGGCCTCGGAAGATCAACACGTCGCAGCCCCACCTAGACCAACAGAGAGGTCAGCACGCCGGTCTAAACCTAAGCGCCCAGGGGTCTGGGCCCATCGCCCTTAGCACACCTGCACGTTGCAAACGCGGCCGAAAGCAGACCTAGCCTAGTGGCCTTCCAGTCCAATCCGGCGCGCGCCACTCTGTCGCTGACGTCACGAAGGCTTCGGCTGATACCACGACGCCGGGATACCCATAACTACACCCGCGTAGATGGTTAGTGCGTATAGATCAAATGGCCAGACTCAGATCAAATACCCAGATCTCGTTAAGCGTGTTAAGTATCCGCGAACGCCGACCAGGACCAGGCCCACCTCTCTCCTAGGTGGTCGGAACCTGCCCTGTCGCTCCTCCTCATAGATCCACTCGCGGGTGCTCCTCAAGCCGACCCGTCTTTAGTCACCACATGTATCATGTATAAAATATATAGTATATACCCGTGATCAACTCCCGAGTGATCACGGCCCGATAGTATAGCATGGCAGATGGACAAGGATGTAGGGCCACTGATGATAAACTAGCATCCTATACTAAGCATTAGGATTGCAGGTAAAGGTAACAACAGTAGTAGCAAGGACAGGCTATGCATCAGTATAGGATTAACGGGAAGCAGTAACATGCTACACTACTCTAATGCAAGCAGTATAGAGAAGAGTAGGCGATATCTGGTGATCAAAGGGGGGGCTTGCCTGGTTGCTCTGGCAAGAGAGAGGGGTCGTCAACTCCGTAGTCGTACTGGGTAGCAGCGGCGTTGGTCTCGGTGTCTAGCGAGAGAAGAGGGGGAGAAACAATAAATATTTAAGCAAACAGATGCATAGCGATGCATGACATGACAAGTAACGGCGTTAGAGGTGCCCTAACGCGGTAGTAGGTGATACCGGTGAAGGGGGATAACATCCGGGAAAGTATCCCCGGTGTTTCGCGTTTTCGGGCAGAGGAGCCGGAGGGGGAAAGTTACGTGTTCGATAGGTTAGGGGGGTGTGGCAGACGAACGGGTTGCGTATCCGTAATCGTCTCGTCGTTCTGAGCAACTTTCATGTACAAAGTTTTTCCATCCGAGCTACGGTTTATTTTATATTAATTTTAAAAGATTTAAATAAATTTTAGGATTTATTTAATTATTTAAATCAACATTATCCAGAACAGTGTTTGCTGACGTCAGCATGACGTCAGCAGTTGACCTGGTCAACCTAACATGTGGGTCCCATTCGTCATTGACTGTTTAGTCTAATTAGGGTTTAACTAATCTAATTACTGTTTAATTAAACTAACTAGTTAATTAGATTAGTTAATTAGGATTAATTAACTTATTAATTAATTAATTAATTAATATATTTTTAATTAATTCTTTTATCCTTTTTTTTATAAATTCGTTCTGGGGTGTGGGGCCCCCTGGTCAGTGGCTCTAGGGAAGCCTTAGCGGGTGAGCGGGCAGCGGGCATCGGGCGACCGGGCGCTGTGGGCGTCAGCCCGTTTGGGCGCTTGCCCAAGGCAGTGGAGGCGCCGGGCGCCGGCGGCTGCGGCGAGGTGCGCCGGGCAGGAGGCGGCAGTGGGGAACGGCCACGGGCGGAGTAGTTGGGGCGGGGGCCATGGTAGAACAGGGAGGCAGCGGGAAGGTGCGGGTCGGCGGCGGCCGCGAGTGTGCGTCAACGACCGGAGAGGCCAGTGGATCCAGGTGCGAGCGCGCGTGGTGAGGCGGGATATGGCGCGAGCGACTCGGCTGGGCGCGACGCGGCGGAGCTCGTCGGGGCGGTTGGGAGCGGCGAGCAGCGTCGCGGCAGTGCAAGGCAGGGCTCGGGCGCGCCCGCGCGGGTGGCACGCCGAGCGGGGCGGCGCGCGGCCAGGGCGCGGCCCGACCGCGGGAAGCACAGAGTTGCAGGGACTCGGGCTCGTGCGCCCGGGCGCGTGCAAGGGTGCGCGGGGCGCCGGCCATCGCGGGCAGGGGAAGGTGAGTGCGGTGAGCGGGGGAAAACGGAGGGAGGCGGGGCCTCGGCAGAGAGAGGAGGGAGGGGAGCTCATAGGGGAGCAGTAGGGCACGGCCAGTGGGGCTCGGGGAGGAAGACGTGGACGGCGCGCGATGGGGAGGCAGTCCGGCGAGGAGCCTCCGGCGTCGAGCAGCGGGGCGGCGTCGGGCAGGCGCCGGCGCGGCGTTGAGGCGACGGGGTCGGGGCGGTTCGAGCCCCCGATCCAATCGGGGGGAGAGTTGAAGGAGTGGGGGAGATTGGGGATTAGTGTTTGCAGGGGTGTGGGGATAAGGTGTGGCCGGCTGGGCCAGTTGGGCCGGCCCGTTCGGGCGGCGAAGGCCAGCTGGGCCACTTGGCCCAGCGGGGGGGGGGGGCTTTCTCTTTGTTTTTTTGTTAGTTTAGTTTTTTTTTCTTTACTGTTTTATTTATAGCCCCATCTTATCTGAGTTTTATAAAAGCATAAAAGTTGTACCAAAATCAGTATTACTAATTATACCTCTGTTACCGAAGTTTAAACCCCTAGATGAAATATTTTAACATTTTATTAATGATAAATCCATTTAAACATTTGTTCCTGCTACCATTTAAATCACCTAAGAGTATTTAAACATTTTATAAAAGTGTGGTTCCTCCACCGTAGTTACTTCTGCATCACTGGAAGCAACCCGAACATTTTAGTTTTAAAGTTTGAAAATTTTGATGTTTGCCTTTTATTCAATTTTGAATTTGAATTGGTTTTTTTTGAACTAACGCGGGATTAGGAATAGTAACTGCGGTGACGTGGCGTCATTAACGGGGATTACTGTAGCCTAATTATCCGGGCGTCACAGCACCATCACCTCCTCCTTGCTTCTTCTTTCATTCATTTTTGCAAGTGACATTTTTCTTCCTCCATAAATGTCCAATCTTTTCCTATATATATTTTAGACCATGTCCTCAACTCTCTCTATCAAATTTCATCCATTTTGGAGTTGTTTTGGTAGGGTTCAAAAATTGTTCAAGTTTGAATTAAATTCAAACTAGAATTTTTCTTCTGTCCTTAAAAATGCCCAAATCAATTTATTAAAATTCTACACAAATTCTGGACTCCAGGGATATTCTCATATCTCTCTCAACCCTCTCCATTATACTTGTGCTTTTGTGTCTTGTTTTCTGTCTGAAGAAAAGAGAAGAAGGGAAGCAGCAGCGGCAACAGAGCAGCCCAGCAATAGCAGCGCCGCTCCAATCGAGCCGAGGCTCATCTAGCGCAGCCCACCTGCACCCATGCCCCGCAGCCTCCTTTCCCTCTCTCTCTCATCGGTAATTCTTACATGGATCACCATGGCGACCCCACCTATCAGTCTCTCTCTCCCCTACCTTTCTCCTTCCCCTCGTTCTTCCTCTCCTCGCAGTAAAAAGGTCCAGGATGCAAATGGCAGCCCCCGTGGCCGATCATTATTGCGTGCCCCCTCTATAAAGCCCCTCAAGAAACCCTAGGGTTTCCCTCTTCCCCCCTCAAGTTCCTGCCACCTCTCTGTTCTTCGTTTGCCTCCTCCTTCATTCCCAAGTGAGGAAGCAGAGAGAGATCAAAGAAGAACCGCCGGGACCTGTCGTAGTCCTCGCGTCTGGCCTGCGTTAGGATCCTTTCCGGCATGTTGTCCTACACCCGGTCACCCTCCTCGACCAGTCCCGGGAGTTAGTTGGGTGGGAACCTCCCCCATGCGCCTCCCTGCTAGGGCGTGCCACTTTTGCCCCGTGATAGGGCCGCACTTAGGTGGTTGTAACTTTTACGTACAATCTTGGATTGATACGATTTTTATATCAAAATTGATCACTCGATGAGATGAAGACAATTCATGTAGAAAGTTTTCTCATATGAGGCCATCTTGGGGGCGTAATCAGCGAAATAGTGTTCTGGATACAAAACCTCAGTACATTGAACACAACTTCGGCCTTAGAGATGAGATCGGATGGCTATGGCCCAAATATCAAAGTTTCTCTTTTGATGATACAGAACATTCGCACTTTGAGCACTTTTCCATTTGAGGCTTTCTTAATTATGTTTTTGAGCATGCCAAAATCTGGTGTCAACAGAAACCGAGGTGAACTCCTTCCTACTTGACTTGCACATGAACTCGAATGAGATTTGGTTGCTACCTCCCCAAATTACCCTATGCATCATTAGGTACAAAGAGGGACCCTTGCAAGTAGCTGAGGAACACCCCCAAGTGCAAGGAGAACCACCCCAAGGTCACGCGAAGGAGGAAGGAGCCAAACAGCAGTAGGACAGAAGGTCCCAGGCGACCCCGTGCGCACGGGCCCCCGAGACCACGTGCCCATGGGCTACACAGGGAGCTATGGCTGTAGCACCCCATGCGCACGGGCGTGTACACGGGCCCAACTTACCCCGTGTGCACGGACCCTACAGGATGGCCGACTAATGCGGGTTGTTGGGCCTCCACTTCGCATCCACTCCACCTCGTACCTACCCAAGCCTATATAATTCGTACCTAGGGATATATTTAGGGATAGTAAAGACATAGATGAGAATTGGAGAGCTTTTCTCCTTCTACCACCTCCATTGGAGATCAAGGCCTCTTAGGAGAGGATCCACTTGTGGATTTCAAGACCTCCATCTTAGATAAGACTACCATCATCAAAACCTCATCTCTAAGGAATGGGAAGAAATCTATCATTGTATCTTTCCTTTGGTTGTGTTTGTGAACTTGTGGATCTTGTGTTGCTACTCTAGTGGATGTGTAATTGGGTATTATTGGAGTGAATTCCTCTTTGTGTTTCTTGGTGTTCATCCCTTTTCCCCCTCTAAGTGTGAAAAGATCCATCTTAGGGTTTCACCCTACAACAGGCCTTCCCCCTACAAGGTGCAGGGGCTGGCGTGCTTGTCATTGCACACACTGGGAGCACCTGAAGTACGTCGTCCAGATGCATTTTCCCCAGGAGGAGGCTATCAACAATACTGCAGAGTATGAAGAGCTCCTTGCCGGGCTCAGGATTGCAACAGAACTAGGGATCAAGAAGTTGATCATCCACGGAGACTCACAACTTGTGGTGAGACAAGTCAACAAGGATTACCAAAGTCCATTGATGGAGGCATACGTTGATGAAGTGAGATAGCTAGAGGAACGCTTTGGCGGGTTGCAAACAGAGCACGTGCCCCATGCAGAAACAACATTGCTGACCATCTGTCAAAGTGCACTATGCAAAAGCTCCATGTGGAACCAGGAAGTTTTGTTCTCCATCTGACTCAGCCCTCCATATCCCGAGCAACAATGGCCAAAAAGAGGAGGAAACTGGACTCTGGCATAACTTTCCCGATAGAACCTCTTGAGGCTCCCGGTAGAGGGCTTGCCGGGACAACTCCCCTTCGGACGTTGAGCTGCATCCTCCTGCCAGGCCACTGGTCCACGCGGTCAAGGAAAGCACTCTCACGAATGAGGAGGTGCCGCTAGTCCTCGTTGCCGAGCCTCAGGCTCCAACTTGGGCGCGACACATAGTCCATTTCCTCCAAACTGGAGGACTTCCCGAAGAGCAAGAAGAAGCTGAAAGATTAGCCCAGAGGGCCAGTATGTATTAGTTCGTTGACGACACGCTGTACAGAAGAAGGCCCGACAGTGTGAAATTGAAGTGCATTTGCCGGGAAGAAGGAAAGGAACTGCTGGCAGGAATACACAAGGGTATGTGCGGCTCACACATTGGATCAAGGGCTCTAGTTGGAAAGGCCTTCCGGTAAGGATTTTACTGGCCCACATCCCTCCAAGATGCATTTGAGTTGGTCACCAAATGTGAAGCCTGCCAGTTCCATTTCAAGAATATCCACCTGCTTTCCCAAGCTCTTCAGACAATCCCTTTGTTATGGTCGTTTTCAGTCTGGGGGCTCGACATCTTGGCCCTTTTCCCCCGTGCTACCGGGGGCTTAGATATCTTGTTCATTGCAATCGACAAGTTTACAAAGTGGCCAGAAGTAGAGCCCGTGTGAAAGGTGACTGCTCAGTCAGCTATCAAGATCGTTAAAGGATTGGTGTGCTTCTATGGAGTCCTTGCTCAGATCATTACTGACAATGGCACCCAATTCACGAGCCATTCCTTCATGCAATATGTTCATTACCTTGGGAGCAAGATCTCATTCGCCTCTGTTGCTCATCCAAAGAGCAATGGGCAAGCTTAGAGGGTGAACGTTGAAGTGTTGCGAGGACTCAAGACAAGAACATTCGATAAGCTGCAAAAGTGTTGCAGGCGGTGGATCGATGAGCTGCCAGTGGTTCTTTATCCCTCAGAACGACACCAAATCGAGCTACCGGGCAGACTCCCCTCTCCCTAGTCTATGGGGAAGAAGCAGTTATCCCCATGGAACACATTTACGGGTCACTTCGAGTACTTGCCTTCGATGAAGTAGCGTAGGAACAACACTGGCGTGACGACGCTGTGCTACTCAAGGAGAATTGTCTCCGGGCTGCTACGTGTGCTGCATGCTACCAGCAAGCCCTACGTCTCTATCACAGTAGCAGGGTTCATGCCCGGTGTTTTGAGGAAGGCAACCTTGTCCTTAGGCGCGTTCAGTCTGCCAAGGGTACAAACAAGTTGACGCCGAAGTGGGAAGGCCCTTACCGGGTAGTACGAGTCACCAGACCTGGCACAGTCCGTCTGGAGACCGGAGATGGCATTCAATTGCAAAACTCATGGAACATTGAGCATCTCCGTAAGTTCTACCCGTAAGGCATGGCTGTTGGGCCCTGCCCGGCAGCCACCCTTTTGTACAAGCCTTTCCTCTGTTGCATGTAACCCCTTGTATAAAGCCAGTCGCAGATCCTGAGCAACAGAGAGAAAAATGAAGCACTGGGGGGCCCGACAAATTACATGCATGCATAAGCATATCATGAGCATAGCATGTTCATGTAGATAAGATCGCATGAGTCATCATTTTCATCAGCACCAAACTGCAGGCTCCTACCGTGGATTCTATCCCGAAGAGGAGAAAAGAAGACAAGCCTACATTGTGATCCCCGGCAAGCCCAAACAGATAAGTTCTCTCTTTATCCATACGTGTTCTACAAGAAAAAACTTGTGCATAAGAAAACCTCGCCACTTTCGAAACAAAGGTGCTCCCGTTCCATGACTCGAACGTTACTTCGGTCAAGGTGGTCGTAGTGGCCTTTGATGAGACGGTTTGGCGGGGGCTAGTCCCTCTCCACGGTTTATGCCCGGTATGCCTAGCACCCCGGAGGCAAACTAAGGGTACTCGCAGGATAGCCTACCGGGAGAAACTTGTTTACCCGAGTGTATAGAGGCATTCTACCTCTACATGGACATGTTACATGCACAAGTGCTCGGCAAGGTTTATCTTTTTCATTATTATGCTGATCAACAAGTACAAGCCTTACAAAACACAAAAATGGATAAAAGAGGTTACATAATTTGAACTAAAGTTTGGCAAGTGCCTACACATTTTAGAGTGAAAAAAGATAAGAGCCCCGTAATCCCCCTTTCTCATTCCTCCTCCCCCAAGTATTGCAGGGGGAAGAGAGGAGGGAAGAAGGAGTGCCTAAGAAAATGCCCGTTGTCGGTGTCAAAACCGGCGGATCTCGGGTAGGGGGTCCCGAACTGTGCGTCTAGGCCGGATGGTAACAGGAGGTAGGGGACACGATGTTTTACCCAGGTTCGGGCCCTCTTGATGGAGGTAAAACCCTACGTACTGCTTGATTAATATTGATGATATGGGTAGTACAAGAGTAGATCTACCACGAGATCGAGGAGGCTAAACCCTAGAAGCTAGCCTATGGTATGATTATTGTTGTCTATGTCGTCCTACAGACTAAAACCCTCCGGTTTATATAGACACCGGAGAGGGTTAGGGTTACACAAAGTCGGTTACAATGGTAGGAGATCTTCATATCCGTATCGCCAAGCTTGCCTTCCACGCTAAGGAAAGTCCCTTCCGGACACGGGACGGAGTCTTCAATCTTGTATCTTCATAGTCCAGGAGTCCGGCTGAAGGTATAGTCCGGCTATCCGAACACCCCCTAATCCAGGACTCCCTCCGTAGCCCCTGAACCAGGCTTCAATGACGACGAGTCCGGCGCGCAGATTGTCTTCGGCATTGCAAGGCGGGCTCCTCCTCCAAGTACTTCATAGAAGATTTTGAACACAAAGATAGTGTCCGGCTCTGCAAAATAAGTTTCCACATATTGCCATAGAGAGAATAATATTTACACCAATCTAATCTGCTGACGTATTCCGTAGCATGACACACCACGACCAAGCCTTTATCCGAGTCGTTTTATTATCCCACCCCAGCGCGTCATGCGAGGCGGTTTCCTTGGCATGTCTTGTTAAAGGAGAGATCGAGTCCCCTTATCCCGGGATTCTCATCAATACGGGCTTGGGTAACCCAACCGCTTCTAGGACTCCTAGATTATAGGCAAGTCCAAACGGACACGGAGAGGACGCTTGATATTCACCCTCTTTATAAAGGGGACAAGGCTTTTATTTTTCCCTCCCGTGCTCAATCAAATCCTTCCCCCACCCCAAGCTCAAACGCCCAAAGTTCAGGTCAGGTGCTCCAAACCTCCAGTCATGTCCGGATCTAGCCTTCAAGGCCGATGGATGCCTTCCTCCGTCACGGAAGAAGACATCAAGAAGTTGAGGGAGGCCAGATATCTGACTGCCGAGATTTTGCATCGGCTGCCTCCCCGAGGGCAGGCCGTCCCCACCCCCGAACCCAACGAGAACGTCGTGTTCGTTTCCCACTTCCTCCGAGGTCTAGGCCTTACCCTGGATCCTTTCGTCAGGGGTTTGATGTTTTACTACGGGCTAGATTTTCATGATCTAGCTCCGGACTCCTTTCTTCATATCACGACATTTATTGTCGTGTGCGAGGCCTTCCTCCAGGTTACCCCTCACTTTGGCCTATGGCTCAAGACCTTTGAAGTGAAGCCGAAGATGGTCGAGGGGCAACATGCAGCGTGTGGAGGTGCCTCAATACGCAAGATGACGGGAGCTCCGTGGCCCAAAGGTTCCATCCCAGAGGTGTCTGAATTGTGGCAACAGGAGTGGTTCTACATCACGGCTCCTAGAAGTTCCAAGTGGGCGGCCCCCCTGCTTTCCGCTCGGGTCCTCCACCACAGCTGACGTCATGGATCAGCAGAGGTCTGAGCTGGGGTCTAGTCAAGGACGTGCCTATACTGCAAGGCCGCATTCGAGATCTCTTCAATGGAGATTTCAGTTTGGTTGCGGTAATACAGGTTATGCTGGTCCGTCAAGTCCAGCCTTGCAAACGCCGGCCTCTTCGCCTGTGGGAGTTCAATCCCGAGGGTCCGCGTGCCGTTCAAAATTTTCTCGGCCTAACGCACGAGGAGATGTACAAGTAGTTCTTTGGACCTCAGGTAGAGTGTCCGGAAATCACCAAGGACGTGGGCCTCAGTAGTAACCGCTCCGCCGAACAGGTAAGGCATCTTCCGGATGAACATACTATCTCTACTTTGTTACGAACTTATTTCTGAGAGTTCGCTTTTTGACCAGGACTGGCTAACAAAGGCGAAGTTGATTCGGTGTTCGCCCCCCCTCCCTGAGGGTTTGGAAAATCCGGTATTGGAAAAGATGCTCCAGACCGCCCTTGCCCGGAGCCCTTGAAGGAAGATACTGTGGAGGATAATGCGGGCGGACGCGGGCCCCCAACGCTGCCCATTCTAGCCGAGGGAGCGAGCGTCTCCATGAGGGAAGGCAACCAGAAGAGGAAAAGGACTGCGCCCGGATATTCGGAAGCCGAAGCTTCCAAACGGGAGAAGAAGTCTCCCACAGAGGGTCCTACCTTGGGGGGAGCTGTTGCCGCACAAAGTCCGCGGGGGGATCAATTCTCCCACGAGTCGTAAGTGACCCGAAATACTTTTAATAGTACAGATATGCCATCTCTTTCTTCTGAGAAAATAACCATCGCATATATTTTTGCAGTTCAGGCCTTAGCCCCTCTCAAATGAGCTCATCTTCGGGGGATCTTCTTCCGGAGATGATGGAGAGCGAAACGCCTCCTCTAGATTCCTCCGCTCCAGAAGCGGGTGACCCTGAAGTGTCATCGCGGAGGGCCTCTCCGAGTCCGGTGAGGCCAGAAGATAATCCCATTGACCCCCGAAGCTCCCAGTGTCCGGCTCCCGAAGAGAGCAGACAAAAGAGTCTGGCACCATCTAGTGTGCGATCGGATGTTCTGAGGGAGTTGGTGGGGCGAGCGGCCATATCAGATGAACACCGTGTGATGATGAATACGGTGATGGAGAGAATATCGTCCGCCGAAAGCGGATTGCATGAATCTTTTATGAGTCTATTGACAGGCTTTGAGGTATGTAAAAGAATGTATGATAATCCTGCACATTCTAGGTGTGCCCTGTGTAGATAGTAGCCCCTGAGACTCTGGTTGCCGTTGGAAACAACGACAAACAGAGGATCATATTCCCAGGAAATAACCATACTGCCTCTATGTGCAGGTGATGGAAGCTCCAGTGGCTAGCCGGACTAGCGACTTTGCCCATTTAGAACGGCAGTTGGATGCGGCAGACGCCGACATCGAGCTTGTTAAAAAAAGGCTTGACAAGGCACAGGGTAAGTGTCAATATCTGTAAATGCCACAAAGGAAGAGCAGCATGATGCCAGTATCTTTAATATGTTGTGACTGCAGATGGAGCTGCCACTGTTGAAGCCTTGCGGGCAGAACTTGCCCGAGCCAAGGAACAAGAGAGGTTGAGTAATGCGGCTGCTGTGAAGGCGGCCGAAGAGTTGCAAGCCGAGAAGGCCGCGCATGGCGAGACCCGAGACAAGATGGCCAAGATGGCTATAGAATTAAAAGCCGACGCCGACCGTTGCCGGGTTCTTGAAAAGGAAAACCAAGCGAAGGCATCGGACTTTGAGGAGGCTGCTGCGACGAAGAAGGATCTCCGCTCTGCTACGAGGGCAAAGAAGGAGGAGCTGCGGGAAGCCGGGGATATTGTAGCTGGGAAATCCTTTATGTTGCGTAGGAAATTCAGAGATCCACGGTATGCCCCTCTGGATCGGTTGTGGAGGTCGGAGGGTGTGTATATGGATTTGGCGGCGAGCATTGCCGATGCGGCCAAGTACTTCTAGGGTCAGACGGACCTTGGAGTTGACCAGCTGTTTTGGAGACAATTCCATTCTCCCGAGCGTCCACTTTCATTGACTGACCAATTAGCCAAATGGGCCGAACTAAATAGGTTGTCCGGACTCTCTATGAGGTCTGTTGTGGATCAGCTATGGCCGGGAAGGTCAAAACCGAACAGCTATTTCAGCTTGGTGCAGCAAGTCCTTGACGTGGTGCCGCGCATTAATGCGATGAGGAGGTCGGCGTGCATAGAGTGCGCACGGATGGCCTTTGCCTGTGTTAAGGCATATTGGGCGGAGATGGACGCTACCAATGTTGCAACACGGGGTTCAACTATAGGTCGAAAGGCCGCCGAGCACTACTTTGAAGAAGTTCTTGAGGGTGCCCGTTTGATAGAGACCCAGTGCTCAAAAAATATTATGTTGGAGTGATATGTAATCTCCTTGTAAGCAAAATGCTTTTATAAATTTTTATAAGGCTATTTTTATACTTTTGCCTGAAAGTAATATGATGCCTCCTGGGCGGCCGTTTATGTATACATGTGTATAACCTGAAAGATTGCGGCCGTCGGCTTCAACCCTCACGCATATAATGCGGAGGTGCTCCCAAAAACACGCATTCACACTTAACCCAATGTCTTGGTCCTATTAAGGAGGTGACAGCGGAGCGAGCGAGGCAACCGGACTATAATGCTTTAGCACTTTCACTTAGCCATAGGAGTTTGACAGTGGGGCTACTAGATAGCCCCTGGTGGCTCCGCACTCTCCCAATCTCGGGGTGCTTACATGCCTGGCCGGGAAATGGCCCTTCGTTAAGGCGGAGGAATTCTAACATTCCCACAGGTCATCGAGTGGTTGACCAGTCTCACGCTATATCATGATAGTCAGTTTTCGGCTTTCTCTACTGAGGTGCTCGTCCGGATGAACCAGGGCACAATCGCAGTAGTTCTCCTGGTGCTACCTTAGCCGGCAAGGCGGAATGTAAGGAGCCGGGCAAACCCAACATTTGACCAAAGACAATGATTCGGAGCTGATGCATATAGGGCCAAACTCGTGACTCCGAACCCTCCCTAAGGTATTCGGTATTTGTGGTATAAACCGGGCCTAAATAGTGGCCTTTGTAAGAAGCCCCGTGTGTCCAGGTATGTGCATTGTTCTGGCGTGGCCACATGCCAAGACGTCAGCATCCTTCTCAACGGTGGATATGTATCAACAAGAGACAGTAAAAAAGGTTTACACAGGGTCTTAATCTAAAAAGAATCCTTGGAGCGGGTCCCTGCTGCACGTCTGCGCCTGTGTCTCCGTTGTGCCGTATCCTGGACGGGTGTAGCACGATGATCGTCTGTAAAAGAGAGGAAGTTAAGTGAAAAAGTTGTCGTGCAAAAGGATAGTTTTTAAAGGAACCATGTATAATTCAAGATGATAAGAAATTGCCACTTGTCTGCGCGCGTTGAGCCCCTTGTATTGACAAATAGGGGTGTGACCACTTATTTCCGTATAAATAGCGGCGCCGGACTTGATTAGTCGTATCTGAGGTCTTGACGACCTATTGGATTCTTTCGTTTGTCCGGGCACCTTTAGTGTGCGGCGGCCAAGGCAGCCTCACTCTCTTCGGCGCGCAGAGATCGCTTGATATTTCCGTGCACTGTAATGATGCCACGTGGACTGGGCATCTTGAGTGTGAAGGAGGCGTAGTGTGGTATTGCATTAAAGCGAGCGAAAGCTTCGCGTCCGAGTAGTGCTTGATAGCCACTTTTGAAACGGAGCGATGTGGAAAGTTAAATGCTCGCGACGGAAGTTATCGGGGGAGCCGAATGTAACTTGTAGTATGAGGGAGCCCGTACAACGAGCCCCTGGGCCTGGCGTTACTCCTTTAAAGGTAGTATTGCTATGGCGAATTTGTGTTGGGTCTAACCCCATCCCGCGGATTGTATCCTGATATATTAGGTTTAGGCTACTGCCGCCGTCCATCAAGACCCTTGTGAAGCGGTATCCGCCAATTACTGGGTCTAATACCAGGGCAGCCCATCCTGCGTGTCGGATACTTGCTGAGTAATCGCGATGGTCGAAAGTGATCGGTTGAGATGACCAGTGGTAGGACTTCATGGTGATAGGCACTTGGGTATACTTTGCTGGGAGTGCCGCATTGTTTTTTCCCTTGATTACGTGTAACACGTTTACTGTTTTGACTTCTGGTGGAAATTGCTTTTGTTCCCCCGTGTCTTGTTTGGGGGGCTCGTCCTCGTCTTCACTTGGTGTATCCCCCCCCTTGTGTACGGCGTTGATCTTGCTGGACTGCTTGAAGACCCAACATTCTCTGTCGGTATGATTAGCAGGTTTACCAGGGGTACTATGAATCTGACATACTTGGTCTAGAATTTTGTTGAGGCTGGACAATTCATCCCTGGTGCCTTTAGGGGGCGGCTTTTGACCTGGCCGAGAGCTTTTGAATCCGGCATTTACTGTTGTGCCCATCATGTTGTCTTCTTTATTCCGGCGTTTGTTATTGTTGTTGCGCCGTGATTTCCCGTTTCCACCTCTAACATCAGATGTACTGGGTTGTTGGTGCTGCATCTGGCTAGCCAGCTGTCCTCTCCCGCGCAAAAGCGGGTCATGAGGTTTGTTAATGCGGCCATCGTTCTCGGCTTATTTTGGCCGAGGTGTCTGGCGAGCCATTCGTCACGGACGCTATGCTTGAAAGCTGCTAAGGCTTCGGCGTCCGGACAGTCGACAATCTAGTTCTTTTTAGTAAGAAACCTGTTCCAAAGCTTTCGGGCTGACTCTCCGAGCTGTTGAGTTATGTGACTCAAATCGACCGCATCCGAAGGTCGGACATAAGTCCCTTGAAAATTTGCCCGAAAGGCGTCTTCGAGCTCTTCCCAACTTCCAATGGAGCTTTCGGGGAGGCCTTTTGAGCCAGTGACGAGCTGGCCCTTTGAGCTTGAGGGGTAGGTACTTGATGGCGTGGAGATCATCTCCTCGAGCCATATGGATATGAAGGATGTAGTCCTCAATCCAGACCCCAGGGTCTATTGTTCCGTCGTATGCCTCTATATTTACGGGCTTGAATCCCTCTGGAAATTCGTGGTCCAGCACCTCATCGGTGAAACATAGGGGGTGTGCGGCACCCCTGTAGCTGGGTGTACCGCGTTGTTCGGATGTTTGTTGTATTGCATTGTGTGCTGGGGCGCGCTTGCGTGGTCCATAGATGGATCTTGTTGCACCATCCTTTGGGTGCGAGCCCTCGCATTGGTTGCATGTTGTATGGTGAGCGACGTTGTATGCCGCTCTATGTTGGTAGAGGGGTCGTCTATCCGACCAGGTGGCTGCTTTGATATCTGGTTGTGGGGGGTCTGAGGCCTCCTCATCGAATTCGGGTAGCAGCTTCCGCTTTGGGTAGCTCTTGTACGGGCGATTGTCGTTGTACCTTGCTGCTGTGTCGAGTATTTTACTCCATCTGATTTGGAGTGTGTCTTGCGCGGCCTTGAGCATTTGCTTCTGCTTTTTCAGACTCCTCGCGGTGGCAACAAGCCTTTTACAGGCAGACTACTGCTCGGGGTGCCTGTCCGGCGTTATGTTGTCCGGACCATTATCCTTGATAGGATTTGTTTGTTCGGTTTGATTATCCGGATTGCCGTTGTCCGGCAGCGGTTCGCCCTGCTCCAGCGCTGGGTCTGTGTGATTGCTATCTCTGTCGAGGCGGGATTTGGGGTGGCGCTTGCATCGCCGCTTTGACTACTTTTCGAGGGAACAAGCCTTCGGTGCGTCCTTCCGCTCCTCGCCGTCATCCTTTGGTGCGTCCACCATGTATACACCATATGACGAGGTGGCGTTCTAGGGCCCAATAGGCGCTGGTTCTTCATCGTCTCCTTCATCGGCGTCCATACCGTCGATGTCTTCGGAGTCGAGGTCGAGCATGTCGGTTGAATCATCGATGGTGGCTACAAAGTGGGTGGTGGGTGGGCTTTGAATTTCTTCATCGTCCGTACCCCAACCTTGCTGACCGTAGTCCGGCCAGGGCTCTCCTGATAAAGAGAGAGACTTCAGTGACTTCAGGATATCGCCGAAAGGCGAGTGCTGAAAGATGTCCACGGCAGTGAACTCCATGATCGGCGCCCAATCGGATTCGATCGGCAGGGGCGCGGAGGGTTCGGAGTCCGGAGAGGAGTCCGACTCCTTGGAGTCACGAGTCTCACAGAGTACGGGGTTGGTGTTCGGCTCAATCGCCGTTGGGGTCGCAGCCGCCGAGGTGGCGTCCAACCGCCCATCCTCGATCGGCGCAGTTGGCTCTGAATTAAGAGTCGAAGCTGGTGCGGGTGCGGCCTCTTGGGCACTGTTCAGCAGCAGAGCTAGATCATGCTCGTCGGGACAGTGTGGCGCGCTCGGCAGTGGCTCGAATCCGTCGAAGATCAAGTCCCCGCGGCCGTCAGCCGTGTAGTTTAAACTTCCAAATCTGACCTGACGGCCTGGGGCGTAGCTTTCGATCTGCTCCAGACGGCCAAGTGAATTGGCCCGCAGTGCGAAGCCGCCGAAGACGAAGATTTGTCCGGGGAGGAAGGTCTCACCCTGGACTGCATCGCTATTGATGATCGTAGGAGCCATCGAGCCTGACGGCGACGACACAGAGGAACTCTCAATGAAAGCACCAATGTCGGTGTCAAAACCGGCGGATCTCGGGTAGGGGGTCCCGAACTGTGCGTCTAGGCCGGATGGTAACATGAGGCAGGGGACATGAAGTTTTACCCAAGTTCGGGCCCTCTCGATGGAGGTAAAACCCTACGTCCTGCTTGATTAATATTGATGATATGGGTAGTACAAGAGTAGATCTACCACGAGATCGAGGAGGCTAAACCCTAGAAGCTAGCCTATGGTATGATTATTGTTGTCTATGTCGTCCTACGGACTAAAACCCTCTGGTTTATATAGACACCGGAGAGGGTTAGGGTTACACAAAGTCGGTTACAATGGTAGGAGATCTTCATATCCGTATCGCCAAGCTTGCCTTCCACGCCAAGGAAAGTCCCTTCCAGACACGGGACGGAGTCTTCAATCTTGTATCTTCATAGTCTAGGAGTCCGGCTGAAGGTATAGTCCGGCTATCCGAACACCCCCTAATCCAGGACTCCCTCACCCGTCCCGGTCCTGTCAGGAGCCTGCAGGGCACAGCCTGACAAGATCGGGAGTGGCATGGCTGAGAAGGAGAGGGGCGAGAGGAGCAGCTCGGCGGCGCCCTGGTTACCATCCCTAGGACCAACGAGAAGCCCTAGTGCGAGCACCAGCGGAGAGAATCGCCGGAGCTCAGCTGGAAAACTGCTCGAGGAGGTGAAGGCACGAAGAGAGCGGCCCCCTCCCCGGCAACCCAGAGGCTGGTGATGATGGTGCCGGGGAGGGAGGGGGAGTGGAAAGACGAGGGGCAGGTCATCAATAGGAGACGAAGGCGTCGGTGCCATCGTACTCTGACCTGACGCTCTGCCACCCGCCTTCTCCATCTTCCCTAGTTCTTTCTTCATCACTACCGCTCCAGGAGGACGCCGGCCCTTCACCTCCCCCGGAGAGGCAGTAGGCAATGACGGCGTTTGATACGCGTGGGGGGCATCGCTCCCCTTCCCGGGTGGCAAGGAGGTCTCGTCGTCTTCGACGTTCGCGCCAACGCCATCAAAGGGAGCAGTGTGGGGATTACCACGACCCCCGAGGACTGCACCCCAGATGGGCTCTGACACTGGAGCATCGATCCGCGATGGCTCGCAATGAGCCCCAACACTCCTCACCAGACGGCCAAACTGAGCAGAGGAGACAAGCATTCCACCACAATGGGAAAGCTTGATATCTCCTGCACTACAAGCGATTCGCCCGCCACGCCTTTCCGGGGCCCAGACCAGACTCACTCCTCAAGCTTCGACACAAGCATTCGACATTACCAACCCCAATCTATGGCCGGAGGCCTGGCCCCGGGCTCTCCCTTTCAGCATAACCCAAAGAAAGCAGAGAATGGAGGAGGAGGAGTGTATGGATGAATGATCCTACCCCTCCCCCACCTCTCCTTTTATAGACAGGCCGAGGCCGGGAGCTGATCCCTCAGCGGGTAACCGCCGTCCACCTCCACCAATCCATGAAGACCGGGCCCCCACCTTGATGCTCTACTGCACCACACGCCCCCATTACCTACCCCACTCAATGCATGTTGCATACATGGCGAAGGATAAGGGCGTGGTGGGAAGAGTGAATTGGCAGTTACTCACCCGTGTGTCAAAGTCATTTCAGGGCCATAACAAAGGTGGCCCCACTGCAGTTGGCGTTACACGATGCACGGGAGACCCAGAAACTGACCTGGCCTCGGGTTAATGAAGAAGCAAAGAAAATCTCAAAGGACAAGCAACTATTCCCCTCTCACTTGTGCACTGGTTAGGGCCTACCCCGACGATGCCTGACAGCGCGTTCGGGCCAGGCCTGGGGGCTCCTATCGGTGCAACAAACCCTGGGTCCATTGCCCAGACCATGCATAGGCCTAAGATCAAGAATACAACATCCAAAACCAGACCAAGCACAAAGGAAACAGATCTTTGAAGAATCAGAGTGCAGATCAAGAAGACCAAGTCAAGTTCAAGAAGCAGGATACCACTAAGGGTAGGCCTCCCTTGCTGGGTAGGCGAGCCTGGCAAGGTCAAGATTACCCCGGAAGCAAGCCTCAAGACTGTCCCGGTAGGCCTGTCGGGGCTTATGGATGCAAATTACCCCGCCAAGGCTCCATCGCTCCACCTCACAGCAACGCAAGTCATCAATCGGTGCTGTGTCAAGCCTCCTAGTGACTAAGTGGTTGTTCTTCACCACATGGCAGCCACTTCCTACAGAAATCACCTCCAAATGACACCCGTCCAGCGATGTGTCACACAAACAGGAGAGAAGGTGGACGAATAGCCCAACAAGGTGTGTCTAGCAAGCCTTGATGTGACACTAAGTGGCGCATTTAATGCGCTTTGCCCTATCTGGAGAGTTAGGTATGATAGCACTGTTTGCGATCTAATCAGTGCATAATGACTGATTTGCCATTGTGGTGACCCCTTGATCTATAAAAGGAGGCTCGTGGCAACCATAGAAAGGATTCGGACCCTTGTACACTCATACGCGTGTAGCTGCTCTCATCTCGAGGAAACCATGTCGGGCTAGAGCGCTGTGTTTCCTCCATAATCCGCCATCAATTCACCAAAGCAGGAGTAGGGTTTTATGCCTCACGGCGGCCCAAACCTGGGTAAAATTGCGCGTGTGATCTCTGTCATGTTGCACGACGTTCTCCGCTCTATGTGCAATGTGCTCATCCCCCTGCCGAACCACAAGGGGCTCATGGCCCCATAGGTGGTCGTGGTTTCCCATGACAGGGTTCCTCAAGATCCACTGTAGTGGGAGGCGAGTCATAATAGTGATCTCGTGGGATTGAAAGTAACGGCATAGCTTCCTTGAGGCCATGAGGAGGCCGAAGATCAGTTTCTGGACCCCAGAGTACCTTGACCTAGCCCCCTACAAGAGGGAGCTGACAAAGTAAAGTGGTCGCTACACCATTTTCTTTGTTTCCACCCCTTCCTGTTCGTCAGCGTGATCTATGGTTTCCCCTCATCACCACTGGCAGACCTTGCCGAGGATAAAGTTGGCTCAAGACTAGCGGGTTCTGCCGCAATATCTTCTCCGTTGTCCACTTCCCTCTATGTCACAAAGGCTGCACTAACCACTTGATTTGTTGTCACCAAGTATAGCAGCAACGTCTCTTGTGACTTGGGTGCAACCAAGGTTGGAGCAGAAGAAAGGTAAGCTTTCAAATCTTGTAGCACAGCCTGGGCCTCTGGAGTCCATTTTACTGGACCAGCCTTCTTCAAAATTTTGAAGAATGGCAAGGCGCGCTTGACGGATTTAGAAATGAACCTGCGTAGTGTGGCTACACAATCAGTCAAGCGCCTCACATCCTTAACCGTCTTCAGGGCTTGGATATGATCTATTGCTTCGATATTGTCGGTGTTGGCTTCTAACCTCGCTGAGACACAAAGAACCCAAGGATCTTGCCGGACGGAATGCCAAATACACATTTCTCTGAAGTAAGCTTCAAGTTCATCTTTCACAAATTCGCAAAGGTTTCTTCTAAATCATTTATGAGTGAAAACTTGTCCTTGGTTTTGACCACAATATCATCCATGTATGCTTCAATATTCTTGTGCACATGTGGCTCGAATCCCATCTGCACGACCCTTGCAAACATAGAACCAGCATTCTTCAGCCTGAATGGCATATGCACGAAGCAATATGTGTTGCACAGGGTGATCAAGGCAGTTTTTTCTTCGGCTTCCTTGGCCATGAAGATCTGGTGATACCTAGATTATGGATCCAAGAAGGACAGCAAGTCACATCCACAGGTGGAATCAACAATCTAGTGAATACACGGCAGGGGGAAGGGGTCCTTTGGACAAGCTCTGTTCCAGTCAGTGATGTCAATACAAAGTCTCCACTTCTCGTTAGCCTTGCGAACTACCGCTGGATTAGCCAACCAACTTGGATGTAGTACTCCTCGGACCAAACATGTTGCTTATAGCTTCTTGATCTCCTCGGCAATGAACTGTTGTCTCTCCAAGGCCTACTTTATGAATTTTTGCTTGACGGAGTGGGCGTGAGGACAGACAACAAGGTGGTGCTCGATTACCTCCCTGTGAACAACGGGGATGTCAGAAGGTTTCCATGGAAACACATCGACATTTTCCCATAGCAAGGCAACAAGCGCGCTTTCCTATTTGTCGTCAAGGGTAGCACTTATGGTGAATGTACCATCAGTGCCATCCTACCGTGCTGAAACTTTCTTGGTTGCCATGGGAACAGCCTTGGATCTCTTGATATTTAAACTCTGTGGCAAGTCGCTGCTCGGCGTGGCATACTCCGAAGAGATGCACCTCCCGGAGTCCTTATCAGAGTTCTGTATGGTTCCTTTAACTTTCTTCTCCCTCTTGGCAGGATCTGGGCCCCTGGCATCCTTTGTTGCAACCACATCCCTATACATCTTATCCACACAGATAATTGCATCTCTCTTGTCCGACGGGATGGTGATGACTCCCATAGGACCTGGCATCTTCAATGTGTTGTAGGCATAGTGGGACGCTGCCATGAACTTGGACAGAGCTGGCCGGCCAAGAATCCCGTTAAATGGCAGCGGAAGTTCAACAACGTCAAACACAATCTTCTCCGTTCTAAAGTTTGTTTCCCCGCCAAATGTTATTGGCAAGGTAATCTTTCCCTTCGGCTGGATCCTTCCTTGATTGATTCCTTGGAAAGTGCGAGTTTTCTTCAAGTCCTCATCTGGAATCTGGAGTTTCTTCAGCACATCCGGAGAAATCAAATTCAAGCCTGCCCTGCCGTCAACCAACATCTTAGCGACCTTGAGGTTGCGGAATGTTGGCGAAACCAACAATGGCAAGCATCCTACTGCAGTGGTGCGGTCAGGATGATCCTCAATGTCAAAAATGATGGGCGTGTGGGACCACTTGAGTGGTTCTCGAGTGCTCACTAGTTCTGCTGCATTAACCTCACGCGCCCACTGCTTGAGTTGGCGGTGAGAGGAGTGTAAAGATGCACCCTCGTCAATGCACATCGCCTCATTAGCTTTCTAGAACTCCTATTCACTGGTTTCATCATATTCCTCTTCACTCTCATCTTCATTTTTTTCTTCTCCTGGCCTCTGGTGGGCTTTTCCTTATGCTGATAAGACTTGTCTCGGTATTCATTACGACCACCACGGTCCTTCCTGCCAGTACCACTATGGTTTCTCTCCTTGTCGCACCTTTCATATTCGGCTTTCTATTTCTCAGCCAACTACTCGACTTGCTTGCAATCTTGAAGATCATGACCCTTCGTCCTATGGATCTTGCAGTACGACTCGTCAGACTTGCCGGTTTTCTCAGCGGCCGTTGCTGCCCGGCAATCAGCGCATGCAGCCGCTTCCTTGCCGGGTGTCTCAATTTTTGCCTTCTTGCATGTGCCGAGATCACCAGTACTCTTAACGGCCATCACGGCCTTCTCCTTCCACTTCTTGTTGCATTTCTTGTTGTTCTTCCTGGGTGCAGCAGCGTCGTCGTCGTCCTATGAATCAACTTCGACGCCAACCTCTTCCCCAGGAAGTCTTCTCCCCTCTTCAGCATGAGCACATTTATCTGCTAGCGTGTAGAGTTTGCTGACGGTCTTGGGCAACCGTACATTCATCTTAGCCTGCATTGTGCGATTGCGCACATTCATATGGAATGCAGAAATTATAGTTGTCGGGTGTATCTTTGGAATGTTGCGGTGGACTCGGCTGAACCTCTGCAGATACTTGCACAAACATTCTCCCTCCTTCTGCAGGAGGGTTTGCACGTCACTAGGCCGTCCTGGTGGCCACCCGTGATGGCGCCCACGAACTCGTTGCACAGATCTTCCCAAGAGGAGATGGAATCTTCTGGCAGGTGCATCAACCAAGACCTCACATTCGGTTTGCATGCCAATGGGAAGTAGTTGGCGAGCACCCTTTCATCCCTTCCCCCGGCAGCTTGTACGGCGATCGTAAAGATGCCCAAGAACTCTGCCGGGTTTGGTTTTCCGTCGTACTTCTTCGGCAGGTCAGGCTTGAAGGTGCGAGACGATGGCCACTTGACTTGTTGCAGCTCTCGAGTGAAGGTGGGGTACCCTACCTCTTGAGGTAGGTACCTATCAGCACTGGGCATGGGTTCATCGACATTAGCTCCGTTGCGCCTGTTGGATTGACGGCGTGTCTCATGATGCTGCTCAATGGTGATGCGAGTGTCTTCCTTCCTCCTTTCCCTCAACACTTGACGTTGGTATCACTGGAGTTGCGGATCAGACGGGGCCATTGATCGCTCATCGTGATCATCATCGTCTGGTGGTTACTGAGTTTGTCGTGCCTGCCCTTGGAAGAGCTGTCGCGGCAGGGACTGCAGTGTGGGTGTGGTCCTCCCGTCTTGGCCACTGGTGAGAGCTGCCGGTGTCGCCTACGGGCATTGCAATGGCTCCATGCATGGTGGCTTGTTGACCTCAGTGAACCCAAGGAGACTCTGAATGGTAGCTCTCCATTTGTCCATATTGTATGCTGCTAGAGGGAAGTCCTACAATAGTTGAGCTCTCGCTAATACTTCAGCTGCCATTTCTGGCATGGCGTGGGAGGAAGAGCGCGACACCGGTCGACTCCTGGATGAACCAGAAAGAACCCCATCGGGCTCTTGCCGCCTCAGACCAGTAGCCAGAGGGACTTGGCGCGGCCGAAGCTGTTCTTTTGGACCGGGCTCTTGGTCAGTCGGGCCCTTCCTCTACTGGCGCGGTGGCTGGGGGCTGATGGCGCCGTTCGGAGTGTTGTCGTGCTCACCCGACACAGGGTGAGGCACATGCCCTGTCTCCACCCCTCCGGGCGGCGCGGCCAATGGATCTCGGCTCGTACTGGAGTGGGCATCGATGTCGCGTTGGTTGGTCACGTCACTGTGATGAGCAAGAGGAAGTTGAGCGCCTCCGTGACCCGTACCGGCGGGAGCTTCATCAACGACATGCTGAAGGGGTTGGGTCACGCTCATGGCCCCCGCTGTAGCCGCAGCGGGAGTGTTAGTGGCACCGCTCGCTTCACCGGCCCCATCCGTCACAGCCGCAGCGCTCGCGGCGCCCGCAGCCATGGGTAACGAGGCCTTCGAGGAGGAAGGATGTGCTCCGGCTCTGCTATTCTTCTTGGGAGCCATGGATGATGACGGTTGACAAAGATCCATGCGCTGGTCACTACTTCAGGTTCACACAAGCGAGGCCCCCTACCCGGTGTGCCAAAGATGTCGGCATGGAAGCGCGATCACCTATGGGCCAGGGGTGCCCCTTTGTGGTTTGTCATAGGGACGGCCTTGTGGCACAAAGAGCAGAGGCAATGGGGAATAGCACGGCGATGGACTCCCTCTCTTTTACCCAGGTTTGGGCCGCTTTGCAGCGTAAAACCCTACTCCTACTTTGGTGGATTGATTTGGAGGTGGACGAAGTGATGCGGAGCATCCCTCGTCCATCCACATGGACACTCCATCACCACCACTAGCACCGATGGGACCAATGAGAAGGGCACGTGCATGCGCCATCGAAATCGAGGTTAACTCCTTCCTTTTCAAGCTCCATTCAAATTCACACGAGAGTTGGGTCCTACCTCAAACGGAAGTATTATGCCTACTTAGGTACCAAAGTGATGATCATGAAGAGGCTAGCACAGAGACCAAGAACCTATGGACAAGGAGAAGGAAGAATGGAATGAGAGGTATGAAGGAAAGGAGCTCCTGGACACCCCGGGTACCTAGATAGAAGGACCCCGGGTGCCCGGACAAGCAGCTGCGACGAGGGCCAACTCCCCTGGACACCCCGGGTGCCCGTCCACCACTTGGGTCGCGCCCCTGCCCACCGCGGGTGCCCGGCCCTTCGCCCAGCCGCTGCCTGGGCTGCACCCTGGGTGCCCGACCTTTGGCCCTGGGTGCCCGGGCCATCACCCCCGGGTGCCTGGCCACCTCAGCCACCAGGCCGCAGCGCCCTTGATCGGCCCCGGGTGCCCGGCCACCTACAGCCGCACCACCTCCGGGTGCCCGGGCCCCTTTACCCTGGGTGCCCGGACCTATCCGGGAATGCCTACATGCAATTGGGGTTTTGACCCTTGTATCCCTTTCCCCCTTCTAATTCGTCCCTAGGCTATATAAACTCCTTCCCTAGCTCATTTGAGGGGATAGCAAAGTATTACATAGACAAAGAGAGAGCTTTGCTCATCTTCCTCCTCTTGGAGATCTAGACCTCCTCTTGGAGAAGCTCCTCTTGGAGATCAAGCCCTCCTCTTGGAGAAGGTACTCTTGTGGATATCAAGACCTCACCTAGTGGGAAGAACTTTTACCCTAGTGCTATTTTCCTTGAATTGTTCATGTTGGCTTGTGGATCTCTCTTGTATGCTACTCTAGTGGATGTGTTATTTGGGTTTGTTTGAGTGATTCTCTCCTTGTGTTCTTCCTCTTTGCCCCTCCAAGTGTGAAAAGATCCCCTCTAGGGTTTCACCCTACAACATCTTGGTATCATGAGCAAGGTTGATTCACATCTTCGAGTCCAATCCCCCCATTTGCTAGCTTGATTTTGTTGTTTTTCGTCCTAATTCGAAAATCCCCACAAAAATAACCCCAAAAATAATTCTTGCAATTTGTTGGATCTTCTGAGATTTGGTTGTTTTGGTCCATGGATTCGTTGTTTGGCAAGTGGATCTAGGCCCTACCCATCAGTCCCCACCCTTCCCACCATGAAATCCATGGAATTTGGTTATCTCCCAAAAAAATTCGCCCAAATCTGACACCCTCGGGGCACCCGCACCCCAAAACCCCGGGCAACCACAGCCCCGGGCTGTTTGCCCCGGACCACCCCGGGCACCCGCACCTCCCCCCCCCGGGTGCCTGCACCCCCCCCCCAAAAAAAACAGCCCAACTCCACCTCCGTTTTGGCCATAACTTCGTACTCCCAAGTCTGTCTTTCGTGTTCCTTAGCTCGTTTGGAAGCTCTTGTCATCCTCCAGCGGAGCTGTTCTGCCGGGGAAACATCCCTCCGGGAGGGGGAAATCATCACCATCGTCATTACCATCTATCCTCTCAGTGGGAGGGAGTCAATCTCCATCAACATCTTCACCAGCACCATCTCATCTCAAAACCTAGTTCATCTCTTGTATCCAATCTTTGTCCCAAAACCTCAGATTGGTACCTGTGGGTTGCTAGTAGTGTTGATTACTCCTTGTAGTTGATGCTAGTTGGTTTATTTGGTGGAAGATCATATGTTCAGATCCTTTATGCATATTAATACCCCTCTGATTATGAACATGAATATGATTTGTGAGTAGTTACGTTTGTTCCTGAGGACATGGGAGAAGTCTTGCTATAAGTAGTCATGTGAATTTGGTATTCGCTCGATATTTTGATGAGATGTATGTTGTCTTTCCTCTAGTGGTGTCATGTGAACGTTGACTACATGACACTTCACCATTGTTTGGGCCTAGGGGAAGGCACTGGGAAGTAATAAGTAGATGATGGGTTGCTAGAGTGACAGAAGCTTAAACCCTAGTTTATGCGTTGCTTCGTAAGGGGCTGATTTGGATCCATATGTTTCATGCTAGGGTTAGGTTCACCTTAATACTTCTTTTGTAGTTGCGAATGCTTGCAAGAGGGGTTAATCATAAGTGGGATGCTTGTCCAAGGAAGGGCAGTACCCAAGCACCGGTCCGCCCACATATCAAATTAACAAAGTACCGAACGCGAATCATATGAGCGTGTTGAAAACTAGCTTGACGATAATTCCCTTGTGTCCTTGGGAGCATTTTCCTTTATATAAGAGTTTGTCTAGGCTTGTCCTTTGCTACAAAAAGGATTGGTCCATCTTGTTGCACCTTATTTACTTTTGTTACTTGTTACCCGTTACAAATTACCTTATCACAAAACTATCTGTTACGGATAATTTAAGTGCTTGCAGAGAATACCTTACCGAAAATTGCTTATCATTTCCTTCTGCTCCTTGTTTGGTTCGACACTCTTACTTATCGAAAGGACTATGATAGATCCCCTATACTTGTGGGCCATCAACACTCTTTTCTGGCGCCATTTCCGGGGAGTGAAGCGCCTTTGGTACGTGGAATTTGGTAAGGAAAATTTTATATAGTGTGCTGAAATTTACTGTACTTGTTACTATGGAAAATGTTCAGGGTATCCCTTAAATAATCCACAAACTTCATCCACATAGACCTTCTTCCTAATCCTTTGAGGGGCTTGTGCGGGGTATCTTCACCCCAACCAGTAGAGCAAAGAGTTGCTCCTCAACCTACTGAACCTACTGAAAATGTTTACTTTGAAATTCCTTCGGGTATGATAGAGAAACTGCTTGCTAATCCTTTTACAGGAGATGGAACATTGCATCTCGATTTGCACCTAATCTATGTGGATGAAGTTTGTGCATTATTTAAGCTTGAAGGTATGCCCGAGGATGTTATCAAGAAGAAGGTCTTCCGTTTATCTTTGAAGGGAAAGGCATTGACATGGTTTAGGCTATGTGATGATATTGGATCATGTAACTACAACCGATTGAAATTGGAATTTCATCAGAATTTTTATCCTATGCATCTGGTTCATTGTGATCGTAATTATACATATAGTTTCTGGCCTCGCGAAGGAGAAAGCATCACTGAAGCTTGGGGGGCTTAAGTCAATGTTATATTCATGCCCCAATCATGAGCTCTCAAGAGAAATTATTATTCAAAAAATTTATGCTCGGCTTTCTCTCAATAATCGCTCCATGCCCGATACTTCTTGTACTAGCTCTTTTATGATGAAGACTATTGAATTCAAATGGGATTTATTGGAAAGAATTAAATGCAACTCTGAAGATTGGGAACTCGACGAAGGTAAGGAGTCAGGTATAATACCTAAGTTTGATTATGTTAAATCTTTTATGGATACCGATGCTTTTCGTGAATTTAGCACTAAATATGGACTTGACTCTGAGATAGTAGCTTCTTTTTGTGAATCATTTGCTACTCATGTTGAACTCCCTAAGGATAAGTGGATTAAATATCATCCTCCCATTGAAGTAAAAGTAGTTGAACCTATTAAAATTGAAGAAAACACTACCACTTATAATGTTGATCCTATTCTTCCTACCGCTTATATTGAGAAACCAACTTTCCCTACTAGAATAAAGGATCATGCTAAAGCTTCCACTGTGGTCAACAAAAGTAGTATTAGAACACCTACATCCTCTAAGCAAATTAAAGTTGAACCTAGTATTGCTATGGTTAAAGATCTCTTGTCTGATAATATTGATGGGCATGTTATTTACTTCTGTGATGAAGCTGCTAGAATTGCTAGACCCAATACTAAAAATAAACATAGACCTGTTGTAGGCATGCCTGTTATTTCTGTTAAAATAGGAGATCATTGCTAACATGGCTTATGTGATATGGGTGCTAGTGCAAGTGCAATACCTCATTCTTTATATGAAGAAATTATGCATGATATTGCACCTGCTGAGTTAGAAGGTATTGATGTTACAATTAAGCTTGCCAATAGAGATACTATTTCACCGGTTGGGATTGTTAGAGATGTTGAAGTCTTTTGTGGGAAAGTTAAATATCCTGCTGATTTTCTTGTTCTTGGTTCCCCACAAGATGAATTTTGTCCCATTATATTTGGTAGACCCTTCTTGAATACTGTTAATGCTAAGATAGACTGCAAAAAGGATATTGTTGGATATGTCTCATGATTTTAATTTTGCTAAATTTCGTAGACAACCCCATGATAAAGAATTTCCTAGTAAAGATGAAATTATTGGTCTTGCTTCTATTGCCGTGCCTCCTAATGATCCTTTAGAACAATATTTGCTAGACCATGAAAATGATATGTTTATGAATGAAAGAAGGGAAATAGATGAAGTATTCTTTAAACAGGGACCTATTTTGAAACACAACTTGCCTGTTGAAATTCTAGGGGATCCTCCTCCACCCAAGGGTGATCCCGTGTTTGAGCTTAAACCATTGCCTGATACTCTTAAATATGCTTATCTTGATGAAAAGAAGATATATCATGTTATTATTAATGCTAACCTTTCAGAG
The DNA here is from genome assembly GCF_003073215.2 of Triticum urartu. Classification (NCBI taxonomy): domain Eukaryota; kingdom Viridiplantae; phylum Streptophyta; class Magnoliopsida; order Poales; family Poaceae; genus Triticum; species Triticum urartu. Next base: position 254,365,892 of record NC_053027.1, on the reverse strand, counting down.
CAAGAAGAAGATAAATTATTGAAAACTCTGAAGATGCACCGTGATGCCATTGGATATACTCTGGATGATCTTAAGGGCATTAGTCCCACTCTATGCCAGCACAAAATAAAACTAGAGAAAGACGCTAAATCGGTTGTTGATCACCAACGACGGTTAAATCCCAAGATGAAAGAAGTGGTATGAAAATAAATACTAAAGCTTCTGGAGGCAGGTATAATTTATCTCGTTGCAGATAGTCAGTGGGTAAGTCCTGTCCATTGTGTCCCTAAGAAGGGAGGTATTACTATTGTTCCTAATGATAAAGATGAATTGATCCCACAAAGAATTGTTACAGGTTATAGAATGGTAATTGATTTCCGCAAATTAAATAAAGCTACTAAAAAGGATCATTACCCTTTACCTTTTATGGATCAAATGCTAGAAAGATTAGCTAAACATACACATTTTTGCTTTCTGGATGGTTATTCTGGTTTCTCTCAAATACCTATGTCAAAAGAGGATCAAGAAAAGACCACCTTTACTTTCCCTTTTGGTACCTTTGCTTATAGACGTGTGCCTTTTGGTTTATGTAATGCACCTACTACCTTTCAAAGATGTACGACTGCTATATTCTCTGACTTTTGTGAAAAGATTGTTGAGGTTTTCATGGATGATTTCTCTGTATATGGAACTTATTTTGATGATTGCTTTGACCGAGTTTTGCAGAGATGTGAAGAAACTAATCTTGTCTTGAATTGGGAGAAGTGCCACTTTATGGTTAGTGATGGTATTGTCTTGGGGCATAAAGTTTCTGAAAGAGGTATTGAAGTTGATAAAGCTAAAGCTGATGCTATTGAAAAGATGTCGTGTCCTAAGGACATTAAAGGTATAAGAAGTTTCCTTGGTCATGCCGGTTTTTATAGGAGGTTCATTAAAGACTTGTCAAAAATTTCCAGGCCTTTGACTAATCTCTTACAAAAAGATGTCCCTTTCATCTTTCATGATGATTGTGTAGAAGCATTTGAAATACTTAAGAAAGCTTTGATTTCTGCACCTATTGTTCAGCCTCCTGATTGGAATTTACCCTTTGAAATTATGTGTGATGCCAGTGATTATGCTGTAGGGGCTGTTCTAGGACAAAGAGTTGATAAGAAATTAGTTATCCAATATGCTAGTAAACACTACTAGGAAAATGCTTACCAGTAGCGTTGGTTTTTTTGCTACCAGTAGCGCTGGTAGACGCGCTACTGCTACGGCGCTACAGCTATTTTTTAGCAGTAGCGCTTGTTTGTCCGAGCGCTATTGGTAACTGAAGATAGCAGTAGCGCTTTTTTGTAACCCACGTACTACTATCCTAAGTACTAGTAGCGTGCATTTTTCTCCCACGCTACTACTAGCTAATTAGGACTAGTAGCGTGCACCTTTTCCCCCACGCTACTACTAGCTAATTAGGAATTAAAAAAATTAGATGCCATATTCATGGATGGAAATCAGAGACACATCCAGTGCAAGATAAACTAAGGTCATAGAACCATCTCAACTGGAAGAGATCACAAGAGTCCATTTAACATCATATGCACACAACCATCATCGAAACGTGGGTACCTTCCCTAGTGTTCACCACCAACCTAAACAAACCTCTTCTCTAGATGTATCTACGAAGGCTCGGAGTTCAGATGCCGGTGGACCCAAATCCTCACCCCCCCCCCGGGACAGTGGCGTCGAGGTCCTCCACCTCGGCAACCTTTGGTGTCACGATCACCTGGACGATCATCTGTGCGACGTGGCCGCCGGGCTTCACCGGTTTGAAGAGCACAGTGTCCACCGGGCCGCGCTAGTCCGCGTCAATCAACCCTGCGTCCACGTCGGAAAGTGAAAACTTGTTAGTATGCATATATCATCAGTTGAACCGAATAGTATATTACAATTCACAAGACCAATTAAGTTAAGATTCCTTCTCATCTAGCAATTTAAAAGAGCTCATGCCGAAAATATATGCTTAATTCCTCACTGGCTATACAAACTAAATGGTACAGGAACGCACATGGTTACCATGGATACCAGTCTAGATTAGTACTGTCTATAAAGTTGCAATTCCTAAAGTTGATCGTCTCTTAGTTTTGTGAGGAAAATATGTTGCTTTTTAGAAAGCGTACAACTACCAATATCTTGTTACGATCTTAGCTAAGCAATACGGTTAATAGATAAACACATGCCATCTTTTTTTGAGAATATAAACACACATAATAAATATGTGTGCAGATGGAGAATGGATCATCGAAGGCACTGACAATTAAAAATAGTAGTATTGCAAGGAATTATTCCAACTAAGCCTAAATTAAGAGCCCTTCATCGGGGAAAAAACAAAGCCTAAATTCAGCAAGCAACAGCTCCATGGACAACTGGAGAAAGCATGATAGGGGAGATGGAAGGGTTCGTAGTTACCAGAGTCTTGCCGTCGACCAGACTCCGATGACCATGCGAGGCAGAGCAGCGGGACTCCTAGCAAGAATAAAGGAGTGGGTTGATATCTTTGTGTGTGTGTGTGTTTACACAATAGAGCGTGTACCTAATGCTCCACTTGACTTGACTTGTCTTCCTGACCACACGTGAGTCGTGGCTGGAAATCCTTTGAAGTTTGGAGTGGCAATCATGTGGAGGTTATTTTTTTGAGAGAAAAATCATGTGGACATGTGTAGCCTATATCTTCATTGTGCAGAAAATTAGTGGAAGGCATGGGCCAAAAAAAGAATGGAAAAAATTCTCAAGATTGTAGCTGTTAAAGTTATACTAGCAAAAAGGCCCGTGCGTTGCAACGGGAGAAAAAAATACTACATACCCCTAGCCTAACAAGCATGGCTTAATGGTTAAAGGATAACCCTCTCCCCACACAATTCCATGTTCTCTATTCAAACATGGCATCCCATTGGTGTCGCTTATCCTCCTTTCCGCCCTCTACGATAGTGGCGGGAGTGTCTATTTGATGACAATGCATTATCAATCCCAAGGTCATCATCTCTGATTTTTTTGCATATTCATTTCAGTAATCCATTTTTGTTAACCAAATGGACTAGTTAGGATTTGGATCCGAAGAATCCCAAAAGGAATTGTGAATGTTTTAGTAGAACCAATACTTTATTAGAATTTCTATTATTTACTTTGTAGGAATTGCAACTCAACTCACTCCATCCATTTTTTTCTCTGCACAGTTACCAAAAAATATTAGATTTACCCTACTAAAAGAAGTTTTAGTGTAACCAATGGACAAAGAAACAAACATATATACCTGACCTGAGCAGCATGTACTTGTATCTGTAGGAGGCACCCTAAAAGAAGAAAACAAAGCGCTCGCATATGTCTCTTTCTCGTAAACCAGATTCTTCCACTGATGCATCACATGTTCATAGCCCTGTAGTGCAAACATAAACAAAGATTTAGGTAAGCAAACCATGGTGTGAGAAGCCAAACTAAAAATTTAGCCAATGCATAAAGCGGTATGCAGTACAAACAACAGCAATCTTGGTAGTGAGCACCTGCACAAAGCTTCTCCATCGTATAAAAACAATTTGAAAGACATGTTGACGACAATGGAACTTGCAGTTGCAGTCTTAAGATGGATAAGCACCCATCAAATAAAGGAGATAAGATAATACGCTGTACCATTGGACTGGAATAGCATCCTCAACTTGAGGAACAAAACAATTCAAACCGGCAAGAATGCAATGAAACACCTTTGAGAAGGCAAGGCCACAACCATGATGGATTAGGACAGGGAGCGCTTCTCCCCATTGTTACTGCTCTCCCTTGTTCCTCCTGCTCAGTTCCTCAAAAAACAAATAGTCCTAAGCTTTGCCTCGTATGCAATTCTTGCTCGTTGTTCATGTCCGCGAGTTGTCCTAGCCAAGCCATACCAACTCCTATGCAACTTCCATCGTCTTCTTCTTTCCTATACGCAGCCACCGTCGACCATCGAACCGACATTGTCCCACTCCGATTTTGTCCAGTGGGAGGTCCGATGTCGAGGTGGAGCCACCTTGGCTGCCAATTCCTCCGCGTATCACTTTGCTTAGTTACAAGTGGAATCACACTCACACTAATAAAAAATTGTCAGCGGTCCAGTGAATTAACAGTTGACTAATAGAACATGTATACACCTACATGTATATACTCATAGACATCAGCCAAGGATGATGGATAGACAAAAATTATCACTAACTTGCTTAGTAAGTAGCACCAGATTGGATCACTGGAGAACGATATTACTATGGACTGTATGAATACTCCATGTATTTTTACCTAGGCAACTAACAACCTCACCCTGAGTAAATATCCTACCTGGAGAAGAAAATTGCTTGAAAATACAGACCATGTGAGGGGTTGCTGGTTGGTCAGCTTATTCAATATGTACTACTCAAAATTGCATCTAATTACTACCATTCTTGTTCGATCGAATTCAATTCCAGCAGCCATAATCGATAAGATTTGGGAATCAAAGTCGCCGCAACCAATTGGCGCAGAAACGAGAGGGGATCGGATCAGGGGAGGGAGGGAAGGGGCGGGGGACCTTCATGTGGCGCTGGCCGTCCTTGTGATGCACGAGGTGGAGCTCCTTGTCGTCGACGGCGTTAGTGCCGCAGGCCGCCACGCCGAGATCGAGAACACCACGTCCCTGCAGGGAGCACGGAGATGGTGTGAGCGCGCGCGATGGGATCAACCGGCAGAGCCGTTCCATGGATCTGATGTCCGCACGCACTAGTAGAGAAGGGTGAGGCGGGGGCTCGGGGGAGGCGGAAGGGGGAGAGGGGCCGCGCGAGCGGGCTGGCCGCGCGAGTAGGCGAGCTCGACGTAGGGGTCGATAGACACGGCGGGTCGCTCGTTCGTCGCCATGGCCCCTCCGCTGCTGTTCAGCAGGGCCGACGGCGAGTGGGTTGAGAGAAGAGAGGAGGTGGAAGGGAGGCGGGGGTGGAGGGGATCTGGATAGGGTGTTGGGTGAATTTTTTTGTAGCGTCGGTGATAGTAGCGAGTTTTGCAATCCAGGCGCTACAGCTATGTCTTTAGCCGTAGCACTGGGTTGATCACCCACGCTGCTACTATGTCTTGACTTCGGGGTGTGGTGTGGCACACTTACTAGTAGCGCTGCCAAAAAAACCACGCTACTGCTAAGTAATACCAGCAGCTCGTTTTGTACCAAGCGCTACTGGTATTTACGAGTAGCGTGGGGTCCCAAACAAACGCTACTGGTAAGTTCTACGTATAAGCATTTTCCTAGTAGTGAAAACTCTAGACAATGCCCAAAGAAACTATGCTGCTACTGAAAAAGAATTTTTAGCAGTTGTATTTGCTTGTGATAAGTTCAGACCTTATATTGTTGATTCTAAAGTAACTGTTCACACTGATCATGCTGCTATTAAATATCTTATGGAAAAGAAAGATGCTCAACCTAGACTTATTAGATGGGGTCTCTTGCTACAAGAATCTGATTTGCATATTATTGATAGAAAGGGAGTTGAGAACCCCGTTGCAGACAACTTGTCTAGGTTAGAGAATGTTCTTGATGACCCATTACCTATTGATGATAGTTTTCCTAATGAACAATTAGTTGTAATAAATGCTTCTCGTACTGCTCCATGGTATGCTCATTATGCTAATTACATTGTTGCGAAATTTATACCACATAGTTTCACATACCAACAAAAGAAAAAGTTTTTCTATGATTTAAGACATTACTTCTGGGATGACCCACACCTTTATAAAGAAGGAGTAGATGGTGTTATTAGACGTTGTGTACCTGAGCGTGAACATGAACAGATCCTTCGTAAGTGTCACTCCAAGGACTATGGAGGACACCATGCTGGAGATAGAACTACACATAAGGTATTGCAATCCGGTTTTTATTGGCCTACTCTCTTCAAAGATGCCCGTAAGTTTGTCTTGTCTTGTGATGAATGTCAGAGAATTTGTAATATTAGTAGACGTCAAGAAATGCCTATGAATTATTCACTTGTTATTGAACCATTTGATGTTTGGGGTTTTGATTATATGGGACCGTTTCCTGCCTCTAATGGGTATACACATATTTTAGTTGCTGTTCATTACGTTACTAAGTGGGTAGAAGCTATTCCAACTAGTAGTGCTGATCATAACACCTCTATTAAGATGCTTAAAGAAGTTATTTTTCCGAGGTTTGGAGTCCCTAGATATTTAATGAATGATGGTGGTTCACATTTTATTCATGGTACTTTTCGTAAAATGCTTGCTAAGTATGATGTTAATCATAGAATTGCATCTCCATATCATCCACGGTCTAGTGGTCAATTAGAACTGAGTAATAGAGAGCTTAAATTAATTTAGCAAAAGACTATTAATAGATCTAGAAATAATTGGTCCAAGAAACTTGATGATGCATTATGGGCCTATATAACTACATATAAAAATCCTATGGGTATGTCTCCATATAAAATGGTTTATGCAAAAGCATGTCATTTACCTCTTGAACTAGAACATAAGGCATATTGGGCCATTAAAGAGCTCAATTATGATTTCAAACTTGCCGGTGAGAAGAGACTATTTGACATTAGCTCACTTGATGAATGGAGAACCCAGGCCTATGAGAATGCCAAACTATTTAAAGAAAAGTTAAAAGATGGCATGAAAAAAGGATACAAAAACGTGAGTTTAATGTAGGTGATTATGTATTGTTATACAACTCTCGTTTAAGATTTTTTGCAGAAAAACTTCTCTCTAAATGGGAAGGTCCTTACGTTATCGAGGAGGTCTATCGTTCCGGTGCCATAAAAATGAACAACTTCGAAGGAACAAATCCAAGGGTGGTGAACGGTCAAAGAATCAAACATTATATCTCAGATAATCCTATAAATGTTGAAACTAATGTTATTGAAACCATAACCTCGGAGGAGTATATAAGGGACACCCAGAACGTTTCAGCTTCCAAAAAGGAACAGGTATGTGGTACAGTAAGTAAACCGACTCCAAAACAGTTCTAATAGCATTTTTTCTCTGTTTTGGAATATTTAAGAAAATAGGAAAATAAGAAGCAGTCCGGAAAGGACATGAGGCATCCACGAGGCTGGAGGGTGGACCCTACCCCCTGGGCGCCCCCCTACCTCAAGGAGGCACCTTGTGTGCCCTCCGGACTCCGTTTTCTTGCACAATACTTCTTTTGGTCAGTAAAAATTCATTATATAATCTCCCGAAGGTTTTGACCACCATACCACGCAATTATCCTCTGTTTTTGTTTCGAGCTGTTTTCTGCCAGAGTTGTCAAGGCCATGCATCATGTCGTCCCCCTCCCCCAACAATGAGGGTGATGATGCTTGGCTAATGAAGATAGAGCTGAAGAGAGACGAACCCGGGGAGATCAACAAGAATGATGGGATCAAGAAGGCCACTGAGGATCAAGCTCTGGCAGCAGAAGAAGAAGAAGAACACATCCTTCAACCTCATTACAATCTTCTTACCCATACTGAAATTGAAGCTTTCAAGATGATTGAAATAGTTCAGGTGCAGAACAAGTATCTAACTCGTGAAAATATTCTGTTGCAAGAGCATATCATCGCACTCAAGGGCATTATTCGTAAGTTGGAGCATCTCCTGCGCTCGATGTTGGACAACAAGCCTACATCATCAACAACTCCATCATCACTACCACCAAAAGAGAGATAAATACACGGGTATGGGCACTCACCTTGGAAACTGCCAAGCTTGGGGGAGTGCCTCGGTATCGTACCACCATCACACCTTTTATCTTTACCATTTTTATAGTTCGATCCTTTTGGTAATATCTTGATCTAGTAGAATAAAGTTTTAGTATGATCTAGTTTTGAGTTTTGCTTTATGATCCTTCTATGTAATCGAGTCCGTGAGCTATATAATAAAGATTAGTTTTGAGTCAAGGGCTTGGTTATCTTGCTATGATCTTGAGGGAATAAAAATAAGAATAAAAAGAAATAAAGAGATCATATTGATCTTATGGAAAGTAATGACTTCACATATAAAGAGTATGATGAATAAAAGTTGTTGAGAGTTGACAAACATAGTTTTGGTCATCGTTGCAATTAATAGGAAGTAATAAAGAAAAAGATGTTTTCACATATAAATACACTATCTTAGACATCTTTTATGATTGTGAGCAGTCATTAAATTATGACATGCTAAAAAGTTGAGGTTGGACAAGGAAGACAATGTAATGGGTTATGTTTTCTTACACCCAAAATAAATTATACTGTCATGGATCATCTGTAACATCCCAAATTTTCAATTTGGAATGTTATACAAGAGATCATCATTGCATATCATATTTTATTGCATTTGGTTGATCCTATGATATTTCACGCAACTCAAGGACCCTCGGAGAGAGTTGGGGATTTCGTTATTTTCATATTTGAGTTTTCTCAAATTTTGAAAATAGGATCATTTGATTTTATTTATTTTATCTTCAATTATTTCTATTATAAAAATTATGAGAGTGGGAATAAAATGACTTTCCCAAAATATAGAAATATTGGGGATTTAATAAAAAAAATCAAATAAGATTTTATTTTGGTTTTATTTGCTATTTTATTTGAATTTAGGAAAAATTGCACGTTTTCAAAAATTGCATTTAGGGCCAAGAAAATGTTCATCCTGTTCTAAATATTTTATTTAGATGGTGAAAATTTGTTTTGGCATTTTTACAATTTTATTTATTTTTTTAGAATTTTTTAGTCGCAGTGAAATTGTTTAAAAACAGAGACCCCGCGCCCGACTGGCCCAAGGGCCCAGCCGAGCAGGCCGGCCCAGCCAGCCGTCGCCGCCTCCCGCCGGGTCGAGACAAGAGTCCCGACCGCAGCCGCCGCCCGAGTTCGGGGAGGACCCGCCTCCCGAGGCCGACCCCTCCCCCAAGTCATCGCCTCTCCCCCCCTTTATAACCCCGCCACCCCCCCTGTAGCCCCACACCCGCCGCCACCTCCCATGCCTCCAGCGCCGCCGCCGCACGCCGCCCGAGCCGCCTGCCGCCGCCCTGCTGCCGCGTCGGAGCTGCCGCCCCCGCACCACCCGCCGCCCGCCGGAGCCCCGAGCCGAGGTAGCCGCCGCCCCGGTTTTTTTTGAGAAAAGTTGTTTCGGTTTTTTTAAACCCTAATTTTTGTTTTTTTTAAATAGATCGGTTTTTCTCCGGTTTATTTATTTAGCGAGCGTTCGCTCGTTCGTTCGTTTTAACGAACACGTTCATCATTTAGTTCCTGTTAACGAACGTTCGTTCGTTAACCTGTTCGTTATTTTTCTTTTTCTCGGATTAAATCCGCAATTTTTCTGCTCATGATTTCTGATCTGATGTTCGTTTTAGTTTAACTTTTCGCTCGTTTGTCGGAATCAGGCGATTCAAGCGCCTGGAGTTTTGTCTCGAAACCCTCTTTCCGTTTACCAAGTCAAACAAGTTTTGCCTCTGTAAAAATTGCCCTAGATTCAGATTAGTAAACGGAGCTTATTTCTTTTGCCATTTGTCTTTCGTTGCTTCGTTCGATTTGATTCTTTTTGCCAACCGGAGTTCTTAAGTTGAACTATCTGGTTAGATCTCTTATGCGAGTTTTACCTGTGCATTAGATGAGTACTTATTGTATGCTTGTTTGTTTCTGATAGAGTACCCGGAGTGCGCCGCTTGCTACTTCGAATCGCTATGTTTTGCAGATCATCCGCAAGGCAAGTAACACTTTGATCATACCTTCCTACTACCCAGTTTTATTGCATTAGATCAATCCTCACACATTGCATTGACTAGGATCTAATTAAATTGTGGGTTTGGGAAGTAGATGAGGTAGTACCTATTACCTGTTATTATCAAACCTTTGGGAGTTACTTCTACGTTTGCTTATTTTGCCATGCTATGCCAGTAGACGTGGTTTGGATGAGTGAAATCCATGACAGATGTGGGTATGTTAAATTAATGGTTTATCTAAGGTGGCTACTTAAATACACATCTGGGTGGATTGAGGCACCTGGGTATTCCAGCGATTACTTGTTTTTCTTCGGACCGCCACCCAGGCTCAAAGGGATCATGAGATTATTCATGCTAGAAACTTCCGTGTGCAGCCACAAGCTACTATGGGCTCTAGCATGGTTAACTAAGTCGCGCGAACTCTTAAAGTGGTAGACTAGCAGATGTAGGGGATGTAGGTGGTATGGTCTACCCATCGTAAGGTGCTAGCGCTTCTGAAAGACTATGTCTCGGTCATCCATTTCTCAAACACCGTGCAGAGCGAGAAATCCAACGGAGGAGATCCAGTCTTGTGTGGAAAAGTGTGCAAACCTCTGTAGAGTGTATAAACTAATCATGGTTAGCCGTGTCCCCGGTTATGGACAGCTTGAGTATCTAGTTCTTGGATTATCATGTGAATCTCATCATGTTACTCTAATTAATTTTGTTGGGTTTTAATGATGATGTTTAATTGGGATTGTGAGGGTGTCTACACTCTCAATGTTTAACAACCACCATGATAGTTAAATAAAATGTATTCCTTTGCAGTAGGGAAAAATTGGCTTTACGCAAAACTATAACCATAGAGCTTTCCACCAGCCAAATATGCATGTAGTATAGCCTTATTCCTTCAGTGTTCTCTATGTGTTACATTGCCAGCATATTCCATGTGCTGACCCGTTTCGGGCTGCAACGTTCATGTTGCAGACTTTTCAGATGACGAGTAAGGTGTTTTTAGGTCGTGGTTCTATACTCAGTGATGCCGTTGGAGTTGATGGACTCACTTATCTTCCAAGCCTTCCGCTGTTATCGTTATTAGATGGCCTTAAGCCATTATTATTGTAATAAGTTCTCTTTTGAGACTCTCGATGTAATAAGTGTGTGATTGCTACTCTGTTATAAATCCTTCAAGTACTGTGTGGTGTCAGCATTGCTGATCCAGGGATGACACCTGAGCACAGAGATTGGACCGTTTGAGGTCTGGTTGCTACAAGATGGTATCAGAGCACACGCTGACTGTAGGATATGACCACTAAGCTAAAGCCCTAGATCACTACTCACTCTTCTCATTCTAACCTCTCCTCTTTTCTACTCTTTTAGGATGGTGGATGCAAGGAACAAGTTCACGCAACCGGATGAAGATACACCCTTTGGATGTCATTTGAAGGAAGTCATAAGATACCTGAACATAGGAGTACCAAGCTTCACCGGAACCTACAACGCCACATTACCTGAAGAAGAGCGCTGGATGATTCCAGTTCAAGTTCCAGGAAGGACGTTCATGCCAGTCACTAAGCCCATAGAGTTTTCTTTTGATGCACCAACCTGGAGTCTAGGAAAGAGCATGGCAGCTCACACCGCCATGGGACGCATTGGAGAAGTTTACCACAATGATCTCAAGGATACTATCTACCAGATTTGTGGGTGTCGAGATGAGCACTGGGAGATGATCAGCACCAGGAAGGATAGATCAATTGCAGCTTTTATCCAGGAGTTAAACCAGCACATTCGACGTTAGGAGAACCAGATGTGTGCCGGCATGATAGATCTGAAGAAGGCGAGGACAAGAATCAAGGAACTGGAGGAAGAACTCAAAGCTACACGTGAAGATTATGAAGAGGAAATCGAAGTACTGGTGGATAAGAATGCCGACCTAACAATGAAGATCGGAATATTTATGGGAGGCCCTACGCCAGTAGAAGAAGACGAAGAACCCAAGGAGATTCGCCCGGAAGACTACATCATCATCGACGACACCGACTCGGATCCAGATGATAGCGATGATGACTATGTTGATGAAGCTGGAGAAGATATCATGGAGTCTGCAACCGAAGAATATTTCTAGAAGACCACCCCAATAGTAGTAGTAGTCCAACATGTAATTATAGTAGTCTGAGAACTTTGCGATAGTTAGATCGATTGTATGACCTTGTTTGATTGAATGAAGTGAATTGTTTGCTTTTGCCTCATGTGCATATGGGTAGTGTTTTCTCTCTAGACCCCTCTCTACTCTTAAATCTCATCTTTTCTAAACCCTCAAATGCCTCCAAGACGTGACCCCGGATTTACCTTCCCACCGGAGCTCACCCAATTGATCCAGCAGCATAACACATTGATGCAGTTGCTAGTCCAGAATCAGAATCAGGGGAACAACAACAAAAACCCACCACCACCACCACCTGTTGATCACTTAGCCCGTTTTCTTAGGCTGAATCCACCGGTGTTTTCCAGTAGCACCGAGCCGATAATAGCAGATGATTGGCTCCGCAAGACAGCAAGGGAGTTGGCCACGACAGGATGCACAGATGCGGAAAAGGTGAAGTTTGCCGCACACCAGCTTGAAGGACCCGCAGCATCATGGTGGGAGAATTTCACAGCCACTTTCCCTGTCGATACTGTCACATGGGACCAGTTCCAGCAGGCTTTCTGTACTGCCCATGTTTCAGCAGGAGCTATGGCCCTAAAGAAGCGAGAGTTTTGCAACTTGTGCCAAGGAGGACGGACAGTTGGCCAGTATGTGGAGGACTTCAGTAAGCTAGCACGTTATGCCCCAGATGACGTTGCTACGGATGTAGCTAAGCAGGAGAAGTTTCTGGAAGGACTGAATGACGAGTTGAGCATGCAGTTGATGGTAGCCACCTTCAACAACTACCAGGAGTTGGTAGATCGTGCTCTCATGATTGAAGGGAAGCAACAGCAAATTGAGAACTGCAAGAGGAAGTATGGACAAGGCAAGTACAATTCTGGAGCTCAGCAGAAGCCACGATTTACCCTTAGGCCGGGAGGACATTTTCAGCATACCCATGGAGGAGGTAGCTCACACAATCACAATGGCACCAAGAATGGTAATGGGAATGGAGGAAGTAACGGCCAGAATCGCACCAACCCATCAACCCCAGCCAAGAGAGACCTGAGCCAAGTCACTTGCTTTAAGTGCCAGAAGACCGGACATTATGCCAATGAATGTCCTGAATCTCAGAATGGAAATGGCAATGGAAGCTCTGGGAAGAAGTCGAACCCTTTCAACAGGGGACAGGTGAACCACGTTAACGTGGAGGAGGTTGAAGAGCAGCCGGATGCAGTAATAGGTAAGTTTTTGGTTAAGCCATTTACTGCACTCGTTCTTTTTTATACTGGTGCATCGCATTCATACATATCAAGGGGATTTGTGGATAAGTATAAACTGCCAACCCAAGCCCTTAGGTCACCCATGTTAATAACCTCGCCTGGAGCAGAGTATATGGCTAGTTTATGGTGTGATCGGTTACCATTGAGGATTGGTAACTATGTTTTTCCCTCGGACCTAATAGTATTGGAATCTCAAGGATTGGATGTGATATTAGGCATGGATTGGTTATCGAAGTATGAAGGGAACATTGAATGTGCCAGTAAGTCAATTTTGCTTACCACCCCAGAAGGAAGAAGGATCAAGTACGTATCCCGGCATGTGCCGAAAAGGGCTCAAGTAAATTGCCTAACAGGAGTTGTGCAAGAGGAAGTACGAGTAGTGAGGGATTTCCCTGATGTTTTTCCAGAAGAGTTGCCAGGCATGCCACCGGATAGAGATATTGAGTTTTTGATTGAGCTTTTGCCAGGAACAGGGCCAATATCTAAGAGACCATATAGGATGCCCGCAAAGGATTTGGTGGAGATTAAGAAGCAGATTAAAGAGTTACTGGATAAAGGTTATATTCGCCCAAGTTCTTCACCTTGTGGATCGCCAGTACTTCTAGTGGAGAAGAAGGATGGATCGTTAAGGATGGTCGTTAATTATCGAGGATTGAATGAAGTAACCATCAAGAACAAGTACCCACTACTGATGATCAATGATCTGTTTGATCGGTTGCAAGGAGCTAAGGTATTTTCGAAGATCGGCCTGCGATCAGGATACCATCAGTTGAAGATTCGAGAACAGGATATTCCTAAAATGGCTTTTACCACCAGGTATGGGCTGTATGAGTATACCGTTATGTCATTTGGTCTGACTAACGCACCTGCATATTTTATAAACATGATGAACAAAGTATTTATGGAGTTTTTGGATAAGTTCGTCGTAGTGTTCATTGATGATATCCTGGTTTACTCGAAGAATGAAGAGGAGCATAAGGAGCATAAGGAGCATTTGCGTTTGGTACTTGGTAAGCTCAGAGAACATCAGTTATATGCCAAGTTTAGCAAATGTGAGTTTTGGTTGAAGGAAGTTGGATTTCTCGGACACGTTATATCTGGAGAAGGTATAGCAGTGGATCCCACCAAGGTTGACACTGTGACAAATTGGGAAGCGCCAACAACAGTTGGAGAGATCCGGAGTTTTCTTGGACTTGCAGGATACTACCGGAGATTCATTGAAAATTTCTCGAAGATTGCGAAACCTATGACGGAGTTGCTGAAGAAGGATACCAAGTTCATATGGACTAAGGAATGTGAGGCTAGTTTCCAGGAGTTGAAGAAACGTTTGGTTACATCACCAGTGTTGATTTTGCCAGATCAGACCAAGGATTATGAGGTGTATTGCGACGCTTCACGTCGAGGACTTGGAGCAGTTCTTATGCAGGAAGGAAGAGTTGTCTCATATGCCTCACGATAGCTCAAGCCTCATGAGTTGAATTATGCTACGCATGATTTGGAGTTAGCAGCCGTAGTGCATGCATTGAAGACTTGGAAACATTTTCTCATTGGAAATCATTGTGAGGTGTACACGTACCACAAGAGTTTGGAGTACATTTTCATGCAGAAGGAGTTGAATCTCAGACAAAGGAGATGGTTGTAACTCATCAAGGATTATGATATGAGATTGCATTATCACCCTGGAAAGGCTAACGTAGTAGCTGACGCGTTGAGCCTTAAAATTCATGTCAACACCTTAATGACAGGAGATTTACCAAGGGAGTTAGCCGAAAATCTTCGTGAGCTATGTTTGGAAATAGTTCCGAGAGGCTATGTAGCAGAATTGGAGATTCAGTCTACGTTGATGGATAAGATCAGAGAAGCCCAGAAGACTGACAAGGAGATTGCCTCTATTAAGGAGAAAATGAGCAAAGGAAAAGCTAAAGGATTTCGTGAGGATGAGCACAATACCTTATGGTTTGAAGACCGTGTTTATGTGCCTAATGATTCGGAGATCAGGAAGTTAATTCTGCAGGAGGCCCATGATTCACCATATTCGATTCACCCAGGAAATACCAAGATGTATTTGGATTTGAAGGATATTTTCTGGTGGACCGGAATGAAGAAGGATATTGTGGAGTATGTAGTAGTTTGTGATGTATGTCAGAGAGTAAAGGCAGAACATCAGAACATCAGAAGTTAGGCATGGATTTTATCACCGGATTGCCCAGAACTCGTTCAGGCTATGATTCGATATGGGTTGTAGTCGACCGTTTGACAAAGGTAGCTCATTTCATCCTAGTGAAGACTACCTATACCAGTGCAAAGTTGGCAAAGATATACATGACCAGAATCGTATGTCTGCATGGAGTTCCAAGGAGCATTGTATCAGATAGAGGAACCTAGTTTACCTCAAAGTTCTGGAATCAGTTGCATGAAACCTTGGGTACCAGGCTAGAATTCAGTATAGCTTTCCATCCGTAGACAGATGGACAGACCGAGAGAGTCAATCATATTTTCGAGGATATGCTGAGAGCTTGTGTGCTAGATTACGGATCTAGTTGGGACGAGAATTTTCCATATGCAGAGTTCTCCTATAACAACAGTTAGCAATCCAGTTTGAAGATGGCCCCTTTCGAAGCTCTGTACGGAAGGAGGTGTAGGACCCCATTGTTGTGGGATGAAGTTGGAGACCGCCGGTTGTTTGGACCAGATCTGATTAAGGAGCCTGAACAGAAAGTAAAATTGATTCGCGATAGGCTCAAGGTAGCCCAGTCCAGAAAGAAGAGCTACAGAGACTCAAAACGCAAGGAGACAGTTTACGAAGTCGGAGACCGAGTTTATCTTCGAGTATCTCCACTTAGAGGAGTTAAGCGCTTTGGAGTTAAGGGAAAGTTAGCACCACATTTTGTAGGACCATACAAAGTTTTGGAGCGTATGGGAGAAGTAGCCTACAAGTTGGAATTGCTCGAAGGATTGTCAGGAGTTCATGACGTGTTCCACGTTTTCCAGTTGAAGAAGTGCTACGCAGAGATGGGTGACATACCGCTGAGAGACACAGTGCCGCTGGAAGCGATTCAGTTGGACAGTGATTTGACCTATGAGGAGAAACCAGTCAAGATTCTTGAGTATGCTAGCCGAGTCACCCGCAGCAAAGTTATCAAGTTTTGCAAAGTTCAGTGCAGCCACCACAAGGAAGATGAAGCCACCTAGGAACGAGAGGAAGATCTGTTGAAGGACCACCCTCACTTATTTTGTAGCCAACCCGAATCTCGAGGGCGAGATTCATCTTAAGGGGGGTAGGTTTGTAATATCCCAAATTTTCAATTTGGAATGTTATACAAGAGATCATCATTGCATATCATATTTTATTGCATTTGGTTGATCCTAGAAATTTCACGCAACTCAAGGACCCTCGGAGAGAGTTGGGGATTTCATTATTTCATATTTGAGTTTTCTCAAATTTTGAAAATAGGATCATTTGATTTTATTTATTCTATCTTCAATTATTTCTAGTATAAAAATTATGAGAGTGGGAATAAAATGACTTTCCCAAAATATAGAAATATTGGGGATTTAATAAAAAAATCAAATAAGATTTTATTTTGGTTTTATTTGCTATTTTATTTGAATTTAGGAAAACTTGCACGTTTTCAAAAATTGCATTTAGGGCCAAGAAAATGTTCATCCTGTTCTAAATATTTTATTTAGACGGTGAAAATTTGTTTTGGCATTTTTAGAATTTTATTTATTTTTCTAGAATTTTTTTAGTCGCAGCGAAATTTTTTTTAAAAAAGAGAGAGACCCCGCGCCCGACTGGGCCAAGGGCCCAGCCGAGCAGGCCGGCCTAGCCAGCCGCCGCCGCCTCCCGCCGGGTCGGGACAGGAGTCCCGACCGCCGCCGTCGCCCGAGTCCGGGGAGGACCCGCCTCCCAAGGCCGACCCCTCCCCCAAGTCGACGCCTCCCCCCCTTTATAGCCCCGCCGCCCCCCTGCAGCCCCACACCCGCCGCCGCCTCCCACGCCTCCAGCGCCGCCGCCACACGCCACCCGAGCCGCCTGCCGCCGCCACCGCCCCGCGCCGCCGCGTCGAAGCTGTCGCCCCGCACCACCCGCCACCCGCTGGAGCCCTGCCGGAGCCTTGTCGGAGCCCCGAGCCGAGGTAGCCGGCGCCCCGTTTTTTTTTAAGAAAAGTCGTTTCGGTTTTTTTTAAACCTAGTTTTCTTTTTTAAATAGATCGGTTTTTCTCCGGTTTATTTATTTAGCGAGCCTTCGCTCGTCCGTTCGTTTTAACGAACGCGTTCATTGTTTAGTTCCTGTTAACAAACGTTCATTCGTTAACCTGTTCGTCGTTTTTCTTTTTCTCGGATTAAATCCGCAATTTTTTTGATCGCGATTTCTGATCCGATGTTTGTTTTAATTTAACTTTTCGCTCGTTTGTCGGAATCAGGCGATTCAAGCGCCTGGAGTTTCGTCTCGAAACCCTCTTTCCGTTTAACCAACTCAAACAAGTTTTGCCTCTGTAAAAATTGCCCTAGATTCAGATTAGTAAAAGGAGCTTATTTCTTTTGTCGTTTGTCTTTCGTTGCTTCGTTCGATTTGATTCTTTTTGCCAACCGGAGTTCTTAAGTTGAACTATCTGGTTAGATCTCTTATGCGAGTTTTACCTGTGCATTAGATGAGTACTTATTGTATTCTTGTTTGTTTGTGATAGAGTACGCGGAGTGCGCCGCTTGCTACTTCGAATCGCTAGGTTTTGCGGATCATCAGCAGGGCAAGTAACACTTTGATCATACCTTCCTACTACCTAGTTTTATTGCATTAGATCAATCCTCACACATTGCATTGACTAGGATCTAATTAAATTGATGGTTTGGGAAGTAGATGAGGTAGTACCTATTACCTGTTATTATCAAACCTTTGGGAGTTACTTCTACGTTTGCTTATTTTGCCATGCTATGCCAGTAGACGTGGTTTGGGTGAGTGAAATTCATGACAGATGTGAGTATGTTAAATTAATGGTTTATCTAATGTGGCTACTTAAATACACATCTGGGTGGATTGAGGCACCTGGGTATTCCAGCGATTGCCTGTTTTTCTTTGGACTGCCACCCAGGCTTAAAGGGATCATGAGATTATTCATGCTAGAAACTTCCGTGTGTAGCCACAAGCTACTATGGGCTCTAGAATAGTTGACTAAGTTGTGCGAACTCTTAGAGTGGTAGACTAGCAGATGTAGGGGATGTAGGTGGTACGGTCTACCCATCATAAGGTGCTAGCGCTTCTGAAAGACTATGTCTCGGTCATCCGTTTCTCAAACGCCGTGCAGAGCGAGAAATCCAACGGAGGAGATCGAGTCTTGTGGGGAAAAGTGCGCAAACCTCTACAGAGTGTATAAAGTAATCATGGTTAGCCGTGTCCCCTGTTATGAACATCTTGAGTATCTAGTACTTGGATTATCATGTGAATCTCATCATGCTACTCTAATTAATTTGTTGGTTCTTAATGATGATGCTTAATTGGGATTGAGAATGTGTCAACCATTCTCAATGTTTAACAACTACCATGATAGTTAAATAAATTTATTCCTTTGCAGTAGGGAAAATTGGCTTTACGCAAAACTATAACCATAGAGCTTTCCACCAGCCAAATATGCATATAGTATAGCCTATTTTTCTTTCATTGGTTTCTATGTGTTACATTGCCAGCATATTCCATGTGCTGACCCGTTTCGGGCTGCAACGTTCATGTTGCAGACTTTTCAGATGACGAGTAAGGTGTTTTTAGGTCGTGGTTCTATACTCAGTGATGCCGTTGGAGTTGATGGACTCACTTATCTTCCAAGCCTTCCATTGTTATCGTTATTAGATGGCCTTAAGCCATTATTATTGTAATAAGTTCTCTTTTGAGACTCTCAATGAAATAAGTGTGTGATTGCTACTCTGTTATAAATCCTTCAAGTACTGCGTGGTGTCAGCATTACTGATCCAGGGATGACACCTGAGCACAGAGATTGGACCGTTTGAGGTCTGGTCGCTACATCATCCAACATGTTGAGCTTGATTTTCCCCCTCATGCTAGCCGAATTCTTTGCACCAAGTAGAGATACTACGTGTGCTTCCAAATATCCTCAAACCCAGTTTTGCCATGAGAGTCCACCATATCTACCTATGGATTGAGTAAGATCCTTCAAGTAAGTTGTCATTGTTGCAAGCAATAAAAATTTCTCTCTAAATATGTATGATTTATTAGTGTGGAGAAAATAAGCTTTATACGATCTTGTGATGTGGAAGAAATAAAAGCGACGGACGGCATAATAAAGGTCCATATCACAAGTGGCAATATAAAGTGACGTTCTTTTGCATTAACATTTCGTGCATGCAACCATAAAAACACATGACAACCTCTGCTTCCCTCTGTGAAGGGCCTATCTTTTATTCCTGGCTTATGCCTTATACAAGAGTCATGGTGATCTTCACCTTTCCTTTTTACATTTTATCCTTGGCAAGCACTGTGTGTTGGAAAGATCCTGATATATATAGCTAATTGGATGTGAGTTTTCATGAACTATTATTGTTGACAGTACCCTTGAGGTAAAAGGTTGGGAGGGAAAACTATAAGCCCCTATTTTTCTCTGTGTGCGATTAAAACTTCATACCCATAAGTATTGCATGAGTGTTAGCAATTGTGAAAGATTAATGATGGTTGAGTATGTGGACTTGCTGTAAAGCTCTTATATTGACTCATTCCGATATTATGATAAATTGCAATTGCTTCAATGACCAAGATTATAGTTTGTTAGTTTTCAATGAAGTTTCTGATTCATACTTGAAATTGTGAATGAATTGTTACTTTAGCATAAGAAATCGTAGGACAATATATATATATATGTTTCTGTTATAAGAATGATCATGATGCCCTCATGTCCATATTTTATTTTATCGACACCTCTATCTCTAAACATGTGGTCATATTTTTCGATATCGGCTTTCGCTTAAGGACAAGCAAGGTCTAAGCTTGGGGGAGTTGATACGTCCATTTTGCATCATGTTTTTATATCAATATTTATTGCATTATGGGTTGTTCTTACACATTATGTGAAAATACTTATGCCTATTCTCTTTTATTTTACAAGGTTTACATGAAGAGGGAGAATGCTGGCAGCTGCAATTCTGGGCTGGAAAAGGAGCAAATATAGAGACCTATTCTGCATAGCTCCAAAAGTCCTCAAACTCCACGGAAGTCAGTTTCA
The DNA here is from genome assembly GCF_003073215.2 of Triticum urartu. Classification (NCBI taxonomy): domain Eukaryota; kingdom Viridiplantae; phylum Streptophyta; class Magnoliopsida; order Poales; family Poaceae; genus Triticum; species Triticum urartu. Next base: position 254,345,585 of record NC_053027.1, on the reverse strand, counting down.
GAATATATAAAAAATATTGGGCGAAGGAAGCACCAGAGGGGGGCCACCCACCATCCACGAGGGTGGGGGCGCGCCCTACCCCTAGGCGCGCCCCCTGCCTCGTGGGCCCCCTGGCAGGCCTCCGGTGCCCATCTTTGGCTATATGAAGTCTTTTTCCCTGGAAAAAAATAATAAGGAAGCTCTCGGGACGAAACTCCGCCGCCACGAGGCGGAACCTTGGCGGAACCAATCTAGGGCTCCGGCGGAGCTGTTCTGCCGGGGAAACATCCCTCCGGGAGCGTGAAATCATCACCATCGTCATCACCATCGATCCTCTCATTGGGAGGGGTCAATCTCCATCAACATCTTCACTAGCACCATCTCATCTCAAACCCTAGTTCATCTCTTGCATCCAATCTGTGTCCCAAAACCTCAGATTGGTACCTGTGGGTTGCTAGTAGTGTTGATTACTCCTTGTAGTTGATGCTAGTTGGTTTATTTGGTGGAAGATCATATGTTCAAATCCTTTATGCATATTAATACCCCTCTGATTATGAACATGAATATGATTTGTGAGTAGTTACGTTCGTTCCTGGGGACATGGGAGAAGTCTTGCTATAAGTAGTCATGTGAATTTGGTATTCGTTCGATATTTTGATGAGATGTATGTTGTCTTTCCTCTAGTGGTGTCATGTGAACGTCGACTACATGACACTTCACCATTGTTTGGGCCTAGGGGAAGGCATTGGGAAGTAATAAGTAGATGATGGGTTGCTAGAGTGACAGAAGCTTAAACCCTAGTTTATGCGTTGCTTCGTAAGGGGCTGATTTGGATCCACATGTTTCATGCTATGGTTAGGTTCACCTTAATACTTCTTTTGTAGTTGCGGATGCTTTCAAGAGGGGTTAATCATAAGTGGGATGCTTGTCCAAGGAATGGCAGTACCCAAGCACCGGTCCTCCCACATATCAAATTATCAAAGTACCGAACGTGAATCATATGAGCGTGATGAAAACTAGCTTGACGATTATTCCCATGTGTCCTCAGGAGAATTTCCCTTTATATAAGAGTTTTTCTAGGCTTGTCCTTTGCTACAAAAAGGATTTTCCATCTTTCTGCACCTTATTTACATTTGTTACTTGTTACCCGTTACAAATTACCTTATACAAGAGTCATGGTGATCTTCACCTTTCCATTTTACATTTTATCCTTTGGGAAGCACTATGTGTTGGAAAGATCCTGATATATATATCTAATTGGATGTGAGTTTTCATGAACTATTATTGTTAACATTACCCTTGAGGTAAAAGGTTGGGAGGCAAAACTATAAGCCCCTATCTTTCTCTGTGTCCGATTAAAACTTCATACCCATAAGTATTGCGTGAGTGTTAGCAATTGTGAAGGACTAAATGATGGTTGAGTATGTGGACTTGCTGAAAAGCTCTTATATTGACTCATTCTGATATTATGATAAATTGCAATTGCTTCAATGACTGAGATTATAATTTGTTAGTTTTCAATGAAGTTTCTGATTCATACTTGAAATTGTGAATGAATTGTTACTTTAGCATAAGAAATCATAGGACAATAAATATCAATATAAAAACATAATGCAAAATGGACGTATCAACTCCCCCAAGCTTAGACCTCGCTTGTCCTTAAGCGGAAGCCGATATCGAAAAAATATGTCCACATGTTTAGAGATAGAGGTGTCGATAAAATAAAATATGGAGTCAATATATATTTTATTTTATATGAAGTCAATATATATATATATGTTGCTATTATAAGAATGATCATGATGCCCTCTTGTCCATATTTTATTTTATCGACACCTCTATCTCTAAACATGTGGACATATTTTCGATATCGGCTTCCGCTTAAGGACAAGCGAGGTCTAAGCTTGGGGAAGTTGATACGTCCATTTTGCATCGTGTTTTTATATTGATATTTATTGCATTATGGGTTGTTATTACACATTATGTCAAAATACTTATGCCTATCCTCTTTTATTTTACAAGGTTTACATGAAGTGGGAGAATGCCGGCAGCTGCAATTCTTGGCTGGAAAAGGAGCAAATATTAGAGACCTATTCTGCACAGCTCCAAAAGTCCTGAAACTCCATGGAAGTCAGTTTCAGAATATATAAAAAATATTGGGAGAAGGAAGCACCAGAGGGGGGCCACCCACCATCCACGAGGGTGGGGGCGCGCCCTACCCCCTAGGCGCGCCCCCTGCCTCGTGGGTCCCCTGGCAGGCCTTCGGTGCTCATCTTTGGCTATATGAAGTCTTTTGCCCTGGAAAAAATAATAAGGAAGCTCTCGGGACGAAACTTTGCCGCCACGAGGCGGAACCTTGGCGGAACCAATCTAGGGCTCCGGCGGAGCTGTTCTGCTGGGGAAACATCCCTCCGAGAGGGTGAAATCATCACCATCGTCATCACGATCGATCCTCTCATCGGGAGGGGTTCAATCTCCATCAACATATTCACTAGCACCATCTCATCTCAAACCCTAGTTCATCTCTTATATCCAATCTTCGTCCCAAAACCTCAGATTGGTACCTGTGGGTTGCTAGTAGTGTTGATTACTCCTTGTAGTTGATGCTAGTTGGTTTATTTGGTGGAAGATCATATGTTCAAATCATTTATGCATATTAATACCCCTCTGATTATGAATATGATTTGTGAGTAGTTACGTTTGTTCCTGGGGACATGGGAGAAGTCTTGCTATAAGTAGTCATGTGAATTTGGTATTCGTTCGATATTTTGATGAGATGTATGTTGTCTTTCCTCTAGTGGTGTCATGTGAACGTCGGCTACATGAAACTTCACCATTGTTTGGGCCTAGGGGAAGGCATTGGGAAGTAATAAGTAGATGATGGGTGTCTAGAGTGATAGAATCTTAAACCTAGTTTATGCGTTGCTTCGTAAGGGGCTAATTTGGATCCATATGTTTCATGCTATGGTTAGGTTCACCTTAATACTTCTCTTGTACTTGCGGATGCTTTCAAGATGGGTTAATCATAAGTGGGATGCTTGTCCAAGGAAGGGCAGTACCCAAGCACCGGTCCACCCACATATCAAATTATCAAAGTACCGAACGCGAATCATATGAGTGTGATGAAAACTAGCTTGACGATAATTCCCATGTGTCCTCAGGAGCGTTTTCCTTTATATAAGAGTTTGTCCAGGCTTGTCCTTTGCTAAAAAAAGGATTGGGCCATCTTGCTGCACCTTCTTTACTTTTGTTACTTGTTACCCGTTACAAATTACCTTATACAAGAGTCATGGTGATCATCACCTTTCCTTTTTATGTTTTATCATTTGGCAAGCACTGTGTGTTGGAAAGCTCCTGATATATATAGCTAATTGGATGTGAGTTTTCATGAACTATTATTGTTGACATTACCCTTCAGGTAAAAGGTTGGAGGCAAAACTATAAGCCCCTATCTTTCTCTGTGTCCGATTAAAACTTCATACCCATAAGTATTTCGTGAGTGTTAGCAATTGTGAAAGAATAAATGATGGTTGAGTATGTGGACTTGCTTAAAAGCTCTTATATTGACTCATTCCGATATTATGATAAATTGCAATTGCTTCAATGACTGAGTTTATAGTTTGTTAGTTTTCAATGAAGTTTCTGATTCATACTTGAAATTGAGAATGAATTGTTACTTTAGCATAAGAAATAATATGACAATATATATATTGTTGTTATAAGAATGATCATGATGCCCTCATGTCCATATTTTTTTATTGACACCTCTATCTCTAAACATGTGGACATATTTTTCGATATCGGCTTCCGCTTAAGGACAAGCGAGGTCTAAGCTTGGGGGAGTTGATACGTCCATTTCGCATCATGTTTTTATATCGATATTTATTGCATTATGGGCTGTTATTACACATTATGTCAAAATACTTATGCCTATTATCATTTATTTTACAAGGTTTACATGAAGAGGGAGAATGTCGGCAGCTGGAATTGTGGGCTGGAAAAGGAGCAAATATTAGAGACCTATTCTACACAGCTCCAAAAGTCCTGAAACTCCACGAAAGTCAGTTTCAGAATATATAAAAAATATTGGGTGAAGGAAGCACCAGAGGGGGGCCACCCACCATCCACGAGGGTGGGGGCGCGCCCTAACCCCCTGGGCGCGCCCCTGCCTCGTGGGCCCCCTGGAAGGCCTCCGGTGCCCATCTTTTCATATATGAAGTCTTTTGCCCTAGAAAAAAATAATAAGGAAGCTCTCGGGACGAAACTCCACCGCCACGAGGCGGAACCTTGGCGGAACCAATCTAGGGCTCCGGCGGAGCTGTTCTGCCGGGGAAACATCCCTCCGGGAGGGTGAAATCATCACCCTCGTCATCACCATCGATCCTCTTGTCGGGAGGGGGTCAATCTCCATCAACATCTTCACTAGCACCATCTCATCTCAAACCCTAGTTCATCCCCTGTATCCAATCTTTGTCCCAAAACCTCAGATTGGTACCTATGGGTTGCTAGTAGTGTTGATTACTCCTTGTAGTTGATGCTAGTTGGTTTATTTGGTGGAAGATCATATGTTCAAATCCTTTATGCATATAAATACTCCTCTGATTATGAACATGAATATGATTTGTGAGTAGTTACGTTTGTTCCTGGGGACATGGGAGAAGTCTTGCGATAAGTAGTCATGTGAATTTGGTATCCGTTTGATATTTTGATTAGATGTATGTTGTCTTTCCTCTAGTGGTGTCATGTGAACGTCAACTACATGACACTTCACCATTGTTTGGGCCTAGGGGAAGGCATTGGGAAGTAATAAGTAGATTATGGGTTGCTAGAGTGGCAGAAGCTTAAACCCTAGTTTATGCGTTGCTTCGTAAGGGGCTGATTTGGATCCACATGTTTCATGCTATGGTTAGGTTCACCTTAATACTTCTTTGGTAGTTGCGGATACTTTCAAGAGGGGTTAATCATAAGTGGGATGCTTGTCCAAGGAATGGCAGTACCTAAGCACCGGTCCACCCACATATCAAATTATCAAAGTACCGAACGCGAAACATATGAGCGTGATGAAAACTAGCTTGACAATAATTCCCATTTGTCCTCGGGAGCATTTTCCTTTATATAAGAGTTTGTCCAGGCTTGTCCTTTTCTACAAAATGGATTGGGCCATCTTGCTGCACCTTATTTACTTTTATTACTTGTTACCCGTTACAAATTACCTTATCATTCTGTTACCGATAATTTCAGTGCTTGCAGAGAATACCTTACTGAAAACTGCTTATCATTTCCTTCTGCTCCTCGTTGGGTCCGACACTCTTACTTATTGAAAGGACTACGATAGATCCCCTATACTTGTGGGTCATCAATGACCCAGCAATGAACATGTCGGTCATCAACGTATGAACCCAAGTCGTAGCAAGCTACAAGCACTTAAAAGAACAACGCGTGACATTTCCCCGAAGGGACAGACACAGGAATGAAGGACACAGGCCGGCCAACCTAAGTGTTCCGGGGCAGTAGCAAGCTACCATGGCTCAGTGGAAGCTCTAGGAGACATTTCCCGGTAAGAGAGGCTACCAAGAATAAACAACTAGGTTGTCGGATCACACGCATACCAAGCATTTCAATAACATACACACAGTATGCTCGATATGTGCAAATACAACATGGCATCACAACCAAACTCTACGACTCAAAGTATTTATTCATTAGGCTCTGAGGAGCCAAATATTACAAACATGGGTCTGAAGACTCAGCATTCAAGTCATATAAGCAATAAGCACATGCGGAAGCTTAACTTGTCTAAGTATAGACAACTACAAATGAAAAAGGCTGAGAAGCCTGACTATCTACAAGACCCTGCCGAGGGCACAAGATCGTAGCTGAGGTAACAAGCTAAACGTCGAAGTCCACGCGAAACTACTAGTGAGACTGGCGCCCCTCTGCAAAAACATAAATTAGGCAAATGTGAGTACAAATATACCCAGCAAGACTTACATTAGAACTAGCTACATATGCATCAGTATCAACAAAGGGGTGGTGGAGTTTAACTGCAGCGAGCTTTGACTCGGTGGCTATCCTGAACTACGACTGTAAGTAAGTCTTTTGAGGTGGTGCACACGAGTCCACATATTCACCATATCAATACACCACTATGGATCCGCTCCCGTCTCCCTACAAGAACGCCATCCATACCACTCACGCTTATCTTGCGCATTTTAGAGTATCCACTTTCACATGTCTATTAATTGTATAGACAACCCAGAGGTCCTTTACTGCGGACGCGGCTACTCGAATAGATGATGTTAATCCTGTAGGGGTGTACTTCGTCACACATGATCTCACCACTTATCGCCGTTTACATGACATGTACTCGGCAACCTTCAAGCAGAAGCCCAGCGAGGGTGTCGGCCATGACCTGACTAACCACACAAGTCCCTAGTCCAGGTTTATCGCCTATTCAGGTTCCATCCACATGGAGTCCAGCCGAGGTTTCCACTACGGCCCCGAACGATGTGTGCAGGGTTCCCCAGGCACCAAGCGGGCGTCCCGGTACACCGTGCCACATGCCTACCGCATCACAACCCACCCCTTGGGTCAGCGCTGCGCATGGCCTCCAGCGTACTACAAACACCAGAAAGTACTTGCAACTCCCACTACAGCGGTGGTTAATAAGTCAAGAGGGTCCATTGGTTTCGGGCCCAACGCGTGGTAGTAGCTGTTCATGGATCACAAACACAGAACTCAGTTCCTGAGGACGGTTTCAATGAGAAAACCCACCATGTACTCCTACATGGCCTCTCACCGCTACCTTTACCAAATCATGTTCACACACTTAGCTCACACATAGTAGGACGTGTTCATCACCATTCCAATTCATCCCCGATAAATGAGACCTGAATCAACTCTGAGCAATAGCAGGCATGACAAACAAGCATGAATGAGTAGGCACATCAGGGCTCAAACAACTCCTACTCATGCTAGTGGGTTTCATCTATTTACTGTGGCAATGACAGGTCATGCAGAGGAAAAGGGGTTCAACTACCGCAGCATGTAACCGATGAATCGTTGTTGTCCTAATGCAATAAAATAGAGAAGGAGCGAGAGAGTGGGATTGTATCAGAATGAACAAGGGGGTTTTGCTTGCCTAGCACTTCTTAAGATAGTATAGTTCTTCATCGGTGTCATCGATCTCATCATCGGAACCACGTCTACTAAGAGGGGACAAATACCGACAACAGAGAAGGAACACAATCAATGCAATGCGACTCAACACGGCAATTCGACCCATAGGTGGCTGCGCCCATGGGCACCCGACCCGAATGGGTAGGGTATGGGTCACCATATTCACCCATGGGTAAGCCCGATGGGTTACCCAATTAGTCATGGGTAGGGCATGGGTTTAGTGTTGTACCCATGTGTCGCCCGATGGGTCACCCGATTAATTTTAGTGATTAAAATATATATTTATTTTATAATATGTGTGGACGTTTTCATAAATATACTTGATAATCTATTTAGTTATGTAGAACAACCAAACGCTGCCAGTAGGGAACTAGCGTTTGCTCTGCCTTTTATTTCCTATCGATCGATCGGAAGGCCCAGAGATGAATTAAATGTTACTGCTTGGATCGGTTTTTGAGCAACAGCCCAACACTACTCGATGCTAAAGCAGGAGCCTCAATGGTTAGTAACATGTCAGCCAACTGGGCCTCCAAATCGAGCCCAGCTTGTATCCTGATTTGCATGCACGGTAGCACCGGGCAATGAGACAACGACGTTAGTTGACAACTTGTTAAATTTAGTACCACCTCGCCTAGCCGTGCTGGTGGGTGGTGCAGTTTGCCTATATAAGAGACTCCAGAGCAGAAGCTACTCCAACATGGAGTGACTTCAGCGTCCACTAGCTAGTATGATGAATAAACAGAAAACCGGGCTATATGCTAAAGTTTAAATTATACTATATTTATACGTAATAAAATATTTATTTTAAACTCGATGGGTACTGTAATGGGTTGGGTTGCCCGTCGGGTTCGGGCATGAGTCTGACTCAAGACCCATGGGTAGGGTCGTGGGTCTGTTCCTGTGCCCATTTGTTATTCGGGCATGGGTTTGGTAGTGCTTGACCCGGTCAAACCCGACCCGACTGCGAGGCTGAAATGCGGCAATATGGTGCATGATCATGACATGGCAATATGCTGTTGTTTGAGCTAATGCAGCTAGCAATGATTTAAATGAAGTTGGTTTGAACCCTAAATTCAAATTCAAACTCCATATGTGATCATTCAAATGTCATTTAATTGATTTGACCTGATCAGCAGGTTTAACTTGCTTTAACATGCATGAAAACAATACCAATGGATAGACTGGATTTTTCTGATCATTTTTCATCTATAAATTATTTCATTTGGAGTTACGGTTGAATTTCTATGAATTTTAGAAGTTTTAGATATTTTCTAAAATAAATAAATCATTTCTGATTTATTTTAAATCCTAAATAATATTTACTAAGTCAGCATGACATCACTGTGACGTCAGCGGGTCAACCGAGCCGTCCAGGTCAAACCTGACCAGTGGGACCCATATGTGAGTGTCTAACTAACTAACCTAAGTTAATTAGCACTAATATAATCCTAATCTAGATTAGTTAAGGCCCTGGGCCCACATGTCAGTATCAGCAGGGCTAATTAGGTTTAATTAACAGTTAACCAAAATTAGCAGGGGCCTGGGCCCACTTGTCAGTGACCCGGGGGTCTATTAGTTTAGTGCTAAATCGGGTTTGGCCGGAGTTAGGCCGCCGGTGACGAGCCGCGACGGTGGAGGACGTCAGAATCCGTCCTCTGGCGACCATTCGCGCGACAGAGGCATCTACGCACTGCTTAGGCTCGTGCGCATCTAGCTGTGTAAGTGGGAGGCCGTGAGGTGGCTGGAGGCGACGGCGGCGTCAGATGCAGCGGCGGCCGGAGCTCGGGCTCAAGCGGCCGCACGGCTATAGGTGATGGGAGGCCAGCTGAGGTGCGTTAAGGCTTCATTGGGCCTCTCGAAGCTCGCTAGAGCAGTCGACTTGAGCACAGTGGCACAGCAACGCCATGCCCGACGTCCATGGCGGACGGCGGCGCTCGGAGCGGTGTCTAGCACGGCTACGACATAGAAAAGACCGTGAGGGGAGGGAGGAATGCAGCAGAGCTCACGGCGATGACGAGGGGACGCTCGGCAAGGTCGAGGACGGTCCGGAGCCGACGAATTTGACAGAGATGGCCGGCGGTCCTCAGGTTGAAGAAGGCATCGATGGCGGTGTTGCGGCGAAGCCCGGCTTGTGTGGCTCGTCGAGGAGATGATTCGCGTCATTGCGGAGCTATTGGTCACAGCGGTTGGGCTAGGAGGTGGCCATGGCTACGGTGGTGCTTGTCGGCGTGCAGCGGGGTGTTCGGGCACGCTGTGAAGAGGGAGCAGAGGTGGGAAAGGGCGAGGGAGTGGGTGAGAGGGACCGGGGTGGCACGTGGCATCGTCCACACGCGTCGGGGAGGCCGCAGGCAAGCAGGATGTGGAGGCCACAGGCAAGCAGGATGTCGACACGCCTCTGCCAGTAGGCAGAGGTTGAAGACAGCTCTGCCCTTGGTGGGCTGGGCTGCACAATAGGTGGGCTGCTGGGCTTGGTCCTGGTAAGTCACTCTCCCTTCTCTTTATTTATATTTTCTTTTCCTTTTTTTCTACAGTATGTTTTGATTTAGTAAAAATACTAAATCATTTTCAAAGCTCCTGAAAATAATTGTGGGAACTATTTGGATTATTCCAAAGGCCCACAAATCATTCCAGAATATTTGGAGCATTTGAAATATTTATATAATTCAAATGCCCCAATTCAAATACAATATGGGTTAATTAAAAAATCCATAAATGGCCAACAAATATGCTCATAATTTTTGGCAGAGGTTTTCACCTTTATCAGAAATCATGAACATTTTCAAAGGGCATTTTGGGTTCTTTGAAAAAGATTTTATTTGAACCTATTTGAATTCATTTGGTGCTAGGGTTTGGTCATTCCCCATTTCAAGTTTAATTAAAACTTAAACATGATGTAACACAAGATGCTAGCACTAAGCATTACCAGAACTAGGGATGTGACAACTCACCCCCACTAAACAAGAATCTCGTCCCGAGATTCAAGACGTGAGGTAAGAAGACAGGGGGGTCAAAAAGCTAACACGATCTTCATGATCCGATTGCCCTTCTCGAAGATGTTGATTCATTGCTCCAATTGATCTTGATGTCTTTGCTTTCATGATCTTCATCCAACATGATGACGACAGAGAGAAACTCTAAGGAATTGATCTTCTCGAGGATCGAGTTATTCAAGATCAACTAGTGGAATGAGATGTTGAAACATCTCTTGAGTTGAGGCATAGAATGCACATCGGGAGCAATGGAAAGAGATAGATGAAAAGGTTCAATTGAGTAGGCAAAAATTCCATACTAAAGAAGATGGTGCATGACTCCAAAGTAGTGAGGAGATAATTTCCATGGTTCCATAATGGGACACCTTGGGGGAGGTGACTCATAGAGTTATTCCCTTAAGTGGCAAAAGAATTGCTTTTGATACATATATCATTGAAACTCTTCATACCAGCCCAAGGCAATTTGCAATCGATTGTTTGAAGAAGTTCGGAAGAATGCCATACTCCGACTAGAATGGATGATGTGGACTACCTTGTTGAAGACAACGCAATGGATGATTTTTTCCTATCATCCGAAATGGATGGGGGCCATGGTAGGACCACTTTTGGAGATGATCCTGAGTAGTAACAACTGAGAAGGGCAGCCCATGGAAATTGCCACAATGGTAGTGCAAGTTGGGAACAAAATGCAAATACTGGGGATGTTCCAACCGTCATATCTGCCTGAGATTCAGATCCGATTGGTGATAGGATACTTCAGACTCAGTACTTCAGACTCAACACAAATCGACAAGATGACGTTGCGAGATTCTCGGGAAATGAACTATGATAGTAAGCTCCAAAACATGAGGTGGTTCTGCTACATACCTGTGAACACGCTGTCCAAGACAAGCATGACCACATAGTAGTCTTATAATAAAACACTACCGGGTTCAGGTGGGGAACCAATAATGAGGATATCGAAGTCCTTGCATGAGTCATGATTAGCACTTAAGAAGGAACTTCTTCTCCTTGAACCAATAAATCAGTGGATTGGTGTGCTAGGGAATACATATGGAATGAAGATGACCAGTCTACCAGACCATAGAATACTTCGCACGTACATGACTAACTTGGAATGATTCCATAGGAACAAAAGCAAGCTTTCTCGGATCCATGGCGACAACTTACATCAAATGCACGTGAGTTAGAGGAAGTCACTCCTTTCATCCAAACATATATGTAAGTGCATCTAGTGCCACCCCTAGTTGGTTTTGGAGTATTGACGACAAACCTTAGTTGAGGGACTAACGTGTTTGTGAGAATTGCAGGAAAACACAGGTAGAAGTCCCTCATTGATTCGGTTTTATTACCAGAGATGACCCCTAAAAATGTACGAAGACATTGAAGACAATGGTGGTTTATGAAGATATTCATATTGAAGACAATGACATGAGAAGACTCCCTATGAAGCTTATGGAACTCGAAGACTTAGATCCTTCGTAGTTTTATTTCATTTATGTTGTGTCATAGGAATCACCGTACTGTTAAGTGGGGTCCAAAAGAACCAGTCAGAATGACTGTAGTGATGCCTAATTCAAATCCTATGTCTTCGAGCGAAGACTTTGAGAGAAAATCTTGTCCAGAGTCAGACAAGTCAGCTTTACTTGTAGCCCAAGTAAAGTTGCCGTGTGAGTTCAAATCGACCGTTGGTACACGTGTCAGTTCCTTAGTGACCCAGGGTCATTTCGGACAGATCAGGTCGGGTTGCCAAGTGGCTATAAATAGTCCACCCCCCCACAACCATAAACGGTTGGCTGCTCAGATTTCAGTGCACGGCTTTTGTCGTTTGAGAGCAACCCACCTCGAAGCCTTTGAGAAAAAAATTCCTAGTGAGGAGAAAAGCCCTAACCACCCAGAGCCAGAGTAAATTGGGCATCACTTAAGTCTTCGTGTCTGTGTGATTTGAAGAGTTATTACACTTGAGGACTGTGCATCCTCCAGACGGTTAGGCGTCGCGTTTTGAGCATCCAAGAGAAATTGTGGATTGCCAGTGAACGAAGTCTGTGAAGGTTTGGGAGTCTACCTTGAAGACTTACCTGAGTGATTGAGCGAGGTCTGTGTGACCTTAGCTCAAGGAGAAAACGGTGAGGACTGGGTGTCTTGGACTAGTGTCCTTGACTGGGTGTCCTTTGGTTTAAATACCTAGCCGCTCCAACCAGACGTACAGTTGTCACAGCAACTGGAACTGGTCCAACAAATCATTGTCTTCAACGTGTCACTGGTTTCATCTTCACTTCCTTTCACTTACAATTATTCATTGTGAAGCCATTGCATGCTTGCTTTATCTTTTGTCTTCACAACATGAATGTATGATCTGTTCGGCTTCATAACTTCTTCCTACCTGATCCTTATTACACTGAGGCTGTTTGTCATTGCGCTTTCACTCTATTGAATACATGACCATGGCTGGCCTAGTGTAATCTAACTTCCGCTGCATAGTAATAGGCATAATCTTCACTGTTTGTCTTCATAACTCTCACGTTTTGAAGACTTTCATAAAAATCGCCTATTCACCCCCCCTCTAGTCGATATAACGCACTTTCAATTCGTATCAGAGCAAGGTGCTCCCTTGTTCTGTGTGATTCGGTTTAACCACCTGGAGTTTTAGCTATGTCGACTACAGGGATAATCAAAGTCTCCGCTGCTTGCCCCGTCTTCAATGGAACTGAATATCCCTACTGGAAGAATAAGATGCGCATGCATCTTGAAGCCATTGACGTCGACCTATGGTATGTCGTCGAAAACGGCGTTCCCAAGGCTGGAGAAGGTGTCACTACTGCTGATGTCAAGAAGTTCGTTCAACTGGACTCTACTGCCAAGAATATCATCTGTGGTCATCTGACCAAAGGACAGTATGGCCGTGTGAGTGCCTTCAAGACATCCAAACTGGTCTGGGACTGGCTCTCCAAAGTTAATGACGGCATATCAACCCAGAGAGATCAAAGAATCAGTGTCTTTCGCAATCTCTTCAACCGCTTCAAACGAAATGACAATGAGAATGTCCAGCACACCTTTGATCGGCTCACTGACATCACAAATGAGCTACAAGCCCTCGGCGCTACTGAGATCACCAAACATGAAATCGTCAAGACGCTGCTGAGATCACTTGATAGTTCGTTTGACATTTTGGCCCTGATGATTCAAGAACGTCCTGATTTCAAGACACTCGATCCGTCTGACATACTTGAGAGGCTCAACACACATGAGTTTCAGCTTTCTGAGAAAAGAGATATCTACGGTCCAAACTATGGGCGAACTCGTGCCTTGAAGGCAAAAGTTGTCTCCTCATCTAAAGAAGAAAGGCTTCAGAAAATCTTCATGATCAAGCTCAAGGAATGATGAAGCTTCTGCTCATGACTACAAGAAGAAAACATGTCACAAGTGCAAGAAAACTGGGCACTTCATCTCTGAGTGTCCACAGTGGGACAATGAGAACAGAAGGAAGAAGAAGAGCAAGGAATATGATTCTGACGACAAGAAGAAGAAGAAACACTCAAAGTCTTCTTCCAAGTCTTCATTAAAGTCTTCATCACACAAGAAGAGCTCATCTGGCAAGGCACGTGCGTTTTTTGGAAAGGAGATGGATTCAGAAGAGGAGTCCGCATCTGAGGAGGCAGAGGTGGAGTCTGAGGAGGAGTCTGATTCTGGCATTGCGAGTCTGGCTACAGCATACGTCGCCAAGTCCATCTTCAACACTGAAGACAATAACTGCATCACCGACACCGACGCAAATGACAAGAACGACTCCACTCCTACCTACTGCTTCATGGCACGCGGTGCCAAGGTAAACACACGCACCACTCGCTATGAAACATCCAGTGACGATGACTCTGAATGTGATTCAAAACCTAGCTACAAAACACTTGCTAAAATTGCAACTGAACAATAGAAAGCTATGGAACATATTCAAAAACTGTTAGACAGAAGCGATGATCTGTTGGGTGCTGAAATGACTCGATCTGAATCCTTAATTGAAGACATAAAAAACCTTCACGTTAAGTATCAGGAACTTGAAGATCGTCATGATACTCTCTCAACAACTCATGAAAAGCTTTCCTATGACTATCTTCAAAGGAAGCAAGAACTTGAGAAATTGAGGGTGGCTCATGAAGATCTTCAAAAGGAAAACGAGTCACTTCGCGCCGAACAGATCAATCCCGCTCAGGAAGGATTTGAACCACCATGTCTTAAATGCATTGAGCGTAATAATGCTAATTCTGTTGCTGAATGTTCCACTGCTACTACTGTTCCAATATCTTCAACTGTTGATGTGGCAACTAACCCCTCTGCTGAGGATACCACTGCTATTGCTGATGAGAATGCTAGGTTGAAGACATTGCTTGAAACAGGGATGTACAAAAGTCTGAAAGGGCATCAAACATTATGTGATGTCCTTAAGAAGCAGATTCTGAACCGAAACCCTAGGAAAGAGGGTGTTGGGTTCGTGAGGAAAATCAATGCAGATGGCTCTTACTGGAAACCTGAGCAGTACCCCAAAACTACATGGGTTGCTGCAAAGGAACTTTCAGCAGATCCATCCAATTTATCTGGCTTCACTTGTGCTAACCCAATTATCATTGATGAATCCTTTGATGCAAATTATAAACTGTTTAAGAATCAGAATGGTGAAGTGTTTGCCAGGTACATTGGTACTAACTGCAGGAATGGACCGCCTATGAAGAAGATCTGGGTTCCGAAAACATGTCTGGAAAATCTTCCTGTGAATGTCTTCATGACACCTCACTTGAAGAAGACAAACCTCGGTCCAAAGGCTTCATACAGACAGAGGACTCACCTGAGTCACACTAACGCAAATGTTTTGCAGGGAAACCATACTCAGGCATATGAATATGAGAGCGGTTCATCGAACCGTCATATTCATATGACCAAAAATTATTCTGCTTATGCCTATGAGTATTATTGTCCCCCTGCTAGACTGTTTGCTAAGGCTTCAAAGCCAAAATTCTCAGATGCTGCACTTAGACTCATAGCTTCTAAGCCACCCTTGAAGATGTGGGTGGTTAAGAAAGCTTAACTCTCTTTTGCAGGGAAAGGTCTCCAGCACAAAAACAAAATCTTCTGATGCTATTGCTGGGGACCATAAAAATCTTGTGGGGCGCAAGATAAACTGCCCAAATAGCATCATTATGTACTTCGTTCCTGAATCGCATGCTACTCTCCCCATTAGTCCTAATCTGGATCTAAGTTTTCATAACCCACTGGTTCGTCAAATGTTTATGCTTCACAACACTCTTCGTGAAGCCTATCCCCCTAACTGCACTGTAGGGTACGACACCAGCGACTTCAAAGTCTTCAGACTGGATTATTGACAGTGGGTGTACAAATCACATGACTGGCAGAAGAAGCCTTCTTATGGACTCAACTTTACGTCCATCCGACAAGAGCCACATTACATTCGCTGACACTGGTAAAAGTAAGGTATTGGGTCTAGGTAGAGTTGCAATCTCAAAGGATCAACACATGGATAAAGTCATGCTTGTTGAATCCCTTGGCTTCAACTTAATGTCTGTCTCAATGCTTTGCGATTTGAATATGATTGTAATGTTTGGCAAATATCGCTGCCTTGTGCTAATGGAATCTGACAAATCTCTAGTGTTTGAAGGGTATAGGAAAGGTGATTTGTATGTGGTAGATTTCTCAGCAGGACCACAACTTGCAGTATGTCTTCTTGCAAAAGCTTCAGAATGCTGGCTTTGGCATCGAAGGCTTGGGCATGCTGGCATGAGGAACCTCCACACCCTTGCGAAGAAAAAGCACGTCATAGGCATCGAGGGCGTCAAGTTCAAGAAAGATCACTTATGCGGTGCCTGTGAAGCAAGGAAGATGACAAGGGCAAAACATCCTTCGAAGACAATCATGACCACTACTCAACCCTTCGAACTGCTTCACATGGATCTTTTCGGTCCCACTCACTACTCAACTTTTACTACTTCTGCATGCCTCTATGGCTTCGTAATTGTTGATGATTATTCTAGATATACTTGGGTGCACATAATCCTTTACAAGACTGAAGTGCAGGATGTCTTCAGACGCTTCGCAAATCGAGCTATGAACAATTTTGGCGCCAAGATAAAGCACATCAGAAGTGACAATGGCACTGAATTCAAGAACACTGGCCTTGATACATATCTGGATATCTTGGGCATCACACATGAATTCTCAGCTCCATACACGCCACAGCAGAATGGCGTCATCGAACGCAAGACCAGAACACTCATTGAGATGGCCAGAACAATGCTAGATGAATACAAGACTCCAAGAAAATTCTGGACTGAAGCCATTGATACTGCATGCCATACAATCAATCGTGTTTATCTTCACAAGATTCTGAACAAGACATCTTATGAACTCCTAACTGGCAAGAAGCCAAATGTCAGTTACTTCAGAGTATTTGGCGCAAAATGCTGGATCAAGGACCCACACCACACCTCAAAGTTTGCACCAAAAGCACATGAAGGCTTCATGCTTGGATATGGAAAGGATTCGCACTCCTACAGAGTCTTCAATCTCTTCCACTACAAAGTGGTTGAAACAGTGGATGTGCGATTTGATGAAACCAATGGATCACAAAGAGAGCAATTGCCAAATGTGCTAGATGAAGTTCCAGCAAATGAATCAATCAAGCTTATGGGAACTGGAGAAATTGTACCTTCTGAAGCTCATCCTGAAGAAGAACTTATCATCTCAGCACCTGATCCACATGAAGACAATGCTCAGCCTGAAGATATACCTTCAAATGACCACATAGATCAGCAAGAGCAAAGTCTTCGCCCCACACACCCTCGTGTTGCAAATGAAGTACAAATTGATAAAATACTTGACAGCATCAATGCACCTGGTCCACTCACTCGTTCAAGGGCAACTCAGCTAACAAACTTCTGTGGGCATTTCGCATTCATCTCAATATCAGAACCCAAGAAAGTTGAAGAAGCCTTCATGGAACCTGAATGGATTCAAGCTATGCAAGAAGAGCTTCAACAGTTTGAGCTGAATAATGTATGGGAACTGGTTAAGCGTCCTGATCCACGGAAGCACAACATAATAGGAACCAAATGGATATACCGCAACAAGCAAGATGAGCATGGTCAAGTTGTCAGAAACAAAGCTCGTCTCGCTGCTCAAGGATATACTCAAGTGGAGGGCATTGACTTTGATGAAACATTTGCTCCTGTGGCTAGGCTTGAAGCCATACGCATACTGCTGGCCTATGCAAATCATCATAACATACTTCTCTATCAAATGGATGTGAAAAGTGCCTTTCTCAATGGCAAGATTGAAGAAGAAGTGTATGTTGCACAACCACCTGGCTTTGAAAATCCAAAACATCCTGATATGGTATACAAGCTCAACAAGGCACTGTATGGCCTCAAACAAGCCCCTAGGGCCTGGTATGATACACTCAAGTACTTTCTGAAAAGCAAAGGCTTCATACCTGGTTCCCTGGATCCCACTCTTTTCATGAAGACATATGATGGTGAACTGTTTGTGTGCCAAATATATGTGGATGACATTATCTTCGGCTGCACCAATCAGAAGTATAGTGAAGAGTTTGGATATATGATGCAAGAGCAATATCAGATGTCCATGATGGGGGAGCTGAAGTTCTTCCTCGGTCTTCAAATACGGCAACAACGCAACGGCATCTTCATATCTCAAGAGAAATATCTTAAAGAGTGCCTGAAGAAGTTCGGTATGCAAGACTGCAAAGGCTTCACAACACTAATGCCAGCCAAGCATCATCTGGGTCCCGACAACAATGGTAAAGAGTTCGATCAAAAGGTATACCGCTCCATGATTGGGTCTTTGCTTTATTTATGTGCATCTAGGCCAGATATCATGCTTAGTGTTTGCATGTGTGCTCAATTTCAAGCGACACCAAAGGAGTCAACAACCCAGTTCAGCACTCGAAGACAAAGCACATTGAAATTCTTCATCACTTTCTCAGAGATCATGTTGTGATGGAAGACATTGATATCATACACGTCAACACTGAAGAGCAATTGGCAGATATCTTCACAAAGCCCTTGGATGAGAAGAGATTTTGCAAGTTACGGTGTGAGCTAAATATCTTGGAATCCTCAAATGTCCTGTGATCAGGCACACATCCTAACACTTAAGCATATTGATGACTTAGATGTGCAACACACGAAGTAGCATATATCTTCAAACAATGAAGACATACATTCTAAGTGTGAATACATTAATGTGGAATTTGACTTCGGAGCGCCACGATAATTGTGCGCCGTGTCTGGGTCTAATACTTCCTATACGGTGGGTAACGCCACCACCAAACGTTCCATTTTGAAGTGTTTCTCTCATGGCGTTACCTCTCAATGTCTTCACATTTGGTTTGGCTTCATTCTCAATATGTCTTCATGATTATCTTCACTGCGCTAATTTTCTGGATATATATGTACTGATGTTCTGTCCTCTACAACATTCACTTATAGCTATGTCTTCTTGGTTGAATCTTTTGAACTAAGTGAATGTGATCGGACCCTAACCTCTCTATGCTTTCTATCTCAAACTCTATCTCTCCAAGTCATATGCATTCTGTTGAAACTGTCAAATGTCTTCACTGTGTCCTTGTCAGCTGAAGACATAGTGACAACCATAAAAGTCCGTTTTTAATGCTCATTCCTCCACATAAGATCCGGAGAAGCAGGAACGACCGCCCGACAATTTAGGCGTGCGTGGGACGTGGAACAAATCCCAATCTTCCTCTAACTGGCCATGCGTGCCTCAAATGCGAACCGCCAGGGGTACCTGCGTAATAGCGCAGTGCCGCCTCTATCCCTATAAATACACGATTCACTGCGGTCATTATCTCCTTCTTCCACCCTCGCACGAACCCTAGCGCCACCGCTAGCACTCGACGACGCCGGCGATGAAGCGCTTCACTGCCGCAACCTCTCCGATGCCGTTTTCACGCCGACAGCGGACATCGCTCTCTCCGCCGTCGCCGTAGGTGTCTTCCGTCGCCAAGTTAGGGCACGGAGGATCGAACTGCTTGGCCTCAACTCTCACTTCGTCTAGCAGTTCCAAGTGTGGTAAATAAAACCTCTTTTTACAGCCTCTTTTGATCCCATAGCTCAGTCACTTTCTGCCATAAGGAGTTTCTCTTCACATCAGTTAGTTATCTCGCTACATCTCATGACATGCCTAGTATATTCACTTGTGCTTCATAAGGTAGTTAGATTCCTCACTTGTACTGATCTGTGGGTTCGTACAAATCTGGAACCAACTTCTTATCTGTGAGTGAATGTCTTCGCACAATGAGGTCTATGTCTTCTAAACCGATTTATCTTCAAAATCTTTTGAGAATGCATATGACCTCTTCCCCTTCCC
The DNA here is from genome assembly GCF_003073215.2 of Triticum urartu. Classification (NCBI taxonomy): domain Eukaryota; kingdom Viridiplantae; phylum Streptophyta; class Magnoliopsida; order Poales; family Poaceae; genus Triticum; species Triticum urartu. The sequence continues at coordinate 254,326,026 of NC_053027.1, read as the reverse complement.
TCGCACCTTAATGCTGTCACAGGTACATGTCCGTGGGAGAATCCTTTGGTTCTCATAGTCTGCATTCATTTGCAGAGTACTTGCAGCATCACATCAACTCTCCTGAAGCCAGTTCTTGCAGAAGGAAGCCTTTGAAGCCTTTGAACATCTTGAGGCCTTCCAAGTTATTCATGGCTTCAGAAACAGCAGCAAGGAAGGGAGGCAGACAGCGACATGGTGAAACGTCCAAAGATCTGCCTGATGAATTGGCAGAGATGTACAAAACTGATCCTGAAGAAAGCTATGGTCAGCGCAAGACACGAATCCAATGGATTCGAAGATATTGGGCAGAGCAATTGTTCCACTACCGCTTCGTCACTCAGGAATATGCGGAGAAGTGCGCCATCAAGAGACCGTGGGGAGACGTACTATACAAAAATCTCGTACCCAGGTCCAGAGTCGAAGCCATTGCTCAAGGCTTCTATCCATGCATGGTGAGAGGACCACAGCCAGCTGAGGCACATCCGTCATCACTTCTCTGGTGCCGCGATGATAATCTCTTCAAGCGCAACTTTCAGTTTGCACAACAGTCAGCAAAGATAAACAAGAAGAAATTTGGGATTGACTTCAACCCTGGTCCCTCCTCACCAAGGGCAGATGGCACACGCAACGCCGATCCCAATATCATCGGGCCGTATGCCAATCTTGCAGGCCTCATCACTCGCATCCTAGTCCAAGGGACTGCTGTGAATGACCCTCCAGCAGATACTGAGTCAGATGACGCCCCTGCTGCACCGAAGCCGAAGCAGAAGAAGCCAAAAGCTTCAAAGCCAGCCGCTTCTCCCAAGATCGCAAGAGTGAAGCCTTTAGCAACTGCACCTCCTGAAGCCAGTGTGCAGTCAGAAGGCTTATCACGAGTGTCCAAGCCCCAAGAAGCCAAGAAGCCTCAGCCACACACAGGCAAAGAGCTCACAGCTGCTGACATTCTGCGCTGCGAAGCCATTGATCTCTCAAGCGATGAAGATCTTGGAGATGACGCACTTGAGCAGCTCATCAAGAGCAAGGAGGAGGCTGAAATCTTCAACAATCTGCCTCTGTTTGATGTCGCCGTCATCCATAGCTTCATTGATGAATGGTTTGACACACCAGACATAAGCTTCAATGATCTCCAGCTGCCCATAGGCCTCAGCGTTGCCTTTCAAGGTGCAATTGCTTCAGAACTTGCAATAGCCCAGCGAATTGTAGAACTGAAGCAGAAAATTGATTATGAAAAGGCTCAGTTCAAGAAGCACGTGGCCAAGCTCAGTGTGCAAGAAGTGAGAAACTTCAAGATCATGTTGCACGAGCTGAAAGAGAACTTCCTGAAGACGCGTGCCGAAGCTCAAGGCTCGCGAGAACGCATGAAGACTTTGGCTGATCGCTGCGTGCAGGCCTACAATGAGGCAGAGAAATGCAAGGCACTTGGGCGTCCCGGCATTGACCCCAGGATGGCCGCGAAGAAGAAAAAGAAGGCTGCTGTGCCTGAACCTGAAGCGCCAAGGTCAGAAACTGCTCCGATTGTCTTCCCCGCTACAACGACTGGCTCGAAGCCAAAGAGTCGATCAACCGCCTCACAGCACAAGAAGACACGGACTGCAGAGGCTGAAGCTAAGAAGAGAAAACATTCTGAAGCCTCTCCTTCTGAACCCATCATCAAGAAGCGCAAGACCAAGAAATCTTGGGCTGCTCCCACAGAGCCCTTGACAGTTGAACCCCTCTCCGTCCGCTATCCTGACGCAGATCGTCAGTTGACTGTGCATGAACCCAACACTGAAGACATTCCAGCAGACGAACCCTACGCTGCTGAAGACATTGGTCTCCAAGACAATGTGCAAGGTGATGCAGCCCTTCCTCAGCTTGAGACAAGCGAACTGATCAGTATTGGTCGTCCATTGACGCTAATCACACAAGATGCATCGTGGGCAGATCGCCCACAGGAGGAAGATGAGCCACAGCCCACTGCAACTCCACAAGCGTCGCCCAAATTCCGTAGGCTTCGCAAAGGGCCAAGGGCTCAGGCTGCTGACGACATTCCGGCTGCATCAGCCGAAGAGCATGCAGAGACACCACAAGCTCCAACTCCCCCACACCAACAAGAAGCAGTTCTCCAGGAGAACGTGCCTGAGTCTGCAAATGTTGAGGCTGCCACAAACAACGCCGAAGAAAATGTGGAGCCCAACCCAACAATAGCTTCAGAAGACAATGAAGATACTACTCCTGAACATTCTATGCCTGAGTCTGCTGCAGGACCACAATTCAACTATCATATTGCGTACAGACCCCAGGTCCAGAAGCCGATCCCACGACTGCCAAGGTTCCCAGGTCCTGCATCAGCTCCTGGTTCCTTCAACATCAACGGCTTCAGGGCAGATAACACGTTTTTCGACCGCTCCAAGAACCCTTATTCAAGGGAACGGATTGTATCAGATAGGTTCTGGAGCCATCAACAGCGCAGCTATTATTCATGCATCCTATACAACCAAGGCCGCATCTTTCCTCACAAGCGCCTTGAGGTTGAAGCTATTGCTGGTCTGCCTGGTCTGGAAGAAGCACTGGATTGCTTCAAGCAAGTGGGTTTGCTGCCATTTATCACTGATGAAGAGCACTGGAACGAAGAGCTTCTGCTCCAGTTCTATGCCACTTTGCATATCAAAGGCTATAACAGAGATCCGAAGACATGGATTCTGGAGTGGATGACAGGCAATATCCATCATGAAGCCAATGCTTTCGACCTAATTGAGCTTACCGGCCTTCCCAGTCCTGGCGAATTCTTTGAAGAAGGGTGCCAACTCCATGCTGAAGCAATTGAGAGCATATTTCAGCGTCCTGAGCCAGATATGAGTCAGATGCTCTCAATGATGAAGCCACTACCTCCTAATGCACCCTATCCAACTAGGTTCTTCATTGAAGAGTTAGAGTACCTGCCCAGAACAATATATCATATCATAAGGCGGACTCTATGGCCTGTAAAGGGACACTCTCGATATGCGACAATTGATGGTGCAATGAAGACTCTCATCTTCTGCATTCTACATGGCAAATGCTTCAATGCACAGGATCTCTTCATCCGTCACTTTGCAGCGTCTGCCTCAGAACTGTTTGGATTAAAGTTCTATGCTCCTTGGGTTATGAGGCTGATCAAGCTTCACTCTGCAATCTCCTATCAACCCTCAGCCCGCAACCATAGGATATTTTTGCCAGATGTGGACACATCTGCTGAAGCAATATATCCAGAGCCTGGCAAGCAACCATTAAGTCTTCAAAATGCAGAACACCAGAGCTTCACTCAAAATTGAAGGTGTTGAAGCTCTCTCCCGAGTGTATCCAATGGCTGGCACCACACGTGCCCCTGCATCAACTGAAGCCACTGACAGCACAGCTGCCAAGAGACCCAAGAAGCGCGCTCGAGCACTCAATGACCGAGAGCTTCTTGTGGCTCTTCACCAAAAGCAAGATAGGCATCACGACTGGCTCAAATAGCAGATGAGAAGCATCATGCAAGACGTCAATCGCATCAGAAATCTGGCAACCAAGAATGTGTTTGTCGCACACGAGACCTATCGCCGCACTTGGAAAGGCCTCACCATGATGAGCAATGAAGCTGAACTGCAAGAGGATGGCTTCAGAGAGAGATTCCAATTTGACTCCACACCTCCAAGAAGAGCTGTGATGCGAAGCACACCATCACTTGAAGAGTCAGAATTCTCTTCTTCTGCTGCCACCGTGTCTGCCCGGATTATTGAAGAAGACGACGACGCGACATCATCTCCACCTGCTTCAACACACGTCGAATCTACACCAAGCTCATCTGCACCGCCACCAAACAACTCCACCGACCCTGCTGCGCCTGGGAACGCGTAGAAAACTCTATGTCTTCAAACCTTTTTGGTCATCACTGACAAAAGGGGGAGAAGCATGATGTTTATAGTCTTCAAGCGGGTCACTTTGGGCGGGTGCCTCTATATTTTGCTACATTTTGCTTCGTGCTTACAACTCCCGTTTTTGCTACATTTGCTTCTTTGAGTTGTAACACTTAGCCTTGATGGCCGTCTGCTACCTGCTTGTCACTCCGTTATGCGAAGATAAATTCTGCATGTGCGACGATAAATTCCGCACTCATCTCTTACTGCAGACGTCCATTTTCCATTATGCATGTCATTATCTTCATATACTTTCACATGCATAGTGGATTGTCATCATAAGTTGAAGTGGATATCCACAAGTACAACCTGCCATGTGCATTTGCATTCAAAAGGCAAATTACTTATATGCACATCTTCAGGGGGAGCCCTTGCAACTTATGAAGACAAATTTCTTTACTATCTCACAGATTATGTTCCCCGTTGAAAACTTCAACTAGTTTGTCATCAATCACCAAAAAGGGGGAGATTGTAAGTGCATCTAGTGCCACCCCTAGTTGGTTTTGGAGTATTGACGACAAACCTAGTTGAGGGACTAACGTGTTTGTGAGAATTGCAGGAAAACACAGGTAGAAGTCCCTCATTGATTCGGTTTTATTACCAGAGATGACCCCTAAAAATGTACGAAGACATTGAAGACAATGGTGGTTTATGAAGATATTCATATTGAAGACAATGACATGAGAAGACTCCCTATGAAGCTTATGGAACTCGAAGACTTAGATCCTTCGTAGTTTTATTTCATTTATGTTGTGTCATAGGAATCACCGTACTGTTAAGTGGGGTCCAAAAGAACCAGTCAGAATGACTGTAGTGATGCCTAATTCAAATCCTATGTCTTCGAGCGAAGACTTTGAGAGAAAATCTTGTCCAGAGTCAGACAAGTCAGCTTTACTTGTAGCCCAAGTAAAGTTGCCGTGTGAGTTCAAAATTCGACCGTTGGTACACGTGTCAGTTCCTTAGTGACCCAGGGTCATTTCGGACAGATCAGGTCGGGTTGCCAAGTGGCTATAAATAGTCCACCCCCACAACCATAAACGGTTGGCTGCTCAGATTTCAGTGCACGGCTTTTGTCGTTTGAGAGCAACCCACCTCGAAGCCTTTGAGAAAAAAATTCCTAGTGAGGAGAAAAGCCCTAACCACCCAGAGCCAGAGTAAATTGGGCATCACTTAAGTCTTCGTGTCTGTGTGATTTGAAGACTTATTACACTTGAGGACTGTGCATCCTCCAGACAGTTAGGCGTCGCATTCTGAGCATCCAAGAGAAATTGTGGATTGCCAGTGAACGAAGTCTGTGAAGGTTTGGGAGTCTACCTTGAAGACTTACCTAAGTGATTGAGCGAGGTCTGTGTGACCTTAGCTCAAGGAGAAAACAGTGAGGACTGGGTGTCTTGGACTAAGTATCCTTGACTGGGTGTCCAGGACTGTGTGTCCTTTGGTTTAAATACCTAGCCGCTCCAACCAGACGTACAGTTGTCACAGCAACTGGAACTGGTCCAACAAATCATTGTCTTCAACGTGTCACTGGTTTCATCTTCACTTCCTTTCACTTACAGTTATTCATTGTGAAGCCATTGCATGCTTGCTTTATCTTTTGTCTTCACAACATGAATGTATGATCTGTTCGGCTTCATAACTTCTTCCTACTTGATCCTTATTACACTGAAGCTGTTTGTCATTGCGCTTTCACTCTATTGAATACATGACCATGGCTGGCCTAGTGTAATCTAACTTCCGCTGCATAGTAATAGGCATAATCTTCACTGTTTGTCTTCATAACTCTCACGTTTTGAAGACTTTCATAAAAATCGCCTATTCACCCCCCCTCTAGTCGATATAACGCACTTTCAATATACCTCATGAACGGAACACGAAGGCATTGCTCACAAAGTTTCCAACACTAGCTGGATGTTCAACATGAATCATGGAGAAGATAAAAATGTTGCTGATGGGCTCAACAACAATTCATCCAGGTTTCCATATAAGTGGAATTCCACAATTATGTGAACAAGGTGATAGCATTGGTCAGACCCAAAAGATGTAATGGTGTATGCTCAAGGAAACAACCACGAATAAGACAACATTACGAATATCATTGGTTCTGATTTGATTTGAGGATAACCCATACTCGAATCAAAGATTGGATAAAATGATAGGTCCATTAACTGATCACGAGGGTCAATCGATGAGAATACCATCTTTCTTCAACACACATATACAACTAGTTATCCCTTAAGATGAACTAAGTTAGACAAGCTTTTATATTCCAACTCTCCAAGTTGTTGTTTGGCTTAACCAACTAGCTCAAGGGTATCCAACACGGATTCTTGGAGAAGGGGTGGTTTACAAGAAACCAACTTGATCATGAACTCAACATAGCAGTCAGGTGACAACCTGGTAACCCTTCTGAGAAGATATTCGGAAAATCACGAACCACCGATATGTTACTAAGCTCGAGAACAATCTTGCTTTTCGGGGCAAGACGATGTGATCAAGAGAGTGATGGATTGACACAATCCTATCTCATTGAGCGAGGAGTGCACTAGGGAAAATGGACTAGGTCGCACGATAAAACTTAGGATGATGATTCAATAACCAACACACTATGAACAAGATTATTGTCCATTAACTACCAAGCAACGGAGCCGCTAGGAGTATTGATTTCACATATCACAGTTCATTTGTCAGCATTCCGGTTACATCCAACACAGAAACCGAGGGATGAATAACGATGGCGAGAAGTATCACTGCATCAAGAATTCATGAGAGATCGTGCAATTCTCACGTCATTCTTGATACGAAAGAGGGTGAAACTCCAAGGTAGAACATATCAAAGGCTGGATTGGCAATTTGATCTACGGAATACAACTACTTTGACCCAATCCTCGAAATGGATGAGGTACTAGAGTTTGTTTCTCCTAGTCATTCCGGAATAGAACGACTTGACGGACTACAAGAATAATATGCATCGATGAACACGAATGCACACATACTCTTGACTCTCAATTGATAGATGGAGGTCAGAATACAACTAAAGAGAACAACTCAAAGGAACATATGATTCCTTTAAGTTGTAAATGAATCGGTTAGCACGTTGAATAAATTCAACATGTTTCTTCCGGATAACCCATGCAGAAAGGTGGGACTGAAAGAGTCACGAACACAATGCAGAACTCATTAGGAGCACTCTTGTTGTGATCCTTTGGTTCAAGAACTTCTGCCATAAGCAGTTCATGGTATTTGGAAGGAGGAAATACCACGGACCTCGAGGACTATCACAAAGGTTACTAATATCCTAAATTAACAAGCAACACTATCGATAGGAAGTAGGTAGGGTGAATTTTGGATTCAAGAACCCAGAAATAGAATGCCTCCTAACTAAATGGCATCACAGGATGCTTTCAAGAATAATGGCCAGAATCATCACACTGGGGATACAAAGCATTGCAAGATTACTAGGTGATCCTCTAAGACGCCTAGGGTCATAATAATAGATCCAACATATATGTCGAGGCAACAGGGTACCTCAACTCATCGATTAGTGTGGTTAAACTGGCCCAAAGAAACATCGGGAACGAAAAGAAGGGAGTTGCAAATGCATCAGACTATTCAGAAACCTGTGATGACTCGGACAGCATAACGGCTGTAAATGCTCAAAAGGATTTGAGACATCCTGCAAACGGTGGCATAACCACTCAACATCACAATATCAAGGTTCTGAGACAACTGTTAACACATGGAAGTACTAGAAACTGAACTGAGGCTTGAATCCATCAATCCTCTAAGTCTATGGATTAGTAACATGTGATCCTGATAGAAAGAAGAGAAGCCTAGTTCTTAATCCCCGTAGAAGAGAAGAGGATGACTCAGATCAGAGGGGCATAAGGTAAAGGAGTAAAAATAGCCTTACGTTCCCTCCCACAATCAATTCCCTTACGTAACTAAAGAATTTCTAGACTCAACTTTGACCAGTTTGGCTTGGTAATCCTACAGGCAGTCACGCTCTGATACCAAAATGGTGTAGGGTGGAACTCTAAGTGGAGATCTTCCACGAATTGGAGGGGGAATCCCTAAGAACAAGATGAACACAAGAGGGAAAAACAAGAGGAACACTCGAGAACAAGTCCAATCACACATCCACTAGACAATCAAACACACAAGATCCACAAGGTACATGAACAATCAAAGGGAAATAAGATACATGGTAGAGTTCATCCCAAATCCTATGAAGGATATGAGGGCTTGATGATCTAGATAGATCCTTACCTCAAGAGGGGGTTTCATCCACTAGGGATCTTCTCCAATGGAGGCCTTGAACTCCAATGGAGTGTTTCTCTCTCAAGAGGAATCCCACAAGGGGAGATACATGAGCTAAGCTCTAGTGTTTAGATATATTCTTAGCTAAGTCTAAATGGAGGAGATGAAGGAGTATATATAGGTCCAAGGGATGAAGGGGTAAGAAGGGGCGAAATGGGGATTACATGGGCAAAGCCCGCAGCAACACATAGGGGGCCCCGTGTGCACGGGGTAAGTGGAGCCCGTGCGCACGGGATATCCAGAGACCTGACGCAAGGGACCATGCACACGGGGTCCATTGGGCCCATGGACAAGGGGGTCCCATGGGCACGGTACACGGCCGTGCACAGGGGGGCTTCAGGACCGCCAGCCTGGGAGGCCCATGGGCACGGGGTCGGAGGGGCCCGTGCGCACAGGGTTGCCTGGGAGCTGCTGCCTTCTTCTTGGCGCTTCCTTCTCCGCTTCCAGGCTTCCCTCTTGGATGGTGTAGATGTTCTCTTCTTCTTGGACTCCTCCTCGATGAATGTGTAGCTCCGCTCACACCTATGTATGCATACGAGAGAGGGGTCAAGTAGTATACCATCCTCGAGAGGTGCAAGTGGACACATGTAAAGGAGATGATTCACCTTTGTATGTATGAAGTAGATGTGGCACGTGTCACTTGCCAAATGGACTCTTGACATGGTGATGTCCATAGGATGCTCCGCATCATCCCCTCCCCCTTGGGAAAGATCCGACCTCAGATCGAAATCCAAATCACCATGGGAAAGTGATGTTGCCGTGTAGTGGTGGACTATCACCAAG